>NW_028319295.1:0-366813 GCF_062004578.1 Staurois parvus | reverse complement strand
TGGTAGGTAGCTAAGTGCTAACCTTGTGTTATTGCAAAATGATTGACCTTGTTCCTACAGTTATTAGTAGAGCTGACCGTTGACAGTAAAGATGCTGCTGTTGTTGACCTCTCCTGCTCAAAATGCTGGTTGCCTGGCTGTCATACTGATCCAATGGCATAGTCCTAGAATGAAAATGCAGACCATTAGCTATTACTTTGCACTCTCCAGTTTTTACCCTCTATACAGATTTTCCTTAAAGCTAAACCCTATGCAAATATAAAAGACACAAATGAATGCATCTCTGTAATCATTAATAAACCAACATTTACATTTTTGTTTGCAACTTATGAAAGAACCAGAATTCAACTTGCAATCCCCTGCACAGCAGCACCCAGGCCTGGAGAGGGAGAACAAATGTGTTGACAAGAAACATGCTGATGGGAGGAGAGAGCAGTGTGAGCAGACAGATGACCTCATCAATTTGCAGTTGCTTTTCCTTTGTCTAATCAGAAGGCTGGTGGGGGGAGGAATAGGACACCACTTCCTTTACTGCAAGTGATATCACCTATCTGGCTGTGCTGTGCAAGCAGGCATTGTACATCCCTTGAAGCATGGAAATAAATATTATTTATTATTATTTATTACAGGTACTGATATAGTGCCGTCAATTTACGCAGCTCTTTACATATATATATTGTACATTCACATCAGTCCCTAACCCTCAAGGGGCCTGCAGAGCCCCTAGTGTCCTTCTGCACGTGCTTGCAAATCCTGATTGGCAGCCCACAAATTCTGCAGCACCCATACTTCCCCCATTCACTGCCCAATCCGAAATTCAGGTGGAAACAGCAAATTTAACTACTTCCCTTAATTTTTTGGAGCTGTTTTTCACAGAAAATCTGTATGCACTGATTGTGGATCAAAGCAATTTATATGCATAACAGTTTATCGCTACCAACCCAAATTCAAACCTTGCCAGACCATTCGTATGTAAACCCATTATGGTCTCCAAATGTAAAGTTTTTTTGGGCCTAACCCTCAACATGGGCATTACTAAAAAAAATGAATTGCGGTTGTATTAGTCCGCAGACCCGATTAATCATATGCCTGTGTTCTCTGCTGCCATGGCCAAGCATAGATATGAGAGTATAATGCATTTTATGCATTTCAATGACAACACACTCTGTCGTCCTTGGGGTGATACTGAATTTGACTGACTCCACAACATTTGGCCCCTGTAAATCACCTTAACCAAAAGTTTGCAGATGTCTATACTCCCTAGCAAAACATCTGCGTTGATGAGTCCCTCATTAATTTTTCTGGCCACCTTGCATTCAAACAATTTCTCCCCAGCAAGCGATATGGGGTCAAGATGTATAAGACCTGTGAGAGGGCAACAGGCTATACATAGAAGTTTTGGATTTACAAGGGAAAAAATAGTCACATGGAGCCCCCCGGATGCCCAGACTACATGGGGAGCAGTGGCAAGATAGCTTGGGAGTTGGTATCATCCTTTTTCCATGTGGGGTACCACTTATACGTGAACAATTTTTATTCAAGCGTGCCACTATTTAGACATTTGTACAATCTTGGAATTGGTGCAGGTGGCACCGTGCGACATAATCGCTGGGGCTTCCCCCAATGGCTTGTAAATACACATCTTAGAAAGGGGGAAAAAGCTTGCATGAGAAATGATCGATTGTTTGCAGTGAAGTTGAAGGACAAACGGGATGTTTTCGTCCTGTCTTCCATTCACAAAGACATGACCAAATTACCACGGCAGCTGGTGTTGTTGAGAAGCCCCTCTGTGTTCACGACTATAACCTTAACATGGGAGGGGTGGACTTCAACGACCAGATGATGAAGCCGTACTTGGTTTCCCGAAAAGCCAGATGCTGGTACAAAAAAGTGTCTGTTTATTTAAATTGGCTCTATATAATGCTTTTGTGCTTTATAAAGCAACTGGACAAAGTGGATCCTTCCTAAAATTCCAGGAAGAAATCATCAGGGCCCTTTTCTATCCAGCAGGTGCTGTGGCCCAAATCCCCAAACCAGATGCAGCTAGCCGACTACATGAGAAGCATTTTCCTGATGCCATTCCTAGTATCCCAACCCAAAGGACATCCCAAAAAAGATGTTGTGTCTGTAGCAGACATGGAATTAGGCATGACACCTGCTTTTTTTGTACCTCCTGCCTTGGCCAACCTGGTCTCTGCCCCAAGGACTGCTTCCGTCACTACCACACACTAGTGGAGTATTAGTATAGGGTACAGCACAGCACAGTTCAGGGCACATATTTACACAGGGTCTCGAAAGATGTTAGATAGTCAGGAAACTGGCTAAAAATCACATTTTAAGAGACCCTATAATCTGTTTTAAAAAGTTAAAGTTTAAATTAAAAAAAAAAGTAAAACAAACCCTTAAAAAATAAAAAGTACAAATCCCCCCCAAAATTTAAAATTTTAAAAAACAAAAATAGTTATAGTTTTTTGTTGTTGTTGTTGTTGTTACTGTTCTACTGTTACAATTTTACTGTTTTATTGTTAACCATTGCTGTTTTCTTTGCAAGAATACTATTCAGCTGCAGCACCGATCTCTTTATTCTGACAGCAACAGGAACTTACTCTCAGAATATACATAAATCAGTGTGGGCAGCGCTGTTGGATGAGATTTTTCATCTGCAGTTAAAAAAGCGCATATATGGCGAAGCATAGGGGCCTGGGGTGGCCAGCGGGTGGATGGCCCCTATGCTTCGACATACAGTATATATTTTATAATATTTTTTGTTACATTTCATGTGTGCCCACCATTAGAAGTGGGTGGATGCAGGGCAGTATATTCTAATGGTGGGCATACCACACACTTTTTCTGGCAGAGATATTTCAATAAAAAAGAAGTTTTATTGAGTTACTGTTTTATTGTTAACCCTTGCTGTTTTCTTTGCAGGAATGCCATTCAGCTGCAGCACCGTCTTATTTATTCTGATAGCAACAGGGGTCTTGCTCTCAGAATATACATAAGCATGTCACGTTTGGTATCTATTTACTCGGCACACCATCATCTTTTATATGTTATCAAATAATTGGCCAATATATTGAGTTTTTGTGCATTAACAGTAAAAAAAAGTATATATTTTTTTAAAAATTTGCGTTTGAAAAATCTCTTGCTATGTGACATAAAAAAATTGCAGCACCCACCATTTTATTTACTAGGGTGTCTGCTCTAAAAATATTTATAATGTATGGGGGTTCAAAGTAATTTCCTAGAAAAAAATACTGATTTTTTTCATGTGAACAAAAGGTGTCAGAAAAGGCTTGGTCTTCAGGTGGTTAGAAGAGTGAGTGGTGTGTGGCATAATCTAATGCTGGGTACAAAATGACCGCACCCCCAAAATGCCCCTTTTTGGAAAGTAGACACCCCAAACTATTTTCTGAGAGGCATGTTGAGTCAATAAAAGAATTTAATTCTTTAGCACAAGTTTTTGGAAAATGACAAAAAAAAATATTTTTTTTACATAAAATTGTCACACATGCCATGGGTATATGTCAAATTACTCCCTAAAATACATTCTGCTACTTCTCCCAAGTATGGGAATACCACATGTGAGAGACTTTTTGGCAGTCTAGTCAAGTACAGGACCCCAAAATCCAATGTGCACCTTTAGGCTTTTAAAGGGCTTTATTTCCTCATTACACTTCCTGACTACCTATCACAGTTTTGGAGGCCCTGAATTGCCAGGATAGCACCAACCCCTCCCCCCCCCCAAATGACCCCTTTTTGGAAAGTAGACACCCCAAGGAATTTGATAAGAAGTATGGTGAGTATTTTGCAGATCTCGTTGCCACAAGTTTTTGGAAAATTAACAAAAACTTATTTTTTCTTTTCTTTTTTTATATTTCAAAACCTTGTGAGAAAAAATTAGATCTGCTAAATACTCACCATGCCTCTTTTTAAATTCCTTGGGGTGTTTACTTTCCAAAAGGAGGTCATGGGGGGGGGTGGTTGGTGCTATCCTGGCATTTCAGGGCCTCTGAAACTGTGATAGATAGTGAGGAAGTGAAATGTGAACGTTACGCACCTTCAGGCTTTCAAAATGGTCATTGGATTTCAGGCGCCTGTATGTGGCTAGGTTCCCAAAAAGTCTTGCACATGTGGTATCCCCATATTCAGTAGAAGTAGCAGAATGTATTTTGTGGTGTAATTCCACATGTTCATGGCTTGTGTGAGCAATATATCATTTAAGTGACAAATTTGTATAAAAAATGAAGAAAAAATGTTTCCATAGACTCAGTATGCCTCTCAGCAGATAGCTTAGTGTGTCTACTTTCCAAAAAGGGGTAATTTGGGGGTGTTTGTACTGTCCTGGTATTTTAGCACCTCAAGAAATGTGATAGGCAGTCAGAAAGTAAAAGTTGTGTAAATTCCATTATCTATACCATAGTTTGTAGATGCTATAACGTTCACACATAGCAATCAATATACACTTATTTGGATTTTTTTTGCCAAAAACATGTAGCAGAATACATTTTGGCACACAGTTATGACAATTTTTTTATAACAGAAATGAGAAAATATAATTTTTTTCAAATTTTTTTTGTTGTTGTTTATAGAGCGAAACATAAAAAGCACACACGTGTTCAAATACCACCAAAATAAATCCCTATTTGTGTGAAAGAAAGGACATTAATTTTGTTTGGGTACAGCTTTGCATGACTGCGTAATTGTCAGTTAACCATTAGCCGCCCGGCCAATGGCCGTTTGGCGGCTTGAAAAGCGCTGCAGCTTTCCGGGTGCACGCCATTTGGCCTGCTCCCGCACATGCGCGGTTTGCGCGGTTGCAGAGCGACGCAACAGTGCGATCTGTCACCGCCCGTGCACCTCGGACACGGCCGATGACAGATCCGAGTACCGGCTCCCGTTGCCGGTACCATGTGACCTGCTGTGACCAATCACAGCAGGTCACATGACAGTTGTATACAATGGATGGCTTCATTCATGATGCCATCCATTGTATACTAGTGCCTAGCTGTGAATGGTCACAGCTAATCACATGCACATGTCATGTGATTAGCTGTGACCAAATCACAGCTAAGCACAAAAAAAAAAAAAAAAAAAAAAAGCTGAATGAATCGATTTCATTCAGGTAAATGCTTGCTTATAGCAAAGTAATTCTTTGATATAAGCAAATTGTGTAAAAAAAAAAAAAAAAATACTGATCACTTCCCCAAAGTAGTACAGTGTTACTATGGTAACATTGTACTATTTTGGTCATAGTAAAATATGAAAAAAAATCTTAAAAAAAATAAAAAAAAATGTAATAAAAAATTAAATATAATAAAAAAAATATATATATATATATATTTTTTTTTTTCATACTGTCACCAGTCAGTGTCGCTGTTCACCGCCATGCCAGTTATATGATGATTCTGTACTGCACTGGTGACAGTATGTAAAAAAAAAAATAGTGAAAATAATTTTTTTAATTTTTTAATTTTCCGAAAAATTATGACAAAAAAATACAACTTCAAAAAACTCGCCATGCCTCTTATGAAGTACGTCGGACTGTCTAATCTGCAAAAAGGGGTCATTTGGGGGATATCTGTACTGTTCTGACATTCTTGGACCTCAAGATATTAGATTGGCTGTCAGTACTTCAGGACTGATCAATATTCAGATCTATACCATAGTTTGTGAACTCTATAACTTTCCTACAAACTAAAAAATACATCCTAATTTGGGTTATTTTCACCAAAGACATGTAGCAGAATACATCTCGGCCTAAATTTATGAAGAACAATTATTTATTTGTAAACTTTTATAACAGAAACAAAGAAAAATGTGTTTTTTTTTTCAAAATTTTTGGTCTTTTTTTGTTAATTTAGCAAAAAATAAAACCCCAGCGGTGATTAAATACCACCAAAAGAAAGCTCTAGTTGTGTGAAGAAAATTATCAAATTTTAGTTTGGGTACAATGTTGTATGACCGCGCAATTGTCATTCAAAGTGTGAGAGCGCTGAAACCTGAAAACTGGCCTGGGCAGGAAGGTGTAAAATTGCACGGTATTGAAATGGTTAAACTAGTGCAGCATTGTATAGCAAAAATTGGCGTAAATTGCAGTATCTATACTATAGTTTGTAAAGGCTATAACGTTCACACAATGCAATTAATATTTGCTTATTGGGATTTTTTACCATAAATATGTAGCAGAATACATTTTGGCCTAAATTTATGACTAACTTTGAGTTTACTATATATTTTTTTACAGCCAAAAGTAAAAAATATATTTTTTTCAAAATGTTTTTTTTTTTGGACCGCGCAATTGTCAATTAACCTCCCTAGCGGTTTCCCAAAAGACATATAACAATACAGGAGCTCTGTACCTGACAGATTAAAATTATATGTCTTTTGGGAATTACATAAAGGTGTGTATTATTTATTAACATGTGAGTGCATAGCACATTTGATTTTAATAAATTAAATACTTTTTCCTTATACCCATCGTTATGTGTGGGAAATCCCTCGGTTGAAGTTTGATCTAAAGCAGTGAGAACCTTGATCATGGAGGATATTTAATATCCACAAAGCTTGTTTGACTCTGAATGTTTAAGAGTCCAATACATCTGGTGAGTGCAGTATGTATTGGAAGTCACGGGTGGTGTGAACGCACTGAATTTTGTAAAACAGCACCGTTGAATATTAAATTGGAGCACATTGGAATTGGACATTCATTTTGATTTATAAAAAAAATGTTTTTTGATTGGGACATTTTTTTAATTTTTTATTTATATTTTGTGACATATATATATATTTAATTATTTGATTTTATTGTTTGTATTATTTTGTGTCTTATATATTTTTTATAGCTGAAAGTAAAAAATATAGTTTTTTTTTCCCAAAATTTTCAGTCTTTTTTGTTTATAGTGCAAAAAATAAAAAGCGCACAGGTGATCAAATACCACCGAAAGAAAGCTCTATTTGTGTGAAAAAAGACATAAATTTGGTTTGGGTACAGCATTGCATGACCGCGCAATCACCAGTTGAAATAGTGCAGTGCCGAATAGCAAAAAAAGGCATGGTTAGGAAGGGGGGTAAATCCTCAGGAGGGCAAGTGGTTAAACCATACTCTTTGATTGGTCCAGCAATATAAGGAGTTGTACAGTATCTATATTGTTATTCAGTTTAATTACATAGTATACAGCATTTACAAAGTGTAACATATACTAGTGAGGGGGGTACACGCTAGAAATTGCTGAATACACACTGATTAGCTGCTTAGCTCTTGGTATTTTCTAGAACAGTGAATAAACTAACTAGGTTGTGTACATAGAAGCAGGGATTATTATTATTATTATTATTATACAGTATTTATAAAGCGCCAATAGTTCGCTCAGCGCTGTACATTACAAAGGGGGACAGAACAAGGGGGATTGCTTATGCCAAGTCATTCCAGAGACATCTACAACTGTGGTCTTTAGCCACTAACAGTTGAACTCAGCAAAAGGTTTTTTCATCATTTACACCTATTGCTGGTATTAGATTTTGCTACCTTTTAGAGATATTTTCTAATGTTTGCAACCAAATAATATGCAATTTTTAAACATATTTCATTAAGGTTTTATTTCTACAGTGAATGTTCTAGCATTCACTACGTTTCATAAGAAATTAATCCCAATAATAAACTACAGTTTTTGCAGTGCCATCTTTCAGTTGGGACTTTCAATTTTTTTGCATTTAAAGTAGGTATAAACCATAAACTCATGACTTTAGTTTATGAAAGCACTGTGTTTCAGACTTCAAACTTTTGCCTTTTATAGGCTTAAGTCTGCCATACTCATTAAGTGACACAACGAAAATAATAAGAAATAACATTTAAAATAATAATAATATATAAGTCCAAGAAAAAGTCCCACACTAAAGTCCAGTGTCCCAAAAAAGTATGATAAAATGAAAAAAAATAGAAAAACAACTTCATAAATATTCCAGCATGCTCACATCATCAGTGGTGAATCATTTCCCCCACACTCACCAGATAAAGTGGATTCTCAAGCTGATATGGCTTTGAGAATCAAAAACAGGCTTAGAGATGGTGTGTAGTTTCCTCAGATGTTTATCCCTTTATTGATTTCTTACTGAATCTCCTTCCAAAATGATTTCACATAGGGCGATATAAAATATAGAAGAAAATGCCAATAGTTTAATACTGCATGAGGGTCAAAAATTTTTTTTTTAAAAGGCCTTCATTGCACTCACATTAGGTAGATTTATAATCAGCTTCCATGGACTTAAATGCCTCCCAAACAACCGATAATGATCCCTCCTTAACTTCCTCAAAGCTCTCACTCATGGAGGGATGGATGAGGGTGATTCAATGAATTTATGACCAGCTTATATGGACATAAAAGCCTCCCAAGCCGCCGCTAATGATTCCTCCTTGATTTCCCCCAAACTCTCACTCATGGATGGATGGATGAAAAATGCAAAAGAAAGGATACCAAATAGCGTAATACTGCATAAAAAGCTTTTTAATATTAAAGTGATGCTTCTAATGCACTCACATTTTAAAAATGAATAACAAGCCTCTTTTAATTAGATCAAGACTCCTTAAACAGGCTACAACAGCCCCTCTGATATTTCCAGCAAAGCAGACACAATTGTCCAGCATTGGCAGAGATGAACTGGTAGTAGTGGAGTAAGTCTCAGCAGGAACCAGACGAGATTTGATCCCCCTATGGGCAGGCTGGTTGTACTGAAGTTGACCCAACCTGTCAGACCCCTCCAAGTATCCCCTCAAATTAATAGCAGACTGTTGGGGGGCTCTTTGTGCTATTTTTTCTTTTTTTAAACCAAGAAGCAGTCAATTAGATTTAATTTGCCAGCAATGTTAAATCTTTTTCCCTTTTTAAATATCAGTGTTTCTGCAGCACTTTCTTTACATCACAGAGATGTGCCTCTTTCACAGGCAGGATTAGGACACCCCCAGGCATTTAATTAGGCATTTTTATTATTTCACTTAAATTGCTTTAGAGCAGTGGATTCCGCATTGTCTACAGGAAGAAGGATACTCACAGCTTCCTCTTCATAATATCTGGAGATCTGATTGACAGGAACCTGCTTGTTAACCTAGATGAACTCTTCTGTCTGTCTTCCTTCCCTTTGTTATTGGCATCTGTGATGGTAAGCAAGGTAATCTCTAATCAAAGTGTTTTTTTGGCTTGCAAGCCTGTCAAAAATAGTTTAGAAAATAATCCAAAAGGTTGACTATATATTGAATTATACTTTTTCTGTAACTTGAAAATGGATTGTGACTGTTTCTCTGCAATAGTGTATATTTACTAATATATTTATATTATTTGTAATAAACTATATTGCTAAAGGTATTGGGACACCCCCCAAATCATTGGATTCAGGTGTTACAATCACCTCCATGGCTACAGGTGTATAAAAATCAAGCACCTAGGCATGCAGACTGCTTCTACAAACATTTGTGAAAGAATGGGTCGCTCTCAGGAGCTCAGTGATTTCAAGCGTGGTACTGTGATAGGTTGCCGCCTGTGCAATAAGTCCATCCGTGAAATTTCCTTGCTACTAAATATTCCATGGTCACTGTTAGTGGTATTATAACAAAGTGGAAGCAACTGGGAACAACAGCAACTCAGCCACGAAGTGGTAGGCCACATAAAATGACAGAGTGGGGTCTCCAGGGGGTTTCCAGGAGGTTTTTAACTTATAAGCTTTATGGAGCGTAAGAAACAAAAATCCCTCAATCATGCCAGCTCTGCCAAATGCCTCTTTATGTGACTTTGTGGCCTGTGCTACAGCACAGTGTCAGGACCCAACCACCATTACTTTGCACAGAAGCAGAGGAGAAGCTTTGGGGTGCTGGCAGTGAGATGGAGGAGGAGGACTGTTTGGGACTGCTTGTAGTGAGGAGGTGGTGAGATTGGATTAATGATAGATTTGTTAAACATAACAGTGTTTCTTCAACTCCTAGATTGTAAGCTCCAAGGAGCAGGGCCCTCCTATCCCTCTTGTATTGAACTGTATTGTTGCTGTATTGTCTTCCTTTATATTGTAAAGCGCTGAGCAAACTGTTGGCGCTATATAAATCCTGTATAATAATAATAACTTGAGTTTTTATTTTCCTGTCAATCAGGTGAACAAGAAACTAAAATTGATTTATTCAACTTCACCTATCTCTATAAACCAAAAAAAAATATACCAGAGAAGTCAGACAGACATCTATTGACTGTTTTCATAGCAGATTTTTCATGGAAAAAAGGGATTTGACAGTCAAAATTACCCAAAATATAATAGAGACAATGGGGTGTATTTTTACATAGCAATTCAGTCAGTGAAAGTGCATGTACATTTGTTTTGTGGGAATGGGTCACAAAATACAAATGTTATTATTTTCTGTGCTGGTTTAATGTTTTTCATTGATTTAAAAAAGAAAATGCTGAATTTGCCCACTATATGGTTCTAAATATCATAGAAAAACCCTATGATACTTTTTATTTGTATTATAGATACTTACTGTATATAGCACCATCAATTTTGCAGTGCTTTACATATTTATTGTACATTCACGTCTAAAGTTTCTAACTCACATTCATACATATGCACACTATTGCCAATTTAGACAGGAGCCAATTAACCTACAGCACAACTTTTGAGTATGAGAGGAAACCCATGCAGGCACAGGGAGACCATGCAAACTCTATGCAGGTAGTGCAGTAGTCAGGATTTGAACCAATAACCCTAGCACTGCAAGTGCGTTAACCACTTAGCCACTCTGCTTCCCCATGCTTAGATGATACTTAGTGTCATCTAGTGGTCATATGCAGTATTTTCCGTTTTAAATAACATTCAACCAGCACACAAGTCATTCTAATATCATTTGTTTTTTCACACAAAATGAATGTACATGAGCATTCACTGGACAATTGCTATGCAATTTTTTTTTCTAAATACATGCCAAAGAGTATGGATGGGTGATTTACTAAGATATAGGAGACCACAGACAACACAGCAATGCAAAAATGGCCAGAAGAAGGGCAATTTTAAATAGCAAGGATAGACACATTATTTACAAATTAAAAAAATTATACTTACGCTTTTTTTTTTTCTTTTTAATTCTCATTGTAAGGCTGTCAAACATACACTCGCAATGATCACAATGCAAACTGAGCACTACCTTGATAAAAAAGCATGTCCTAGGCTTAGAAATCATGGTGTCCCTGTGTAAAATAAAAAAGATTGCATGCCCTTCCACAACAGGAAAGAGCTCACAGCAGCAAATGGATAGGGGAAAGGGCAGGCAACAGCAAGAAGAAATAGTCATATGGTCATATTTACAACTTTTTAAATACTTTTTAGCTTTTTTACTTGTATGTTGAAGCAAACACATGCAAGGATGGTGATGCAAACTGGATACTACCTTTAGAAAAGGGAAGTCCTAGGCCTAAACACCACATTGTCCCTATGCAAAAAAATGAATTCCTTGCAAGAAAAGGCCAGCATCTCATATATTTGCCTTGCAGTGGTGATGGCTACAAGATAGAAAGGACAAAAACATGAGGGCCAGGGGTCAGTAGGGGGCCCCATGAGATGCCCCTGATACCATTTTCATAGGCTTTTTTGAGTTTGGGCAAGGACACAGGGGCCCCATGATCCCCTATTGCCCGGGGGCCCCATGAGTTGTCAGTCCGCCCCTGATACTACCTTTAGAAAAAGGAAGTCCTAGGCCTAAACACCACATTTTCCCTATGCAAAAATATCAATTCCGTGCAAGATAAGGCCATCATCTCATATATTTGCCTTGCAGTGGTGATGGCTACAAGATAGAAAGGACAAAAACATGAGTTTTTATAGTGCTGAAACTCAAACGTTGGTAAGTCCTATGGTCATTCTTACAACTTTTTAAATATTTCAAATTTTTATCTTTTTTACTTGTATGTTGAAGCAACACATGCAAGGGCAGTGATGGAAACTGGATACTACCTTTAGAAAAAGGAAGTCCTAGGCCTAAACACCATATTGTCCCTATGCAAAAAAAATTAATTCCTTTCAAGATAAGGCCATCATCTCATACATTTACCTTGCAATGGTGATGGCTACAAGATAAAAAGGACAAAAACATGACTTGTTATAGTGCTGAAACCCACATGCTGGTTCAGATACTGCACAGTGTACAGCAGTGTTAAATTGGATAGTAACAGGACAGTTTTAATCTGGGTGTATGCCTAAATTGTATTTTATCTGTGAGGATAGGGAGGTACAGGGAATGTGTGCGATTTAATGTGAGGTAGTTTAGGTGCACAGTATTCATGCATTTTTATTCCTATAATGAAAAGGACAAAGGTAATAGATATACGTAGCTAAGGTATTGACAATTGAAGAGCTAGCTATCAGTTGTTGTCTAAGATATTGCTCCTTAACAGGATTTTGAGTGTACAGATCAGTGCACACAGGCAGGGCACATAAGAAAATGTACCCCAGCATTGCAATTCAAAGAACTATAGTTTGTTCAAACCTAGCCATTAAAATCTCATATAAACTTTAAAAGCTGGCAATACTGATATAAAGGTCCTTATTGGGCACTTTGAGGGACACAGGTCCAAAGTGTTGTCACCACATAACATAACCAAAGGGGGGAAAAAATGTTTGACTCTGTTGCACATTGCCAAGGAATATTACACTGTTTTCACATAAAAAGGCTGATTACTAGTGTACTGCATGTAGACAGGGACAGTCTCAGTTGCAGTCAACCACCATTAGGAAATATCCCCTGTGATAAAACACATGCAGCTTACTATGAATATAATACAGGTGGTTAGGGGCAGGCGATGAAAAAAAATCAAGCAAATCCAGGAAATATGCCCTGTAAAAAAACATTTGCAGCCTGCTAAGACTGTAGTGCATATTTAGAGGCCAGGGGCGGACTGACCATTTGGAAACTCGGGCACTGCCCAAGGGCCCGAGGTCAGTAGGGGGCCCCATGAGATGCCCCTGGTACCTTTTTGGCTTTTTTGAGTTTGGCCAAGGACACAGGGGCCCCATGATCCCCTATTGCCCGGAGGCCCTATGAGTTGTCAGTCCGCCCCTGGTAGAGGCTGTAAAGAAGCTGCAGGACACACATCAGCAGCATTAGGATATAAAAACCCTTCCCTACCCTACTCCAAAAGTAAAAAAAACAAACAAAAAAACAGGACGTGTGTTATGTATAGGTAATTGATTTGACTGCACAATCCTGCATTAGTTTGGCTAATCAGCAAACTGCAAACAAACTGAGTTTACCTTACACCCATGCTTGATCTGAACCAGAATCTAATTCCCAGTGACAACTCTATGACTATGTATGACCTGCGTCCACAGACCAGTGGCTGAGAACCACCAAATGAAGCTTCTACTTAAAGTGGTTGAAATGAAAAATGAATAAAGCATATCCTTCTATAGTGTGTATATGCCTTACTGCAAAAGTGTGGATCTTGTTTGCTGTCTACTTCCCTGCACCCTCTACCCCCCCCCCCCCCGCACACATCAAGGGATTGAAAGACTCAGCTGTGCACGTTTCCCATTGACACTGTGTACGGGGGGGTCCATTCCCTCCACTTAGGTCTCAGATTACACTCAGCTCTGTGCTGTGTGCTATGCAAGGTGTGACATCAGATCCCTACCCACTGCCTTCTGGAAGATCAGAAATACCCTTTGATGTATGTACTTTTGAATGACCATAGAGAAGAAAGGATTGCAGATAAACATGTGTAACTTATGTAGGAGGATTTGATTAATCTCTTTACATCACCTGAGGCACTTCAGCGGGTATAAATAAGGTTTTACAGCCACTTTAATGTTTAATACTTATTCAAAGTCTATAGCACATCATAGACTAGGGTAAATAGGCACTAGGGATGAGTGAAATTGAAAGCCTTCATTTACCCAAAATGCACCTGAAATGCATTGTAATCAAAGGGTAACACAAAAGGTGGTTTTTGGTGGGTTTTAAAGGTGCAATGAGGCTAAAATTGCTCTGGTAACATATGGAGGTTTCTTACAGTTATTTTGGACCCATTTAGATGCCAAAAGGCCCAGCATTAGTCTCCTTAATGTTTTCACAAAAATTAGACACTGATGAAAACGTAAAAAAAAAAAAGTGCATAAATAAGGACTGAAACACACAAAAAACACCTAACACTAGGAACAATCTTTATAACCCTTAAATTGGAAATAAACTTTTTTTTTTTTAATTAAATGGGCACCCAGGTGGCCTATGCAATAATGTGCTAGTGTGCACTGCATATTAGTTTATTATGACAGATGCATCTGTCAAATGAAGCCCTCCAGTACTGCATTGTCAGTACCTAAGCTGCACCCAAGTACTTCTATCTTCTCCTGGTCATCCTTCCTTGTTATGCCTGTGGTGGCAAAACTCCTGTGCATGCACATGCGAGTGACATCATGGCACGGTGCTCTCTGCAATCACAGCACAGGCAGTTTGCCATGATTACACAGTGAACTGAGCATACGCAAGTGACATCTATCTCCCCAAAACAACGGCCTTAGAAGATATGGAAGTTACATACAAGCAATATATATTTTACTGCCAAAGCTGTTTTTGTGCTTTGTTTACATGTTTAAAAAAATTATGTTAGGCTTGAAGAACAGATAAAACTACCAAAACATTTTATATTTTCTAAAAGCAGACACTCTTTTTTGTGCCATGATATTAGGGCAACCGTTTTGTAAATGCAATATTTCAGTAAAAAATACATTAAAGTTAATTTTAGGTCACACAAAGTAGTAAGCAACCCAATTTTTTAATATAATATAAAAAATAAGGTTTTGCTGAGTAAATAGATACCCAATATGTCAAACCTTAAAATTGTGTGTGCCTGTGAAATGACAACAAACCTTATTACCCTATATTTGTGATAGGTGACACTTTAGTGTTTATAGTTAACCATGAACAATGGCCCTAGAATGATTGCTCTCGCTCTGGCATGACAACAGATATGTAACATGTGTAGCATAATCAACATTTTCATGTGTAGGCACCCCCCCCCCCACCCAATGCTGCATTTACATGCATGTGTGTATGTGGGGGTGGTGGCTCAAAAATTCGGGGGGAACTTTTTGCACTTTTTAAAAAAGTTTTACTAAACTTTTTTTTTTAATCGCATAAGGGACACACATCCCCTATGTGATACATTTTTTGGTAACATGTTCTCTTTAATCTGACATCAGGGGTCTAAAAGGCCACTGATGTCTCACCTGTCCTCCAGATCGCATGCCATTAGCTTATTTCCCAGCCATTGTGGCTGGGGACAGTGACACCAGGACGTTTTACATGTCCCTTCTGGGTCAGTAATAGGAAGTGGAGATCAGTGAATATCAGTCTGCTGATAGGCAGAGAGCCTGGGAAATATGGCAGGGGTGCGCGTGGGGGGTTACCAGGGTATGTGGAAGTGATCTGGTGGCTGCACAACTGCCAGATCGCTGACATCTGACAGTCAACAGCTGACTTGTCAAAATTACATACATGCACACTATATGTAAACCCGCTCAACATAGTTTCTATGTCAGTGGCAGAAAAGGGGTGGCGATAGTGGAAAGTTAAAATGTTGGGTTTATTACAGCTTTACTACACAACCACTAAATAAATAAATAAACAATTTTTTTAAACAGCTCATTGGGTAAAAAATGAGAGTTTCTGCTTTAGCAAACTTTTCCTCATCACTAATTTGCACTGAGCAGGAAGCTACATTAAAAGGGATCATAGGGCAAAGCCACTGGCTGGTGACCATTAGAAATGTACATACAATAAATATAAAAGAATCCTATTTAAATCATGCACTTGCGAAAATGTAAATATTAGAGGCCTTTTTTTCTTTAAAGAGTAGTTCTGTTTTAAAGCCATGAAAGATAATTAAACTATGAAACAGTGGTGGTGACAATGCATATAATTTATTCAGTCATTATATCCACTTGAAAGGAAGGGACAGTGTGACACTTGACTAATTGGCTTTTACAAATGGCCCTGACAGCTTTGTAGCAGTTCCAATGGCACGATACAATGTCTTCACTGCTTCAGCAGTCTTGTCTGCGACATGTCTTTTTAATGCTTTTAAAATGCAAACAGAAGAGCATGTTCAAATGTTCTGTCATATAAGAAAATCTGTTAAATGTACAGTATTTAAAGAAAAAAGGGCAAATCTTCTTCTTTATTTTAATGAACTCTGGAGGCTTACCGTTTTTTAATTTAGGTTTTGTACACATGACTGAAAAAACTTCTTTATGCCTCGAAGTACAAACTGTTACAAAATGTAGTCCAATGGCTCTAGTTCACACTAGTGCAGTCAATTCCAGTCAGTTTCCGATGCAGAAAATAATGTAGAACATATTGCATTTTTTCTGCATAGAACCATACTGGTACATAGCAAACTGCATACAAATTGCACCAGAACTGCGTGTGGTGTGAACTGTAAGGCTACTTTCACACTGAGGAGTTTTTCAAGCATTTTTGTGTTAAAAAAAGTGCCTGAAAAGCTCAAGAAAACTGCTTCCCTTTGCAGCTAAATGCACATCTACAGTGGGGCAAAAAAGTATTTAGTCAGCCACCAATCGTGCAAGTTCTCCCACTTAAAAAGATGAGAGAGGCCTGTAATTGGCATCATAGGTAGACCTCAACTATGAGAGACAAAATGAGAAAAAAAATCCAGACAATCACATTGGATGATTTGGAAAGAATTTATTGCATCTTTTTGTTTGGGGAGTTAAAAAAATGCCCCCAAAATGCCTCTTCCCATTGAAATCAATGGAAAAAGCCTTAAAAACGCCTCAAAAACATGTCTGAGAAGCGTCTTTGGTGCAGTTTTAAGTCACATGTCCTTTAAAAACTGCGGTAAAAATGTGGTAAAAATCCTATGCGTTTTTTATGCATTTTTGTGGCGGATAAGTGTGAAAGTAGCCTAAGCAAAAATGTGTCCAGAACACATTTTTGTAGTGTAAACTGGCCCTAAGACAGTGCCACAGAAATACATTTGATGTGACTTCAGGCAGGATTTGTAAATCGCATGTCGCACCTGAAGTCGTGAACCAATGCTGAATCAGGACTTCAGCCAGAAATAACAAGATCAAATTATTAGCACATTCAAAGATCAAAAAACAGGATTTTGCTGCAATATTTAACTCAAATGTAGAGATTTCCCCTGCAGTACTTTTTTCTATTGCTAGATGTCCTCAGCTGGATGGCTAATATCATTTAAATTACTTTTTCTGAGCCCAGGTAATCCAGTGACTGCATAGTGAAAGGGAAAGCAACACAGCAATTAGCCCATTCCTTTGTCACTCTGCTTTCTCCTCCTATTAACATGCTTCTTGTCATGAACTAATTAGCTTCTTATGCTGCTTCTTCTTCATGTACTCCAGCCCTGAAGTGCAAGGACTGCAAGAGGCTGATATCAGGTCAATTCCAGGTACTTACACTGCTTGCTTTACAAAATACATTTTATAATTACCGATACATACTGATGATTACAGAATTGCATTAATTTGTAAGTTTTATACCTGCCTAGAGCTCAGCCTTAAAGCTAAAATCCAGGGAAACACATAATACAAAGTTCACATACCCATAGTTCAACTGCTTTACCTTTTAAAGGAATTGTCATTCAGTTCAGCCAATTATATGGTCCAGAAATCCATGCAAGACAGCAGAGACTGGGGTTCTCCCGATTTTCTGCTGCTCCACCTGATAAAAAGCTGAACTCCAGGCAAAATTTGAAAAACACAAATGCAATTTATATCATGTTAATTGTTTACATGCCGAAGGACTTGAATATCTTTCCTTCCAGTTCTGAGTCTTACCCTAGGTTCACACCTAAGCGCTTTCCGCAGCGTTTTGCAGAAACGCAGTAGTCCATTTAACATGATTTTCTATGGGACATGTTCACATCTAGTGGTGTTCACCTAGTGCTTTTTTTGAAAAGGGTCAGGGACTTTTTTTAATGCAAAAAGTTGCGTTTTTGATTCTATAGACCTCAATGGAAATGCTGCAGAAAAGCATTTTTGCTGTGTTTTTGCTGTGTTTTTGATGCGTTTTGCTTTTTAAATGTGTCTAACAATAAGAAAAATTAAAAGATAAAAAAACAAACAAAATACAAAATGCAACAAAAATGCAAGTGCAAAAACGCAACCTGCATAGGTGTGAACCTAGGGTTACACAGCTCTACCACACATCATAGTAATGCCGGGAAGAGCAAAAGACCTAATCTGTCTCTACTGCAGTTAAGTAACACACAGAGATTCCCCCCCTCCAGTCTGTAACTAGGAGAAAGCAGAACTAGGGTGCCTCCAAAGATAGGGAGAAAAAATAAAAAAAAAAGAGACAGAGGCCACAGGAGAATTCCTTTTGGTTTAGCAGATAATTGGAATAAATGCTTTGTCTTCTATGTGTCTGGTTCACACCATTGGCTTGCATTGCTAATTTCATCAGATGTTTATAAGTGCATTACTCTTATTAAATTCCAGATTATTTTAAATACTACACTATGAGGAGCCTTTGTTCTCTTTGTACACATCCCATTATCTTTGAGGTGTAACACTGGATCATTACCATTGAGATACCAGCTGTGGAGTTGTCTTTTTGGTGGAGAAGATTTAGGATCCAATATATCCATCAATTTTCCATACTCGCTGTTTTTGACCGCATGATCTGTGGTCACATTTTCTGGTAAGAGGCTGTGAGTGGTGATGGTGGAGGATTCCTTCTTTCTTCACATTGGCAACACATCACCTTTTTAAAGATATGGCTTTTATTTAACATATAGTCACATTTCATGGACTTTTCCTTGAGTATCTGTGTAAAAGAGGGGTGAATAAGGGCTACGTGTTGGTTTTTGTAATTATTTGATATGTTGGTGATGTTGCTAAGAAGAAAAATAGTGCTGCATCAGTGTCAGTGGGGTAAAAATTGCCCAGTGGTGTCAGTCAGTGGAGGACCGCTTTGGCATCTATGCCAGTGTAATGAAGACAGGGAGAGCCTGGAGGTGAGCTGGAGGTGGGATCTTTGGAGTGCATGGAACGTTGGGGGACTCTAATGGAGAAATGGTAGCTGAAGGGCTCTAAGGGTGGGAGGAGACTAAGTGGCTTTTGAGGGGTTCTGAGGAGGATAGATCTAGGGCTGAGATGTTCCCCCATCATCTGTTTATTCATTCAGTTCACTATAGTTCACTCAGCTTTTCAGCTCTGTACCCAATGGGAATGAAGGCAGCATCTCCTTGACAAGGGGAGACAGGAAAAAGGCAGTATCCCCTCACATCCTAGCAGTGCTGCTCTGAGATGGAGGTTGATTCTTGGTGGGCACCTGCTTTTTGCCACCTGCAGTAGTCTGCTATTGGTGGGTGCTACTGCTATTGGAGTGATAAGAGAGCAGAATCCTCCCTCCAGCAAATATTGTGTCCCTGCTCCCTTTGAGTGGAGTGACATTGCAGCCACTGTGATCCGTGAAGAAGCCAGAGAATGGAGCTTACAAAAATCCCAGTGCATGTTGTCCTCCCTTTCCCTGCATATCAACACTGTGTCCAGGGCATGTGCCCTTCTGCCCTCCCCCTTGCCCTGGATACCCACTGATAAGATGAAGCTTAGTCCCAATTAATTAGTCATTCATCCAACACCCCCTTCACATTTAGCAACAAATTTGTACAAATCATCTTTCCTCACTGATTACCAGTGACCCCTTTATTCATTCTAAACATCCTTCAGTTTTCTCATGTGAATTCAACAGCATCACTGCTTATCACCAATAGATCTGTGTCCCAATGTATGTAAAGTTTTCCAGCATTTTCCACTTTTTTTTATCTCCTGCCATCCTTATCCGCTGGCCCTTCCTGTATCTTCCACTTTCTCTTGTATTAAAAATTATCCAGCTCTCTTTGCATTGCTTTTTTTTGCTTTAAATAACTGGTGATCCTGGCAGTCCCCCTGCTTTCCTATTTCAAACCTATCACACCAAGCCATGGAAGTGTAATCATCTCAGAAAGTTTGCTTCATGGAACTGTTGAAGATTAAGCCAAGGCTAACACTGGAATGTGGTGCTGGAAACACACGATCTGAGTGCTTTCCTTGCACCTTGTTCCAAACGCACTGTGGTTGCAATCTGCAGTGGGTGCCAATGTTAAGTTAACAAACATAGGTCGCAAATGCTGTGCTTTTGCCTGCACTGGATTTCATGGTAAAAAAGTAGCATGTGATTCGGTTTCAGTGCACCTCCAAAAGCAGTGCATGCACTACTTTTGGTGTGATGCAGTACGACTTGAGCCCATTCAAAATGGATGGGCTTGAATTGCACTGCACTGGATCAGGTGTGAATTGAACAGGAAGGTACTGCATGTTCCTGTTTGATTCATTGTGTAGACTGGGCTAAGAGAGTAAGAGTCCATTGCATGGAAAATCTTCAAAATTAGTAAGTGATGCACAGACAAAAAGGTGAGCAGTGCTTTCCAAGTACAAACAGAGTCAAACTTGTGTCAAGTACTCATTAGATAGTGTTGTAAAGGTTGTCTGTTCGCCAGTGACCACCAGTGACCGGGGGGGGGGGGGGGAGAAAATGATTTATACAGTATAGATGTGGCCATCCATCTTTTTTAGCCAAAGCAGTCAGATGTCCCACTTTTGTCACGCTTCATACTGCATTTCCTACTGTATGCTGGAAACTCTAGATTAAACTATACTAAAACTATAATGCTAAATACTAACTATAAACTATAGACTACTGCATATTTGTTGTGACATTCTTTCTTTTACATGTATTTATCATTTTTTCAAGGTTATAAAATTGTGAAATATATTGCAGTCCTACATAAATAAAACAAATAATATTAGTAGTTCTTTCTCTGGTGTTCATTGTTTGTAACCATTTTTTAAATATTTCTAATGCAAACAAAAGGTCCATGATCCTAAATAAAATAACACAGCTCTACTGAAAATATAAATAGATATTATCTATATATAAATAATTTGTACTAAACCAGTGCAGGGGCATGGCTGTTTTTCATGTAGAAGTGTTTGAATATTTAACACATTAGAAAGGTTGTTTTTTTATTTATAGGGCAAGGGGCAATGTTTATAGTGTAATAACCCCTATTCAACCAATGAACAGTATTAGGCATTATTCTGACTTTCCTGAACTGATGAACATTGAAATGTCATTATTTTGGGCTTCTGGGACTTGCATAGTAAACAGGTTTTAAAAATACACTTCTCCTAAACTTGATTTCATTCAAACGAAGGCAAAAACCCCTATGGCACATGATCCAAAGGCAATTCAATACTTCCCAAATCAACAGTCAACATAATTTCTTGTAAATATTAATAACTTGTATATATTGTACACACATCCAGGGCTTTTGTGAAGCAATCTGCTAAATCAGCTAGGACTGCTTCTTGTGGAAGGTTATTCCACATGTCCACAGTTCTTACAGATTTCCATACACCGAAGTTAAACCTTTCTTTCACTAAGTGCCCTTGTGTCTTATATGATGATCTTAATAGGAACAACTTTCCACTGAGTTTACTTTATAACGCACATATTTGCTTTATACAAGATGACTGTAGCCTTCTTTAATTGCCTCTTCTCGAGAGTAAATAAATTAATTTCAGTTAATCTTTTCTAAGCTGAGGTCCTCCATACCCCTTATTTATTGCCCTTTGATGTTTTTTTCAGTTCTGTAATTTGCTTTTGTGAACTGGTGCCCAAAACTGGTTTCCATATTCAAAATGAAGTCTTGCTAATGGTTTGCAAGATCAATTCCTTCTCTTGAATCTACACCTCTTATAATACAAGAAAATATCTTGCTCACTCTAGAACGTTGGTCCCCAAACTACGGCCCACTAATTTTCCTTGGCTGGCCCATGGAATGAGAACATCCTGTAAGGCGGGCTTTATCATTCAATGCCAGAGAAGCTGGTGTGCAGAAATGTGAAATGCAGTGCAATGCAGCACCCACAATCTGTTACAGGCACTAATGGGCAGAGTGCTCTCCTATGAGAGGGTGTCTGTATAATGCCGACCATGACATCAGAACAAGAAACATTGCAGAATATGGAGCCTACAAGCAAATAAGGTTCCTCTGAACACCAGTGCTGAGGTTTCCTTTATTATCCCACTGACGCAAATGCCAAATGGGTTCTTTTATTATCTCACTGACACAAATTCCAATACCAGCTATTTAGTTTACTGACACCAATGCTGAAGGGCATTTTTTTACTTCCACTGACCATTGACATAGGGGCATTTTTCAATTCCACTGGCTATTCGGGTAGGAGCATTTATTATTCCTTCTGACCATCCATGCTAAAACATACTTTTGGCATGGACCCTCCACTATACCTATAAGCTAATCATTCATCTTTAAAGAGAGGCTTGCTTTAACTTTATCTAAAGGAAACTTTTTTTTTCATTTTGAATAGAGCAAGGAAATATATATATATATATTTTATGTGCCATTGGAGAGATTTTCCTTCACTACTTGTCCTGGAGAAATAACAGATAGTGAGAAAAACTCTCTGAAATAGAGAAAATCCCATCTTAGACTGTTATTACCAGAACATGTGTCCCTCTTAAAAGATTTTCCCTCTTTTCCTGATGGGAGAGCATGGCCCCCAAAATTAGGAGTTTGGAGGCATGCAGAGGCACACACAAAGTAAGAGATGCTCCAAAATCTTCGGTAGAAGTATATGGGTTTTTATGGGTTATAAGTAGAGATGAGCGAATCGAACTTGGCGAAGTGGAATTCGTTTAGAATATTAGGAAAAATTTGATTCGCATCGAATCCGAATTTTAGCAAACTTCGGATGCACGAATCGAATTTTCCCCGATCAGCCGGCAAAAGTGTCACTGCAGAGAGCTCCTCTATTTCTGACAGTTCTCTGACAGTTCATTTACAGGGGTTGAAACATTGTATCTATTTGTTTCCATTTAGGATACAGATGTTTTTATTCGGAAATAAATAGATACAATGTTTCAACCGCTGTAAATGAACTGTCAGAACTGTCAGAGAACTGTCAGAAATAGCGGAGCTCTCTGCAGATACACTTTTTGCTGTACTGGAATTCTTCTTCTTTTCATTCTTCTTCTTCTTTTCATTCTTCTTCTTCTTCTTCTTTTCATTCTTCTTTTCATTCTTCTTCTTTTCATTCTTCTTCTTCTTTTCATTCTTCTTCTTCTTTTCATTCTTCTTCTTCTTCTTTTCATTCTTCTTTTCATTCTTCTTCTTCTTTTCATTCTTCTTCTTCTTCTTTTCATTCTTCTCATTCTTCTTTTCATTCTTCTTCTTCTTCTTTTCATTCTTCTTTTCATTCTTCTCATTCTTCTTTTAATTCTTCTTTTCATTCTTCTTCTCATTCTTCTTTTCATTCTTCTTCTTCTTTTCATTCTTCTTCTTCTTCTTCTTTTCATTCTTCTTTTCATTCTTCTTCTTCTTCTTTTCATTCTTCTTCTTCTTCTTTTCATTCTTCTTTTCATTCTTCTTCTTCTTCTTTTCATTCTTCTTCTTCTTCTTTTCATTCTTCTTTTCATTCTTCTTCTTCTTCTTCTTCTTTTCATTCTTCTTCTTCTTCTTTTCATTCTTCTTCTTCTTCTTTTCATTCTTCTTTTCATTCTTCTCATTCTTCTTTTAATTCTTCTTTTCATTCTTCTTCTCATTCTTCTTCTCATTCTTCTTCTTCTTCTTTTTATTCTTCTTCTTTTCATTCTTCTTTTCATTCTCCTTCTTCTTCTTTTCATTCTTCTTTTCATTCTTCTTCTTCTTTTCATTCTTCTTTTCATTCTTTTCATTCTTCTTTTCATTCTTCTTCTTTTCATTCTTCTTTTCATTCTTCTTCTTCTTCTTTTCATTCTTCTTCTTCTTCTTTTCATTCTTCTTCTTCTTCTTCTTCTTTTCATTCTTCTTCAATTCTTCTTTTCATTCTTCTTTTCATTCTCCTTCTTCTTCTTTTCATTCTTCTTCTTCTTTTCATTCTTCTTTTCATTCTTCTTCTTCTTTTCATTCTTCTTCTTCTTCTTCTTTTCATTCTTCTTTTCATTCTTCTTCTTCTTCTTTTCATTCTTCTTCTTCTTCTTTTCATTCCTCTTCTTCTTCTTTTCATTCTTCTTTTCATTCTTCTTCTTCTTCTTTTCATTCTTCTTCTTCTTCTTTTCATTGTTCTTTTCATTCTTCTCATTCTTCTTTTAATTCTTCTTCTCATTCTTCTTTTCATTCTTCTTCTTCTTTTCATTCTTCTTCTTCTTCTTTTCATTCTTCTTTTCATTCTTCTTCTTCTTCTTTTCATTCTTCTTCTTCTTTTCATTCTTCTTCTTCTTCTTTTCATTCTTCTTCTTTTCATTCTTCTTTTCATTCTTCCTCTTCTTCTTCTTTTCATTCTTCCTCTTCTTCTTTTCATTCTTCTTTTCATTCTTCTTCTTTTCATTCTTCTTCTTCTTCTTTTCATTCTTCTTCTTCTTCTTTTCATTCTTCTTTTCATTCTTCTTCTTTTCATTCTTCTTCTTCTTCTTTTCATTCTTCTTCTTTTCATTCTTCTTTTCATTCTTCTTCTTCTTCTTTTCATTCTTCTTCTTCTTCTTTTCATTCTTCTTCTTCTTCTTTTCATTCTTCTTCTCATTCTTCTTCTCATTCTTCTTTTCATTCTTCTTTTCATTCTTCTTTTCATTCTTCTTTTCATTCTTCTTCTCATTCTTCTTCTCATTCTTCTTCTTCTTCTTTTCATTCTTCTTCTTCTTTTCATTCTTCTTCTTCTTCTTCTTTTCATTCTTCTTTTCATTCTTCTTCTTCTTCTTTTCATTCTTCTTCTTCTTCTTTTCATTCTTCTTTTCATTCTTCTTCTTCTTTTCATTCTTCTTCTTCTTCTTTTCATTCTTCTTTTCATTCTTCTTCTTCTTCTTTTCATTCTTCTTTTCATTCTTCTTCTTCTTCTTTTCATTCTTCTTTTCATTCTTCTTTTCATTCTTCTTCTTCTTCTTTTCATTCTTCTTCTTCTTCTTCTTCTTTTCATTCTTCTTTTCATTCTGCTTCTCATTCTTCTTCTCATTCTTCTTCTCATTCTTCTTTTCATTCTTCTTCTCATTCTTCTTCTCATTCTTCTTCTTTTCATTCTTCTTCTTCTTTTCATTCTTCTGCTTCTTCTTTTCATTCTTCTTCTTCTTCTTTTCATTCTTCTTTTCATTCTTCTTCTTCTTCTTTTCATTCTTCTTCTTCTTCTTTTCATTCTTCTTTTCATTCTTCTTCTTCTTCTTTTCATTCTTCTTCTTCTTCTTTTCATTCTTCTTTTCATTCTTCTTCTTCTTCTTCGTCGTGCCCCGTGACTGCCCAAATGAGTGAAGTGTGCGGTGATTCTAAGATCGACGGCACTCATCTGCATGTCATACTGACTGACAGTATTATTTCTCTTCCCCAGCAGACTCCAAGGGCATTTAAATTAAAGGTACAGTGTTCTGCACTAATATAAAGGCTCTCTGAAGCCTAGAAACCCTTTAAATAAGTTAAATTCGCGGCGAATAAATTCGCATCGAATCGAATTTCTCCCGCAAATTCGGCGAATCAGCCGAATCGAATTTTTGAATAATTCGCTCATCTCTAGTTATAAGATATCCATGGAACACCATCAACACACTTTCTAGCTTCTATTGGCCACTTAATTTAGGGTTTTAGGATTTAAGATACTAAAATACAAAATTGTAGTATTTTTGAAGGCTAAAAAAAGAAATGATGCACCAAGATTGTAGTGTTAGTAAATTACAGATGTATCATTAACAATTCATAAATATCTATGAAAATGAATAAATAATTTTAAAAGTATCAAAGAAGTGATGCAACATGATTTTATAAAAATGTAAAAAAAGCACAGCAGTTCCTTAAGAGATGCTGTAGACTATTTCTAAATATAGATGTACAGTGGGGCAAAAAAGTATTTAGTCAGCCACCAATTGTGCAAGTTCTCCCACTTAAAAAGATGAGAGAGGCCTGTAATTGGCATCATAGGTAGACCTCAACTATGAGAGACAAAATGAGAAAAAATATCCAGACAATCACATTGGCTGATTTGGAAAGAATTTATTTGCAAATTAAGTGGAAAATAAGTATTTGGTCACCTACAAACAAGCAAGATTTCTGGCTCTCACAGACCTGTACCTTCTTCTTTAAGAGGCTCCTCTGTCCTGCACTCATTACCTGTATCAATGGCACCTGTTTGAACTTGTTATCAGTATAAAAGACACCTGTCCACAACTTCAAACAGTCACACTCCAAACTCCACTATGGTGAAGACCAAAGAGCTGTCAAAGGACACTAGAAACAAAATTGTAGACCTGCACCAGGCTGGGAAGACTGAATCTGCAATAGGCAAGCAGCCTGGTGTGAACAAATCAACTGTGGGAGCAATAATTAGAAAATGGAAGACATACAAGACCACTGATAATCTCCCTTGATCTGGGGCTCCACGCAAGATCTCACCCTGTGGGGTCAAAATGATCACAAGAACGGTGAGCAAAAATCCCAGGACCACAGTTGGGAACCTAGTGAATGACCTGCAGAGAGCTGGGACCAACGTAACAAAGGCTACCATCAGTAACACACAACGCCGCCAGGGACTTTGGGAGAAATCTTTTACATAAATAAATACAAGCTGATAGTTTAAGCACTCCTGCTAGTGTTAAATGGTCTTTCTCATCATCTGCAAGACAGCTTTTCAGATGATCCAGAAGAGGATTGGGAGAATGTCATATGGTCAGATGAAACCAAAATAGAACTGTTTGGTAGAAACACAACTCATCGTGTTTGGAGGAGAGAGAATGCTGAGTTGCATCCAAAGAACACAATACCTACTGTGAAGCATGGGGAAGCAACATCATGCTTTGGGGCTGTTTCTCCGCAAAGGACCGAGACGACTGATCCATGTACAAGACAGCTTTTCTGTTGAAAAACAACTGGCTGGATCACCAGACGAAAATAAAAGAAAGAAAGCCACAAAAGCAAACTAATACAGCAATCACGCCTTAGAATTGGAAAGCTGCAAAATAATAAATGTTTGTTTTTGGGTTTAATACTGCTTTAAAGTGATTGTAAACCATAATCCTGTAAAACAACCCATTAACAAATAAATAGATATGAAAGTCAAAGCATCTGTGTATAGATATTGAAAAATATATAAATACCTTTTTTCCCTTTTTTTAAAAGTGTTCACATGCCTTCTGTTCTCAACTGCATATGAGGTAAGGTTAAGCATTTCATTGGATCATCATCAATGGATGAGAGCAGACTGAGTTGCTAGAGTAGCTATAGACCTGACCACGTTGTGCTTTCCTGCTTGGTATGGTCAGTTTTTTAATAGGAGAAAAGAATTACTAGAAGAAACACCAGGAATTTCACACAAAGAGATCAGGATACTTTTTCATACAAGTACATGGTATAGCAGGCATATATCAGGAATATGAAATGTTGGTTTAAACTATTGTTTAACCTCCCTGGAGGTATTCCCGAGTGTAGCTCGGGGTAAAGTTTCAGTACCACAAGCGGTAACCTGAGCTACACTCAGGCTTACCAAGCGGCGCTGCTCCGGGATCCCTCGCTGCTCCGGGATCCCTGCTCCGGGATCACTTACCTTGTCCTGAACTCCTGCAATGTCCCTCCTGCAGTGTCCCCGACAATGTAATCCGGCGGATGCCAGCATCTGTCATCTGGGTTCCATCCCCTGCGAGCGTCGGAACGTACGGGGGACGGAACAGCGGGAAATTTGAAAGTGACAAAAAGTGACATTCACTAAAATCACTAAAATCACTAAAATCACATAGTAAAACATTACTGTATCAAACCATTTCACATACATTTTGTCCCTAGTGCTTTGTCCTGTGCCCTGCCTGCATTTTTACTGTTCTTTCTGCCTGGAAACTGAGAAACGTCTATGGTGTCCAAAAAGTGTCCCTTTAGGTCAAAAGTGGTTTTAGACCAGCTAGAGAACAGCGATAGTAAATCAGAACCACTTGCAGAACTGAGTGATAATGATTCATGGGGAAATTCGTCATCAGACACTGAAAACGATTTTTGCGACTTTGCTCAGTGATGTGCGAACTTGGCGCTTTATTTCAAATTTCAGTGTTTTTGGTTTGATTATATTGTTGAATTAAATTTATTATTATTATATTATTATTTTTTATGATTATTTATTAAATTATAATTTATGATTTTGTGTTTCAAGTATTATCCTACCCGGGATGTTTACTAGACTCTTGTTCGGACAAATTTCAGTGAGTTATTCCTAAAAATACAGGCCTACAATAAAAAAAAACATATTTCCATGCAAAAAAATGTACCGCTTTGAGCACAGAAATACGGACATAATCATACTGCTAGGGAGGTTATGAGTGAAGGTAAATCCTTCTTCAATGTGGTTGAACAAAATACCCCCTTTTATTTTGTTGAACTTTCATTTGTTTTAATAAAAGTGGGCTTTCAAGATCACAATATTTAAATGCAATATCATTTGGCTAGGATAACCTTACATGAGTTACATGATCTGGATGGGTATAGTAAAATTAACTACTAAATTCCTAAAATGTAATTCTGCCCATTGGCTAAACCAAATATTTTAATTTGTGGATCTCAATCACTTCACCAGAAAGCTTACATTACAGAGATACTTGCCCTTAAAAATAAAATCTCCCCACCAACTCCACAACCCTTCCCATATTTATTGAAAATGAAGATATTGTTCCAAATTCCATCTTGTATATTGCTGTGGAAGACACGGATGAACTACTGAACACATGCATATCAATGTCATTAAAAAGTAGAACTTTTATTCTGTTTCCAGTATAGAAAATTACATAGACTGTTTTTATATCATAGTCATGGATAATTTCCAAGATACTGCCAATCCAAAAACCAAGGGTAATAGCATCCACTTGAATTGGATACAAAGGGAAAAGCTAGCACTATAAAATCTAAAAAAATATGGGAATTTTGATCGTCAGAGGTGCTGATAAAGGGGGAGGAATCATATTGCAACATAGAAACAATTTCCACAAAGAGACCTAAAGAATTCTCAATGACACAAATACCTACCAAAAGTGGTCCAGGAATCCTCTCAAGTAACACAAAAAATAAGATTATCTCATCAAAATTATTTTTACAAACAACATTATAACAAAAATTGAAAAAGAATTTCTATTAATTTACCACCCAGAATTTTTTTCTACTGTCTTCCACATATCCCAAAAACACAAATGCTTATACTGGTCAGACTCTGGGATCAATTTACAAAGGTACATTGTCAGTTTACCATTGTTCCTACATGACCCCCAACCAGGGGCGGACTGACAACTCATGGGCCCCCGGGCAATAGGGGATCATGGGGCCCCTGTGTCCCTTGCTGAAACTCAAAAAAGCCTATGAAAAAGGTACCAGGGGCATCTCATGGGTCCCCTACTGACCCTGGGCCCTCGGGCAGTGCCCGAGTTTCCAAATGGTCAGTCTGCCCCTGCCCCAACTTTTACAACTCTTGACCAATGTCCAGTAGCAAAGTTCCTTTCACTGAATTACCCTAGATGTAACCTAGCCCTTTTCTAACATTTCACATCAGTATGGGTTATAGTGGCTGTAAACCCTTACTTATACCAGTGATGTGACTAGCCTCCGGTGATACACAGAGATGAAACAAATCTTCCTACATAAATTGTACATGTTTTTCTGCAATATTTTGTTCAACCACATTGAAGAAGGATTTACCTTCACTCATAACCTCCCTAGCACTATGATTATGTCCGTATTTCTGTGCTCAAAGCGGTACATTTTTTTGCATGGAAATATGTTTTTTTTTATTGTAGGCCTGTAATTTTTAGGAATAACTCACTGAAATCTGTCCGAACAAGAGTCTAGTAAACATCCCGGGTAGGATAATACTTGAAACACAAAATCATAAATTATAATTTAATAAATAATCATAAAAAATAATAATATAATAATAATAATAAATTTAATTCAACAATATAATCAAACCAAAAACACTGAAATTTGAAATAAAGCTCCAAGTTCGCACATCACTGAGCAAAGTCGCAAAAATCGTTTTCAGTGTCTGATGACGAATTTCCCCCACGAATCATTATCACTCAATTCTTCAAGTGGTTCTGATTTACTATCGCTGTTCTCTAGCTGGTCTAAAACCACTTTTGACCTAAAGGGACACTTTTTGGACACCATAGACGTTTCTCAGTTTCCAGGCAGAAAGAACAGTAAAATGCAGGCAGGGCACAGGACAAAGCACTAGGGACAAAATGTATGTGAAATGGTTTGATACAGTAATGTTTTACTATGTGATTTTAGTGATTTTAGTGAATGTCACTTTTTGTCACTTTCAAATTTCCCGCCGTTCCGTCCCCCGTACGTTCCGACGCTCGCAGGGGATGGAACCCAGATGACAGATGCTGGCATCCGCCGGATTACATTGTCGGGGACACTGCAGGAGGGACATTGCAGGAGTTCAGGACAAGGTAAGTGATCCCGGAGCAGGGATCCTGGAGCAGCGAGGGATCCCGGAGCAGCGCCGCTTGGTAAGCCCGAGTGTAGCTCAGGTTACCGCTTGTGGTACTGAAACTTTACCCCGAGCTACACTTGGGAATACCTCCAGGGAGGTTAAACAATAGTTTAAACCAACATTTCATATTCCTGATATATGCCTGCTATACCATGTACTTGTATGAAGAAGTATCCTGATCTCTTTGTGTGAAATTCCTGGTGTTTCTTCTAGTAATTCTTTTCTCCTATTAAAAAACTGACCATACCAAGCAGGAAAGCACAACGTGGTCAGGTCTATAGCTACTCTAGCAACTCAGTCTGCTCTCATCCATTGATGATGATCCAATGAAATGCTTAACCTTACCTCATATGCAGTTGAGAACAGAAGGCATGTGAACACTTTTAAAAAAAGGGAAAAAAGGTATTTATATATTTTTCAATATCTATACACAGATGCTTTGACTTTCATATCTATTTATTTGTTAATGGGTTGTTTTACAGGATTATGGTTTACAATCACTTTAAAGCAGTATTAAACCCAAAAACAAACATTTATTATTTTGCAGCTTTCCAATTCTAAGGCGTGATTGCTGTATTAGTTTGCTTTTGTGGCTTTCTTTCTTTTATTTTCGTCTGGTGATCCAGCCAGTTGTTTTTCAACAGAAAAGCTGTCTTGCAGATGATGAGAAAGACCATTTAACACTAGCAGGGGTGCTTAAACTATCAGCTTGTATTTATTTATGTAAAAGCTTTCTCCCAAAAGGAAAAAACAGTTTGCTGTAACTGATTACAAAGTATACGCTGGAGTTCAGCTTCAGTTTGTTGCTGTATTTAAAATGAGTACATCTAACACTCTCCTCCCCTCCCCCAAGACTGACAATGCTGCTGCCCAAATCTACTCCCGTGCTCATTCATCCAGAGTGGTGACTGTATAGTACAGGAGGTATGTTACAGGCCAGATCACCATGGTAAGAGCCTAGAAAACTAATACAGCCACTACATCTAATGATTGGTAAACTGCAATATATTACATTTTTTGCTTTGGGTTTAATTCTATTTCGATCCAGAACCTTTTTAAAAAAAGTTGACTCAAATGGTTACATTGATTTCCACAGTAATCATCTGGAAAACAAACATACTATATGGCCAATTCCAACACATTCAAAAACTCCTGTACACCTAAAGCTTTACACACACAAGCAGCAACACTAACAAAAAGTTAAAATTAAAAATTTAGTCTAAATTTTCAAAACAAGATTTCTAAATCTACGTAGAGACTATTGATCCAAAGGATAAAGCTAACTCTTTAGTTATCTTTTTACCAGGTACAACACTGAACATAACAAAATCAAAAATGCCTTGCAATCAAACTGGCACATTTTGGTACAGCACCAAAACCTAAAGACTGTTCAGCCCAACAAACCAATTTGCACTTTCAGGCTTGCTAAGACCATAAAAAATGTTTTTGCACGAAACAGACTAAAATCAAAGGATATTAAAAATCATCAACACAACAAAAAGACCTCTTTATTATCTCAACTGAAGGATGTTACAAATGCAACTACTCCAGGCATCTTTTATGTCATTTTATCAATGGCCAAGCTAAAAAATGTAAGGCCTTGTGAAATATACCAAATCAAATCCTTCCTAACCTGTGATATGGCTTTTGTCATCTGTATGCTTGAATTCCCTTTTGGTCTCCAATACATAGCGATGAATCACCCAAAAGACAGAGTTATGCAATGCAAATTGAACATCTGAAAATGTTTCATGAAACATTGAGTCTCTAAAAACTTTGCTTTTTTTCTTAAATTAAAAGTTTCTCATCTGAGAACACAACTATAGAACACATCAAAGCCTTGAAACAGTATGATAGATACAACCATTTTAAATAAAGGGAAGTATATTGGATGTACAAAACAAATAAGAATGTAATCATGCATTGTGCAGATTTTATAGTTGCAGATTAGTTACTGCACTTTGCACAGTAGTTTTTGCTTAAAAAAAGACTTTGTTTTTTAAAATGTATTTAAAAGTCTGGTTCAGTGCTTCTGTGGATTCAAAAGTCATAAGGCATTGCAATAATATCTTGAATCAGCAATACATACATACATTTTGTAGATTTAGTTATAGTTACTTTATGGACCTAATACAAGTAAAGGTTAACTAATACAATTATTCTATAACCTGATGTTTTGTTTGTATTTTTTTTAAATATGATTGAACCTGATTTTGGAACTGGAGCCTGTCTATCTAATCAATATAGTCTCTGAATAAATGCCAAATTCCGTTAGTGATAGTAACAAAAGAAGACCTATCTAATACAGGAAATGGAGATTGTGTCCTAAGAATTGTTCTAAGTATTTTACAGTAGCTTTAATTTCTGTGGTATCAATGATAATATAACTACAAAGCATTATCTAAACAACAGGCAGCTCTTTTAATAACAGCTGGTCTCCCTGATAACACAACATGCTATAGTCTGCAGGAGCCCAGATCGGAAACAAGCTTTAAAATTCCTTTTTTTATTGTAACTTGTAGTTGCATGTGTAGCTTATGTTCAGTTCACAGAAGATGTACTGATCTGCTTTGTAATTTTACAAGAGTACATTATTGATGGGCTTCATTTGCTTGATACAGTTACAATTCAGATGTCACATGAGCATTGTTTCAGATTAGCCATACATTGTTTTAGATTACCCATGCATGCTAGTTGTGCCTAAAAAGTCAAACAGTTTTCCAGATCATATTATTAGAAACATAGAAAAGTGATGGCAGAAAAAAAGTGGTCCATCGAGTCTACCTCAATATATATATATATATATATATATATATTTATACGCTATATTGTCAAACTTTTTGTGACACCCCACAAAATCATTGGATTCAGGTGTTCATAGCACCTCCATGGCCACAGGTGTATAAAATCAAGCAGCTAGGCACGCAGACTGCGTCTACAACCATTTGTGAAAGAATGGGTTGCTTTCAGGAGCTCAATGAATTCAAGCATGGTACCGTGATAGGTTGTCACCTGTGCAATGTCCATCCATGAAATTTCCTTGCCACTAAATATTCCACGGTCAACTGTTAGTGGTATTTAAATAAAGTGGAAGCAACTAGGAACAACAGCAACAACAGGCTACGTAAAATGACAGAGCGGGGTCAGCACATGCTAAAGAGCACAGTGCACAGAAGTCACCAACTGTCTGCAGAGTCAATAGCTAAAGACCTCCATACTTCGTGTGACCTTCAGATTAGCACAACAACAGTGTGTAGAGATCTTCATTGAATGGGTTTCCATGGCTGAGCAGCTGCATCCAAGCCTTACATCACCAAGTGCAAGGCAAAATGTCAGATGCAATGGTGTAAAGCACACCATCACTGCACTCTAGAACAGTGGAGACGTGTTCTCTGGAGTGACAAATCAAGCTTCTCTGTCTGACAATCTGATGGACATGTCTGGGTTTGGCAGTTGCCAGGAGAACGGTACTTGTCTAACAGCATTGTGCAAGTGTAAAGTTTGGTGGAGGGAGATTATGGTGTGGGATTGTTTTTCAGGGGTTGGGCTTGACCCCTTAGTTCCAGTGAAGGGAACCCTTAAGGCATCAGCATACCAAGACATTTTGGACAATTTCATGCTCCTAACTTTGTAGGAACAGTTTGGGGATGGCCCCTTCCTGTTCCAGCATAACTGCACACCAGTGCACAAAGCAAGGTCCATAAAGACATGGATGAGCGAGTTTGGGGTGGAGGAACTTGACTGGCTTGCCTCAACTCGGGACCTGAGATCATGCATCAGCATGACATCATCACTAAAACATCAGCACTGAAAAAAACAGGATCTCGTTTTGGCAGTGGCTAGACATGTAAGCCAGTTTGCATTGCTATATTTGGAGTGTTTTTATTCAAGTTTTTAAATAAATACTACACTATTGGAGATTTATTTGCTTCTGGTGAGCTTTATTTTGTCACAGTCCATTTCTACAGAGAGGTACCTGTGGATGCAGCTATTGGGATGCATTAACTACATCTACACACTGGGTTTTTGATATGACACTATGGTGTTCGTTTATGACACAGAGAATAGCTGCAATTCCGAGGATCGCAGCTATTCTCTGATCATTCACAATTTATGACACTCAGGAGATCAGCGGAGAACATGTTCAGCCCTTCACTGGAGAACTGTGATCTCCCTCCAGATTCTCCAGCCCAGAGCTGGAGAATCGGAGGAACAGCAAACTAAGCAGAGATAATTTACCTCTGCTTAGTAAACTGATCTTTTACTGTAATCTCGTGAGATTATAATAAAATCAGCCATTTTCCAGCATTTGTAGACTGTTTTCCAGCGTTTGTAGATTGTTCTCCGTTCGTTCGGAGAACTGGACTACACCGCTTCATAAAAGGCATTCACAGGAGAACTGTGTTCTCCGAGAATGCCAGAGAACTGAGCAGCGATCTATTACCGCTGGTTCATAAACGGACACCTTAGGCACTTATGCTGTTGAAATGACAGCCATCAGTTCCAGTGAGTTTTGAATTCACAGGAAGTTGGTGGTGGACCTCTGAATTTCTTTATATGAAGAAGGATCACATTTGGTGGCTGATTGATTGTTTTCAAATTTCAACACTTGGACTTTATGTCCACTGTGTCTGGACTTTATGTCCACTGGACTTTATGTGGACTGTTTTTTTCATAATTTCAGGTTTTAAATAAGATTTTTTGGCTAATTAATTTTGGATCATATTTTTGTATATGTAACAATTAATTTTATTGGTGCTGCACTCTTTGAGTATAAATCTATGTTTGTCCCAAGGATCCTAAAAAACACTTACTGTTGACTGACTCACTACCTCTGCTGGAAGCCTAGGCCTAGCATAATCTACCCTTTCAGTAAAATAATATTTTTAGTTTTGAACTTTTCTCCAGTTAGTTTGAGGTCATGTCCCCTTGTTTTTTTTAACTTGGTTTCATATTAAATATACTGCCCTCTTGAACTTTATTCACTCCCATTATGTATTTAAAGGTTTCAATCACATCTCCCCTTTCCCTTCTTTCCTCCAGACTGTACATATTAAGTTCCTAAAGCCTTTCTTGATACGTTTTATCCCTCAGACCTTTCACCATGTTTGTTACCTGTCTCTGGACTTATTCTCTCTGATTATTAAAGGGGATAGTTTTTTCACTGCACACCAGCAGAGGGAAAATGTTTGTAACATGGTAGGAATATTGGGATGGGCCAAGTATTTAAACATTGGCAAAAATAGACAGATCTATCCTGATATGTGTCTGAATATGAAGAGCTTAAGTTTTGTAATTTTTCAGAATCATAACTTTTGCTCAGTAAATGCAGAGTTTCCAGTAATACTTCCTTAACCAATATCTTTCATGCAACAACACAATTTAGGCAACTTACAGCCATTTTCGTCAGGCTGTAGTCCATTTGCATGCTCTTCTATGCAAGGTGGTGGCAGAAGTGATGAAAAAAATCTAATGTGTGGTTGTGTGTGATTACATGTGTTTCTGTGTAATAACAGACAGATGTAATAATTCATAATGGTACAGTATTAAGTCTACTTCATTCAAAGTACTTTAGCCTTGAGCCTAATTTCAGTATTTTTTATTCATAATTTTTTTTCCTATATTAAGCTACCTATAGACAAACAATATCACTGTGAAGAAATGGGAGATTCCAAGTTTGTCAGTCAGTCATATACTGAAAACCATTTAAATGGAAGATCTTTTGTAGACAACTGTGATCCAAAAAAATCTACTCATTTTTGCAGCTCAAGGTTTAATATCCAATGCAGACTGGAGTGTACCTTTAAGGTAATCAAATGAGTAAACACAATTTCCATCAGTTCAATATTATCTGAAATCTTTGCTTGTTTTTTTACTTAAATTCATTTGGTTTTCAAAGTAGAAAATCATTATTTTAGCAATGTCTGGTGGAAAACCAGACAATTAATATACAGTGTGGAGACAAATGTACAGAAATTACCATTAAATATGTATAAATGTAGCAATACCCACTTAGGAGTTGCTGAAGTTTGGGTCCCCCTATAGTCCTGCACAGCCAGGCATCATGCATTTCCTTCACACAGACTTGCATCCAGGAGACAGTAATAAGTCCTTGAGCTTGTTTTTTTAAATATTATTAGGGGAATTTGGGGAACTTTGATAGGGTAAGGGGTGTATGGGATGCCCAAGGGGAAAGGCAACTGAGGACAGCCTTCCTGAAACTATATGCAAGTCTCTTCAGACAACAAAAATTCTCTTTTGGAGAGCTAGCCCGCATCTCCTGTAGTACCACTCCAGACCCTAGATGTATCCTCTCCTCATCCAGCTGTACTGGGTGAAACCCTGGGTAGGGGATCCAGTGCCTACCACTGCAGTTTGAAACAGTCCTGGGTAGCAGCTAACCAGTTTCCTACCAGAGTGCTCCTTTCCCTTACTTGCCCAGGGGGTGCAGGTTTACTCACTCGGTCCTTCTCCTATGCTGCTGCTTGGTTGCTGGATGCTTTCAGGCCTTCCTGCTGGGCCGCTTCTTCCCTGCTGCATAGGTGGTTCTTGCTCTGTTAAGTCCCAAGCTTTCCTCCCTCCAAGATCCTCTGCCTGTAGGTCAGTCTTTCTCCATCTGTGCTCCCAGGCTTCAGCTCTCCAGCCTCTTTTCTCCATCTTCCAAACCGAACTCTTCTGCTGCTGAACAAGCTTGGTCAATCTTAAGGGCTGTCCTAGCCCCTTGCCAAGCCTCCTGTTGGGGATTGGCAAGGATCCCTTGAGAGTGCAGACCAGCCACTCCTTACCTCAGCCCACTGCTTCTAGAACTTTATCCAAAGTTGTAGTACAGGGGGAAGACTCAGAGAGCTAGTCTGCAGAGCCTCTCAGCTCTGACTCAAATTTGACCTTACTAGCTATCACACCCAGGCTGCTACTCAGCCCTCCCCACAAACAATTTGTGATTGAGTTTTCCCTAGCTATCTAGGAGGGTGCTACATAAAGTAAAAAATAAAATTTCCAAGTATGTCATGGGATATTGCATTCCTCAAATGGAGGTCCTAATGTTGATTCTAGAACAGGGTGGTGAATTTAATTGATATAGGGGGCCTCAAGTGCACCCATGACACCATCAAAGGGCATTGGGGTTGATTTAATAAACTGGAGAGTGCAAAATCAGGTGTAGCTGTGCATGGTAGCCAATTTCATTCTAACTTCAGCTTGTTCAATTAAGCTTTGACAAAAAAATCTGGAAGCTGATCGGTTTCTATACAGAGCTCCACCAGATTTTGCAGTTTTAGTAAATCAACCCCATAATAATCAGTGAATGTAATGTAAAATGATTTGGCCAAAGACTGCAGATGTGCAACGGGTGATGGTCAGAGACCGAAGATATGCTACAGGAGATGGTCAGAGATCATGAATTACCAAACATTCTATAGGAGTTTTTGGAGACTAGGGACATTCTTCAGGAGACAGTAATGGACTAGAGACATTTTAATGACACAGCTAGAGATCAGTACTATTTCAGCCCCTTTATAAATCAATGCTGTCACATTTGTGTTCCATACAGTCCCCTTAAAAATCACTTGCACCACATTTGATATTTCTCTCAACAAGATCCATTATATAAAACATGAAATAAGAAAAAGGATGAACAGCACAGAAAAAGAAAGATTGTGTGAAATAAATAAATACACCAAATTATTGAAATACTGAAATTCAGTCTACAACCTAATTTTCTTTCTCTGGCTTGTGTAACCACTTGGGTAAGAAAAACAAAGACCTCTCTGCAGAGATCCTGAGAGCCACATAATAGGTGCCAAAGAGCCACATGGGGTCACCAGGCCACAGGTTGGTCACCATGGCTCTAGAATATAATAAATATGAATTCTAGTAACATATGAAAAAGCATCATTTATTGCAGTTACATATTAAAAATACATCTTTAAAAAGGATTTTGTTAGTTTCAGAAATACTTCTGATTTAGAGAACAATAGCAGTACAGTACTTTTCTGAGTTAAGAATATATACCTGAGTAAAATGTTTTCTTTTTTAAACTGGTTATAAAGCGAAAAGGTTTTTTACTTTTACCTTGATGCATTACCCACATTACAGTAGCTCAGTCCTGAAGGTTACACAGGAAGAATGTAGCTTTCCCTGTGTAACTATTGTTGTTCAGTGACAGCCTGGTGCTGTATTTTGTTTACCAGAGTACACAGCAGGGGCAGACTGACCATTTGGAAACTCGGGCACTGCCTGAGGGCCCTGGGTCAGTAGGGGGCCCTATAAGATGCCCCTGGTACCTTTTTCATAGGCTTTTTTGAGTTTGGGCAAGGACACAGGGGCCCCATGATCCCCTATTGCCCGGGGGCCCCATGAGTTGTCAGTCTGCCCCTGGTACACAGGGTTCCTAATATACAGTGAAGGACTGTCACACTAACAGATGTGCAGAGTGCCATTACTTACACAGGGAGATCCCCAATGTCTCTGTAATCTGCAGGACTGAGCTATTAGTCTGAATAATTAATGTAAATATTTTTTAGCGCTCCAAAGACACAATATTTTGGGGGGACTCACTTCTGACTATCAAGAATTAATTTACTCACAACCTCACATAGTGGTCTGCAGTGCCCCTCAACCTCTCACAGTACCCTCAGAGCCCTTGAGAGCCCTCAGCACCCACAGTGACCTTCAACCTCTCACAGTGTCACCCATTGCCCAACAGTGCCCCCTAGTTTGCTGCAGAGTCTCCAGCCTCCCGCCTAGATTGTGCTCCCAATCTCCAATAGTGTTCTACAGCACCTGTAAGCCCCTAAAGTCTTCTGCAGTGCCCCTGCAAAACCTGCAGAATAGATCCCATCCCCCCCGTATGCCTCCAGCTCCCTCCAGAAACCTAACCTATAGTTTGCTGCAGAGTCCCCTAACATCTTTTAAGAACTCCAATGCCTCACATTGATAACCAGCTCTATCCAGAACACCGGAGAGTGCAAAACTTGGTGCAGCTCTGCATGGTAGCCAATCAGCTTCTAACTTCAGTTTGTTCAATTACGCTTTAACAAAAAAAAAAACCTGAAAGCTGATTGGTTTTTATGCAGCGCTCCACCAGATTTTGCTGTCTACAATTTTAGTAAATCAATCCCTGTATGTTTTATCAGATGAAGAAGGTGGTATAAATGAACTTGTATATTACCTATAAGAGTTTCAGAATATTATGTTTTATATTTAAATTATTAGAAGATTACTGCCCACACCTACTGATTGGTGGAATACTTGCTACCCTATCTGGTTTTATGCTTTATTGTGTACCACATCATTGGTTGATGTATTCTAATGTGCCTATATATTCTATTATTCTGATTGTTTTCCTACAACTCATCATGTGGGTGGGTTATCTTTTCTATATTTCTGTATACTATCTTTTACAGATTTTCAATAAAAATATTGAAATATAAATTATTAGAAGATATTAATCCTGCTATAAATCAGATTCTGTCTACACATATTGTATCTGATTATCTGATAAACGAAATGTAACAATCAGAAACAGAGCTGGTGTCCTATAGAACATTTTCAGATTCCAGTTAGCATAATACTACTGAAATAATTCCACCTAGAGCTCTAATCTTTTTAAATCTTCAGTGTTTCATTTGTGATAAGCATAACCTGAATCCATTCAGTTATTACCCAAAAATCCAGTTCATGTTTTAAAACTCTTTTCCCATTCAGTAAGGTTTTGGCAAAACCTATTTGTGTCTATCTGATTTAATGCACTCAGTGCTTCAAATTATGCTATTTCCCACATTGTGTGTTGTTCATACTTCAAATCCTTTCAGAAATGCAATGCTGTTCATTTGTAATTCTGCTGCTACAGTTGCCATACACAAGCACAGTAAGCCTTTACAGAGAACATTATGGTTATACTTGCAGGTTTTAAACTATTATCATACTCGTAGAAAATGTTTTCAGACTATTTAGAAGCAGTGTGTTTTCCTGTATTCATGGACAATAGTTCAGAAATGCTTTAAAGAGGATCTGTCACCAAAAAAAAAAAGATTATATAGGCATGCAGCAGCTCTAAACTGTTAAAGTAACATCATTTTCCTAAGTCTGTGAATATCCAGTCTAAAGTAAACCCGTGCTTTGCACACAAATGCCAAGCAAAATAACCACTTGTCCTCCAGAGGATTTACCCCCCTTCCTGACCAGGCCATTTTTTGCATTACTGCACTGTGTTACTTTAACTGACAATTGCGCGGTTAAGCAACGCTGCACCCAAATGAAATGTGCGTTCTTTTTTTTCCACAAATTGATCTTTCTTTCAGTGATATTTGATTGCCTGTGCGCATGTTTATTTTTTGTACTATATGAAAGGGATTTTTCTTTATCGACCACTGGCAGGTTTAGGCCCCGTTGGATCCATGAGGCTGTTCTCTGGGAGAAAGAAAAATACATATGCACGCTAGGTCTTCCAGAGAGCAATCAGATTTTTTATTCACAATTTCCTCCTTATATACAGTGAGTTGTAACAGGAGAACATGGAATGGAATTTCACTGAGTAATTTGTTAAGGCTATGTACGTGACATCTGTGACAATTCATATCGCACAGATCTTGATTCAATTACAATTCATATCGCACAGATCTTGAATCAATTACAAGAAACCAACGGTATTTTCCCATAAAGCAAAAGTGGTTAACTTTTAACTATATCAAAGCAGAAGCAGGTGCTGTTAGTACAAAGAAATAATTGGTTACTTTTCATGCCTTGAGCAAAGCTAGATTTAAAGGATAAGTGGCTGCAGTTCTATAGCACGTAACTGACACACACACAACTATACATTTGATTATCTAGACAAAATAGAAAATATAAAAGCAAAATGGAGTATATATAAAAATAAACAGAATGCAGGGCAAGGAACATACATTTCCCTTCACTATAAGCAAAACTGACAATTTTGAGAAAAAAAAACAATATTTTGAACTTTTTGCTATTAAATATGTCAAGTAAAAAAATAAAAAAAATCATCATAAATTTAGGCCAAAATGTATTCTGCTACATGTTTTTTTCCCTACTAGTAAGGTAGACGATCAACAACTTTTTAGCGGGACTATGGTGGGCATTCTGACACTGGGGGGGGACTAACTTGGTGTCACTGACATGCTAAGTGACGCCAATACAGTGATCAATGCTAAAGAAAGCACTGACACTGTACTAATGACACTGGGCAGGAAGGGGTTAATGTGAGGGGCGATCAAAGGGTTAACTGTGTGTAGGGAGTGTTTTACTAGGGGGCGGGGGTGTGTGCTTCACTGTAAGCACACTGATCGGGATAGCTGTACTGTGCAGAGCCATTCTGAGCAGTGTGCCTGAGCTGACAGGGAGGAAAACTGTTTGTAAACAAAACAGTCTTACTTCCCATCGGTGATTGTTGGTAATCACTGGGCGCCAGTGGGTAATCACCGGCCGGGATCTGGTGACATCGCGAATGGCAGCGCGGGTAGGGCGCGCATGTGGCTCGTGTGCATCCCCTACCCAGAAATTAAAAATCACGTATATATACGTGATTTTGCGCACACTGTGCCACCCGCCGTGTAGCAGCATATCTGCTATAAGGCGGCGGGTAAGCGGTTTATTCTCATCTCCAGGAAAAAATATACCCCCTTTACTCCCATCAACCCCTCTCCCAGCCATATACCATTACTGTTAAAGCCCCCAAAAGTCTAATAATTATTTCTTTACTCCATCGTCACATGTTTCTTGTGGGTGGGGCCACATCACCCTGCACATAGGAGTACCTTTTGCATGTGTGTGCATGCTCTTCAATGCCTGGGACTGGGCGGGGCCATGGTAATGAGAAAGTCAACATTATAGCAGTACCCTGGCTTAGAGATGAGTCATACACTGCGTGCAGCCATGTGACATACAGGGTTCCTCTGTGAAGCATTCTGCCCTGTGTCACTACACACCTTTCTCATTGTATGTTGCATTTAGGAGGGACACTGCTGAGCCCATGCCCTTTCCACCTGTCCAGCGCAACTCTGCCACCTCACTCCCAGTAACAGAATGGGTTCCCAACATGCACATAACATGGACCACATGTGTGCACTTGATTAACTATTGCTGCTCCCTCATACCATGCAGCCAGGCAGTGGGTCTCCGTAATGCAAGTTTTCTCCAATATTTTCTGAGAACTGCCCGCTGGGGAAGGAGTCAGAGCACCGACCCCTCGCTATTGGAGGACCCATCACCATGCCAGGTACCATGCTTCCTAACAGGCTGCTATACACCTTCCATTAGTCCTTGGTTACTCGTAGCAACTGCTCTCCTGCTTCAACTCTTATGCTAAGTCAACCCTTTGTAGTAAATAGTAAAGCCGCTGCTCAAGGGGAGCTTGTCTTGAACAATCCTCCACACCACTCACTAGAAACAGGTGCTAGCCCAGATCGTTGAGCTGTGTAGGGTAGATAAATGCAGGAGACTTGGACGGCTGCACTCTGAAAACAATCATCTGTTTTCTTGTTGTGTTATTACAACAATAAAGTGGACAGTTTTTTTCAGAGTGCAGCCGTCCAGGTCTCCTGTGTTTATCTAGCAGTGTCCTTGCTTTTGAACCTCTTGTGCTTTACAGGCCCTGTTCTTTCATACCTTACCCCAGAAACCAAAATGCACTCCTTTAGAGTAACTTCAGACCAGGCTTTTAAACAGTTTAACAACATTTACTGTAATACTCTTGTGTCATTAGAAATATAAACATAACATAGTCCAGACCATAACTAACTAATGCAAGGGGCTGCCCAGGCATACCTTCCAGAGAAGCAAAGTCTATTCAGTAAAAGTCCAGTATTGGTAGGTTCCTGGTACAGGGAGAATCCCAGCATGGTTATCCAGAAGGGGCCATGTGCTCCAGCAGTGCTTCCTTTGAAATCCCATGTGGAAGAGAGAGCTTGCTCTGAGCCCTCCCCTGATATTTAAGTGGCTTGCAGCAGGAGGCAGGACCCAGAAAAGAGTCTAGACACAGTTAACCCCTTTTCACCCCAGGCAGCCTGTAACTGTATAAGTAAAAAGTGCAGTGAATACAACAGGAAAATTACATTAAATGACACCCCACAAACCACCTGCTTGCACCCTTGCCTGCACTTCTCCCGCTAATGGAGACCCGTGATGTAGTGCTGCAACCTGGATTTGCCACTGATGATTCTTTTTGATGCCTCTTTTTTTGATGTTATTACACAGTTGCTGGAGTTTTTAAGACCTGCAGGGATGATGGACAGCCAATGGAAAGTGTCCATGTCACCAGATGGAAGGGCACATATTTTACTTAACTCTTCCCAGCAGCCCATAAGTTGTAGTTGTACTTGTATTTGTAGTTTACACAGGGTCATGAATTTCCTGTGTGATAGTGCTGAATGGCCCAGTGTTTTTATATGGAGAGAGTCGCATACTCCACCACACCTGGAAGTACTGTTATCTACAGTTTCTCCCAAGACAAGGCAGTCCTAGGAGATGCCTCCCTCCCCCAGCACACAGAAGGTGGCTGACAGTATCAGCTGTGCATGTGTTCCAATGAGACTATGTAGAGTAGGATGTGTCCACTTCATCCACTAGCAGTATAGTCACACATTATAGATGGTTTTAAACAGAATAGGACAAGTAGATGTGAAAATGAGCGTACAAAAGGTAGCCAATAATCATGAAGTACTACTTGTCATGTTCCTCTACAACATTCTGATTGGATAGACAGTAACAAATGTCAGTTCTTCTCTACTTCATATTTCCTCTGTGCAGGATGGGATGTAACCATTTCAATAAGGAAGGCCACCACTATACATACAGTACATACGTAACTCCTAAATATTAAAGACATTTCAATAAAGTGGCTGTAAACCTCAGGCATAAAATATTAACAAGGCATATTCCTCTATAGTGTGAACTCATCTCAACCCAGAGCCCAAGTGTCTTTTCTGTCTGCTGCCCCGTTCCGCTGCTATCTGTATGAGCCACTTCTGGCAGGTTTTCCTGAACAAGCAGAAGAAAAAAATGTGATAGGGGAGGGATCTCCAGCACACAGCCTGGGATTGACAGCCAGCTCTGTACCTGCATGCTGTGTCAAGGGTGTGTGTATTCATTCCCTCCAATCAACTCTCAGAGTTCACCTCACTGAGCTCTGCAAAGTGTAATTTCAGCTCTCTGCCCCTTGTTTTCTGAAAGCTCATACAAACTTGATACATTCTGGACTTTGAATGGCTGTAGAGAAGAGACTTCAGATAAACAGGTGCAACTTATGTAGGAGGATTTGATGAATTTCTATGTATTATCTGAGGCTAGTCAATTCACCGGCTTTATGTAAGGGTTTACAACAACTTTAAAGGGACCCGGTTGCCAACTGAAGAAGTGCAAGTAATAGCAAAGGAAAATCAAATATTTTACATGCTTATTTGTGGTATTTTTTTCCTTTACATATTGTTTTTTATTCCTTTGCAATGCGCATTTAAACTTGCTAGTTGATTCTTCAGTTCCTTTTATGCAGCTTCTGTTGGAGAAGTGAAGTGGAATACCATAAACTGTCATTTAAGCAACAGTTCTGATTCTACTGGAGATACTAACATCAAGATGGATGCGCCCAGAAGCTGCACAAAGGTGTCTTTTACGGGAGAATAACATTCATAAAATACATTAAATGCTCCTGTAATCTTATAGGAAGATTTTTGTTGAACTGAATGATCTGGTGACAGGGTGTCTTTAAAAGAATTCCATCTTCCCATATATATTTGTACTATAAGCTATAATTCTGCCCATTTCCCATGTAGCAATGAATTTATACCAAGTGAATTTACCAGTGTCATTATTATTTTCTTCACTGGCTGGGAAAGAAATTCTAATTTCCCAGCTAATCTGTTTAATGTCCTCGCCTAAGCTAATGTAACAGCTCCCTTCATTTAAAATGCAAATTGTACATTCTACTCCCAAGTATATAATTTAAATCTATTAATGCTGTTAGCAATATTGTGAATTGCACTAATATAATCTTAGAATACCTGAACATTTTCCTGCAATGTTTTCTTCCAGTAAAAATGGAACATTTATTTTTCAAGCAAGTTAATTAATGAAACTGCATGAAAAAGATTTCATTATACCTTAGAGGCTGCAATAAAACAAAACAAACCGTGCTTTTCACAGGGGTATTATCAATGTTACATTTACATTCTACAAGTAATTAGTACACAAGCATTGAAAGAACACTTTTAACTTTATTAGGTGTAAAAGCTGCAGTATTATTTGCAAAGAACTAAACTATAACAAAAATATAAAAAAGAGCAATTTTCATTAAACTGGTATAGATTTTTTTTTATGTGAAAATCTTGCAGAAGGAAGACTTAAAGCTCATCTTCAGTTAAAAAAGAACTAAAAGCCACAATTACTTACATAAAACCATGGTCAATTTACAAAATCGGTTTTTATTTTTCTTTTTTCTGGTGTGTAGTGTAGGGAGATTTGGGCTATTTCCTGCTGAAATGGATGCTGTCAGGTGAGTCCATCACAGGGTCTTCCAGTGACAAGATCATGACATTACAACATGAGGGACAAAAAACCTGAACGGGAGAGTGGTGTGATGTGATACAACCTCCCACTGGAGAAAATCATCTCTAAAAGAGTATACCACCAATACTATATATGTTTGAAAGGACTTTGAATATATATTCAGTGGGTTAAACAATAGAAAATTAAACAATAACAAGCATCTCTAAAAATAATTACACAGTTTTATTTTTAGACATTAAAAATATATATCAGAAAATTGTTAAAAATACATCAATGTGACGCCAGTGGATTTATGGATAATAGGGACCTAAATTGTAAAGTCTCCGGAGATCGATAAATTCAGGTAGACGTGTTTCGCAGAAAACCTGCTTCTTCAGGACTGCAGATCTCCAACAACTGACTAATCACTACAACAATATCAAAACAAGTACCAATTAACCACTTGCCCTCCAGAAGATTTACCCCCCTTCCTGACCAGGCCATTTTTTGGCTATTCAGCACTGAGCTATTTCAACTGGTAATTGTGCGGTCATGCAATGCTATACCCAAACAAAATTTATGTCCTTTTTTTTAAACAAATAAAGGTTTCTTTTGGTGTATTTGATCACCACTGGGATTTTTATGTTTTGTGATATGAATGAAAAAAGACCAAAAGTTTTGGGGAAAAAAAGATATTTTCTATTTTGGTTACAACAAATATCCAATAAATTCAAAGTTATCATAAATTTAGGTGTATATTAATTGGTTTGTGTACAAGTTATAGCGTCTACAAACTATGGTATATATACTGGAATTTAGGCAGCTTTTTCTTTCTGACTGCCTATCACATTTCTTGAGGTGCTAAAATGCCAGGGCAGTAAAAAGACCTCCAAATTACCACGTTTTGAAAAGTAGACACCCCAAGGAATTTGGTGAGAGGCATGTTGAGTCCATGGAAGATTTTATATTTTTGCCACAGATTTGTTTAATTTTTTGTTGTCACTTAAATGATATATTGCACTTTTTTGTCACTTAAATGATTTTTTGCAGCCTAGCCACATATAGGTCCCCAAAATCCAATGACCACTTTCAGGCTTTCAAAGGACATATTTCCTCTTATCACTTCCACACTACCTATAACAGTTTTGGAGTTCCTAAAATTCTAGGATAGTACAAACAGCTCCCAAATGACCCCTTTTTGAAAGTAGACAATCCAGTGAATTTGATGAGGCATGGTGAGTATTTTGCAGATATAATTTTTGTTACAGGATTTTGAAAGAGAAAAAATAAAAAATAAATTTTTGTTTTCTTTCATCCTTTTCCAAAAACTTATGACAACAAATGAGATCTGCAAAATACTTACCATGCCCCTTAGCAAATACATTGGAGTGTCTACTTTTCAACATGGATCATTTGGGGGGGGGGATATTTCTACTATTCTGGCATTTCTTCTAATCACTTGAAGAACAAGCCTTTTCTGACACTTTTTGTTTACATGAAAACCCTTTTTTTTGCTAGAAAATTACTTTGAAACCCTAAACATGATATATTTTGGTCTTATAGAATTTTTTTTATAGTTTTTAATTTGAATTTTTTGAATTTTTATTTTTACATTGTTCATTTTTTTTTTATTGTTATCACAGGGAATGCAAGTATCCCCTGTGATAACAATAGGCAATGACAGGTACTGCTTTCTGAGAAATCTGGGGTCTATTAGACTCTAGATCTCTTCTCTGCCCTTAAAGCATCTGATCACACCAAGATCGGTGTGATCAGATCCTTTCCTAATTTAAAAATGGCGCCGTTAATATCCACCGAAACTGAAATGGTGAAAGACTCATATCTTCCCGTTTATTAGACCATAGAGATGATTGGAGCCATTCTCCAATCAGCTCTGTGGTTAGCCAGTGGAACTGCCGACTGCATTCTCGGATTCCCCTTGGGAAGGAAGAGACCAAGAAAACTGTGGAAGGTGTCGGGAGGGGGGGGGGATGTCCCTTTCTGCTGCTTTAAAAATGATCCAGCAGCTAATTAGCCACTAGGACAACTGAAAAAAATTATACCAGGATGATGCCTGTAGCTGCAGGCATCATCCCAGTATAACCACTCAAATCCAGCAACGTACCAGTACGTTGTTGGTCCTTGTTGGGCATATATGTAACAGCAGAGAACATGGACATGATGAATCGGGTCTGTTGAAAATATGACCGCGATTCATTCTTTTTTGTAATGCCAATGTTGAGGGTTAGGCCCAAAAAAGTTTTAAATTCAGAAACCGTGATAGATTTCCACGTGAATTGTCTGGCAAGAGCTGAATATTGGTGGGAATATTGGTGGGAAGCGATGTATTTTTGTGCGTATAAATTGCTTTGGCTTTGGCCCATAATCACTTAATACAAATTTTCTGTGAAAAACAGCAGAGGGGCTAAACGCTATTGCTGGCAGCCAACAGGGCTGATCCTAACACTGCGTTTTTGGGACACTATACAAAGGAGGCACTAGTACAGATCTGTTTGTGATCAATATATTGATCTGTACAAACACTGTACATTACTATACTAGCAATGGCAGTGATCAGTGACCTATAGCGTGAGTGTGATAGTGTGCTTGGCTGGGAGGGGAGCTTACAGACTTTGATGTTATGCGATGTCACTAGTGTCAGTAATACAATGATCAATGATAAAGTCTATATAATGACACTGTACTAATGGCACTGGCTGGGTGACGGGGTGATCAAAGGGTTAATAGGGGCGATCAAAAGGTTAAATGTGCTAATCTACCATGTGCATGTAAAATGTAGTGCTTTTGCTCACAGTACGGTGTTCTTTCTTCTGTCCCTTGGCCAACAGGAGGAACAGCGGGGGCCCAGGGGTGTTCACAATCGAAAACAGAAAGCGACATTAAGTTTACCCAGAGCCGCTACTCACCCACACAATGTGGGCAAGCAGTCTGCAAGTAGTTAAAAAAAAATCTTAAATTTTTAATACAGTTTTTTTATTTTATTTTTATTTTTTTGTTAAATCCTTTTATCAGAGTAGTACAATGTTACCAGCTTGCTTTGAACTGTAATGAATGAGTTAAGTTCATGACAGTTCAAAATGATAGTGATCTTTGATTGGCTAGAACTGGTCACATCGGTCATGGTGCTGTGATTGGCCCCATGTATCATGTGAGAGCTGTAGGCCAATCACAGCTCACTAGGAAGAGAAGCAGAGCTGTTACCTGTTCACCGATGTACACATTGGTCATGGGTGGGGAGCACTGCATGCTTGCTTGGGCACTCAGTGGTCTTCTGCGTGAGTACAGCCAGAGTAACATAACCGTACATCATTTTTCCTGCAGCTGCCCCCTGTCCGCAGTACATTGCAGGCAGGTGGTCGACAAGCGGTTAAACATTATACCAGAGTATACAAAATCACATATATCCTCCATCACATTACACAAATGAATACATATACATACTATTCAAATGTAATAAAACTCCATAAATAAAATTGAATACCCTGACTTCAATTAGGGGTCAGGGTGTTCAATTTAATTTATGGATAATTTATCCATAAATCCACTGGCGTCACATTGTTGTATTTTTAAAGATTTTCTGATATATATTTTTAGTGTATAAAAATAAAAATGCGTAATTATTTTTAGAGGTGCTTATTGTTTAATTCTCTATTGTTTACCCATTGGAGATATATTCAAAGTCCCTTGCAAACATATATAGTTTTGGTGGTATACAGCATGATGGACAGCAACAGGACCAGTCGGCTGGCTTGGAGTGCAGTTTTTGATTTCTGCTCTCCAGGACAGGCAACATGTCCCATGAAAGTGGACTTTGGTAACTCAAACAGGGTCTTAGAAGCTGGTTGTCCCCACCTGATTGCTATCTTTTAATTAAAAAAACTAATTAAAAGCCACAATTACTTACCTAAAACCATGGTCAGTTTACAGATTGGGTTTTAATTTTTCTATATTCTGGTCTGTAGTGTGGGAAGATTTTTGCCTATTTCCTGCTGAAATGGATGCTGTCCATTGGCTGTCAGAAGACTCCATCACAGGGTCTTTACAGAATCTTGAAATCTTCCAGTGGCAACATCATGATGTCACAACATGATGGATAGCAACAGGACCAGTCAGCTGGCCTGAAATGCAGCTTCTTATTACTGCTCTTCATGCCCAGGACAGGCAATGTGTCCCATGAAAGTGGACTTTGATAACTAAAAGAAGATCTTAGAAGCGTATTGTCCCAACCTAATCGCTAGCTTTTCTTTAACAAAATCTAACTGAAAAGCCATAATTACTTACCCAAAACCATGTTCAATTTACAGATTGGGTTTTAAATTCTCTTTATTCTGGTCTGTAGTGTGGGGAGATTTTAGCCCATTTCCTGCTGAAATGGATGCTGCCCATTGGCTGTCAGAATAGTCTATCACAGGGTCTTAAGAGGATCTTGAAGTCTTCCAGTGGTGATATTATGACATCACAACATGAGGGACAGCAACAGAACCAGTTGGCAGTGGAGCTTCTAATTACTGCTATTTATGCCCTAAAATCCAACTAAAAGCCATAATTACTTATATAAAACCATGGTCAATTTACAAGTCTTAGTTTTTCTTTCTGCTGGTCTGTCGTGTAGGAATATTTTTGCACCATCCATTTTGCTTCCTGCTGATATGGACATTGGCTGTTGGCTGTCAGAAGTGTCTATGATGGGGCCTTCAGGGTTTTAATATCTTCCATTGGTGACATTATGATGCCATAATGTGAGGAACAGCAACAAGACCAGCTGGCTGGCCTGGATTGTCTACTCTTATGCCCAGAAGAGGCAATGTGTCACATGAAACCGGACTTTGGTAAATATCTTAGAAGCTTTTTTAAAACAAATGAATAGGTAGGTATGTGTGTGTGTGTGCTGGGGGTGGTGGGGGACATTGATGCTCTTCCTCCTGGAGTTGTCTTTTAAGTGTCCATAGTGCTTTTAAATGATCAAATCAATTTCAGGTGACAATTTATTAACTTCCTTTAGATTTACCAACAACTATGTAGTATAATGGTTTACCACAAAAAAACCCCATAAATCTAATACATCACTTGGGATAATTGGTAATACAGTATGTGCAGAAATTGCAGTAATTCTCAAAGAGAACCTGTGAATATAGTATTTTGGGAGCTACTTAAGCATCCACTTTAGAGTAATGCAAAGTGATTGGGTGACTTAGATCACTTCTACATTATAGCCCTGTGCTGTCTGAATAAACTGAGCTTTTTTACGTCCTATTACTGTCTTGCCATAGTACCTACACCAGAGGCAGTTCAGTAATCTAAATGCACGCAACCATATTATCATTCATTAACATTAAAATGGGTATCTTAAATTTAATCTTAGGCATAATCTGTCTATTGAAAAAAAAAAAAACCTTCTACAAGTGCCTCCTGTTACAAGTGTGGGGAACTGTCATACTGTCAGTGTGATTCTGTGTTCTCTGTATAGTGAAGGACTGACCTTGAAAAAGATGCAGGATAAGAGTTTAGACTTTTCAGATTGCGCTGCTTGTCTGCTTGTTAAAGGTCAATGACTAGCAAAGTAGTGAAGCCCGGATCAGGGTGACAGCCTCAGCTCTTACACCTTTCTAGTTAGCACTGACATTTTTCCTATTTCTATTTCCTCAATATTTAAATTTCTTTCTTGGTAAATATGTTGATTTTACATGAAGAAGCAGTATTACATGAATTCTTTTACTAATATGACATATTCATGGGGTGTATTAAAGTGGTAATAAGGTCAAAACCAAAAATGTAATATATTGCAGCTTACCAATCCTTAGATGTGGTTTCTACATTAGCTTTCTTTACTCAGTTTTTTTCCTTCTGTTTTCAACTGTGATCTGGCCAGTAACACACATGCTGTATTAGCTTTGTATTAGCATGCACCCACTCTGGATTAAGGAGCACAGGGGGCACAGCCAACAGCAACATTATTAATTTGGTGTGAGGTGAATGTTAGATGTACTAGCAGATTGAGATACACTAACAGATTGAAGCCAAATGCAAGTTCACTCTGCAGTTGCACAAGCAGTCACAGCAACAGTTTTTTTTTCCTTTGAGATAAAGGTTTTACATGAATAAATAAAAGCTGATCATTGTAAGCACTCCTGTCCGTGGTAAATAATTAGGTTCAACACTCTTAAAGAAGGAATATGGCTAATGCTATTTTGGCTATACCTCTCCTATAGATCATATGAGTGCACTTCATTCTGTGCTCCTGCGTTCAGTTAACAGCAGGCTAAAGCCCACTGTCGGCTGACCTCACTCAGCGTGTTCAGGCTCTGGAAAGTTGAGATCCACCCAGATGCCTGGACCGGCAGCTGGCTCAGCCTCTCAGCAAGCCATTGACATCCTGAGCCAGCTCCTCTCGCCCCCTCCACAGTCATGCACTCCAGTTAGCACTGTAGGGACAGAGCAAAGAGGCGATGCCTGACAGTCACTCTGCAGCCTGAAGATCGAAAACTGAGCGATCAGCAGTGTTACCCTCAGTTCTTGGTCTTAATGCCAGTTCACATACATGTGAATTCAAACTGCATCCAGTCCACATTACATGTGAAATAACATTGCTTCCTATGGTGCCTGCATATGTCCCATGCACTGGCAGTGCAGATTCAGTGCAGTTTGAAAAAGAGTCCTGTACGATTTCTGAGCAGTGCCTTCAGGTTCATATGCGGATTACAGGCTATTGACTTCTATGGCATCTGTATCTAAACCACATATACAGGTGAAACTCGAAAAATTACAATATAGTGCAAAAGTTCATTTATTTCAGTAATGCAACTTAAATAGTGTTTTTAAAAATATTGTTCAGTAGGGAGAGAGCTCAAATGGCAATATGGGAAGTCACCCTAATCCTTTCAATAACATGCTTAGAAAATATGATAAAAAGGGTTTGGGACTCTTCTTATAATCCCTACCATCCACTTTTCTAGGCATGTCTGGGTGGCCAGGGCAGTGATCATGTGCATGCCCCTTCCTGAACTACACCAGACTACCTGCCTTGAAGGGCAAGGGCTTTTTCCCCACACCCAGTCCCCCAAAAGGGATGTGGGGGTTTGTTCACACAGCTGGGGATTTGCTTAGGTGAACTGACCAATATGACCAGTTTGCTTGTCAGTTTACTGAACTTTTAATGGGCTCATCTTTGTGTGCTTTAAAATGCCTGAGTGTCACAAAACAGATTGTGATGTGTATGTTTAAAGGGCCATGGACTGGAGCTACCACAGCTGATCCCATCCTTCAATATCAATACAACCACCATTACTGAATAATTTACTTTATCATCCCTTTCAAACTCAACCCAGTTTACAATGTTATGACAACAAAGCATTTTGAAAGTATCCTTATAAAAGATTTGACAGAACAATGTTTTGTGAGTCAGTAGACTGATGGATGGAGCAGCCAATTAGCAATTAATTTAGAAGCAAAATAATAAAAAACTATGTAATGCACAGTTGGTTAATAATAAATGTAAACTTATTTTGAATTATATGGAGATGAATAACAGAAAAGCGAAATCAACAAAACATTGTTTGATATCTATCATTTAGTTCAAAATATATTGCGAGAAAACATATTTTGAGAGCACTATATTTTTTCTTCATGCAGTAACAGCTTTATTTGTAGAAATTCCCAGAGCAGACACTGGCAGACAGAGTGTTCTGATAGAATACAATGTACACATGAAATATTAATGTAACTATTGAGCAGTAAATAGAGAAAATGTTGCAAGTTTTTTTCCACTACTTCAGTCTCATCACGTAAATGCATTCAGTCTCAAATAGTTTTATTTTCTATTAGAAAGCTGTAATAAAACTTAGGAACTCTCTATCAGTACATTTTATTTTAAAGTGGATCTAAACTGTCATTCTAAAATAAGTTATTTTACAGTATACACTCCCTCCCCAATTCTCATGCACTGTCGCTAACCTCACATTCTGAGCTGTCAAATATTTGCCAAATAGCAGGTTGGTGCACCCTCTGCCAAGGCTAGACCAAGCAACGGTTGATAAGGTGGTATCTGATTTCAGGACTTGCTTTGTCCTTTTACATTTGTCACATGAACACATTTTTTCACTATACATTTTAACGCCATAAGCAAAATGACTTAATGATATTCCCAGAGGTGGTGATCATTGCCTGATTTGCCTGGATTTGTGAGGTCATTTTTGGTGAGAACATTTCTTTAATGGCAGTACATGTTAGAATGTTAAAATCCCAATAATGTATTGTTAGTTAAAATGGGTGATTATTTGCTCATCTACTGCAAAGATCTAAAGCTCAGTTTTCTCTTATTATATTAACCCTCAGCCCCTGAATACACAAAGCATGGCTAGACTTCATCAGAAAAGAAGAACATTAGCCAAAAACTGGAATTAAAGTGGTTCTAAAGGCAGAAGGGTTTTTTTTTAACCTTAAAGCGGTAGTAAACTTGAGGGGAAAAAAAACTCTCCCTGCAAGGCAATGTTAGAATGTGCTATTATGCATTGCATACTAGCACACTATGAAATACTTCCTGTAAATGAAGCCCTCCAGCGGTATGCTGTCACCGCTGAGGAGGCTTCCTATTTCATCCGGTTTTCCTTCCAGTTTCGGGGGCTGCGGCCGCTTGACTGGCTGAGCTGTGATGACATAATTGCCACGCATGCGTGCGAAAGTCTCAGCTGCGGCACACAGCTGTGAAGGAACAGCATGGGTATGCTGTTCCTTGAGAGCGCATGTGTCAGTGACATCACTGGCTGCTGATCATTAGAATATCTCCTAAATGGTGCACGTTTAGGAGATATTTATTTTACCTACAGGTAAGCTTTACTATAAGTTTACCCGTAGGTAAAAAAAAAAAAGAGTTTACTACCACTTTAATGCATTCTATGCATTAAGACATAAAAACATTCTGAGTGCAGCTCCCCCCTCAGCCCCCTTATCCCCCCTTATAATTACCTGAGCCCCATCTCGATCCAGCGATGTGCATGAGAGCCTTGGCTCTCCCAGGTCTCTCTCTCCTCATAGGCTCACACAGTGACAGCCAGTAAGCCAATAAGGAGAGAACAGGAGGCAGGGGGCAGGGCTGATGATGCTCTGTATGTGAATAGACAATGTGCTTGGAGCGAGCAGGGGATGCACTCTCAGCATAGAAATGTTTACATTTGGGACACATATATGTGACCTTTTAGCATGAAAGCCCACCCACTGAGAGGCCGCAAATATGCATACAGCTGGTGGGGACAGGTTAAACTTTGACAATAAAACCTAGAAGCTGTTTGGTTACCATGAACAGCTGCACCAGATTCTGTGTGCCCCAGTTTTAGTAAATCTCCCCCATAGTATAAATAGAAAATTGTAAAATTGTAGATTCGGCACCTTGCAATTCCATTGAATTGACTATTTGTGTGTAGAATGGCTGACCTGAGGGAATTACACAATTTAATAATTTATGCAATGATGATTCATGGAGTACAAGTCACATGTGCAGTTGAATAAAAATGCTGATTCACTTGCTCTTTAAACTAATACTAGGAGTATTTTGGGTAAAATATTGTTAACCTAATGATAGTTTTTGAGGTTTTTTGAGGATATTAGAATGGGGGTTTGCATCGACTTCAAGTGCTTTTCACTTAAGGTGCATGCAAACTCCCAAACTATTTTTTTACTATATTTGGCATCATGCTGACAATGCTAAGCCACTGCCTCACAATAAACAACAGAGTTGTCAACCAGCCAATCTCTCTTTTGTCTGCTGGGCTGCCTATCAGGTCAAAGGCAGGTCATAGATGAAGCAAATTTCTTTCCTGCAACTTTGATTCCCCTGTCAACACAGACAATGATGACAGTGGAATCCCTCCTGCCGAGCCATTGTGTTCTCCTGGGGGGGAAGGCGGGGCTTTTGGAGCTGTCCCCACTGGGAGAACACAGTGATTATTGCTAGAGACTATAACAGCCGCTAGCGATAATTGAATATAGAACACGGCAGGCTGATTTTACCCAGGTTGGTTGATCGATCAACTTGGGTACATTCAACCTGCCCATATATGGTTCGAATCTCAGCCAGTTCCTGCTGAACCGGACAAGATTTAAACCGTCCATGGCCGGCACAATAGAGAGACTTCCCAATGGACAAATAGAGTAGCTTGCATGGAAAGTTGACAATGCTGCTGCTAATTGAGAAGCAGTGGCCTAGTGTTGTCAGTCTGCACCAGATACTACTATCATATACAGGATCTCCAAGTAAGACATTTTGTAATTAGGTTCACAAAAATACATAACTGCTTAAAAACCATCATAATGCTGGACGTACTGAAAATTATATTTAGGGTTTATGTACACTTCTGTACACTTTAAAAGAAAAACACACAAACAGAAGACCCCAGCAATGTAAGGGTAACAACCTTTGTCTGCATGGAACCACATACAAGACCCATCACGGTAATCCTCAAATGTAACCTTCATAAAGCAACAAGCTGACACCCAGATTGGCATAAAAATTAGGCCATGGCATTCTTTACTAATTGCCTTTCTCTACATTTTTTTGTGTTTGTCAAGTTTGGCATCAGATCATGACTGCCACGGATGCTGTGATCAAGTCATCGACTACTACTAATTACATGGTGCTTATTATTCTTACAGATCATTATTTTCTGTATAGCAGCAGTGCATTGCAGTGTTTTACTATAAAAAATGTAGCTACTTTGCAATCTATTTAGCCCATATTTCACCATATTATCATGTGTCAGACATGTTTTATTAAAAATCAAATATTAGACGTCATCTATTTTTATGAACACTTCTTGTTTGGTTCATTGTCTCAGAATGACTTATGCGTTGTTATGTACACCCAGTAGATTTAGGCAGGGTCTGCTTTGAAATGTGTTGGTTATTTCAAGTCAGAAATAAAGTCAGAATGAGGAAGTCAGAGTTAGAAGAACAAATATATTTTCCTGCGTGTTTTGTAAGTGCTTCAGAAACCCTGAACTCTGAAGCCTACTAAACTTTGGAGAAACATGGTTGTCCTTGGTGCATATATTTTTAACTTGCTGTTGTTGACCTTTTTTAACAGTATTGTGTCTTCTTTAATATGCTATTCCATGTGTGCTAAAAGCCTTTTTAATTTTTTTTCAGCTACAAATGTAAATCAATCAGCTTGATGTAACTACAATATACAAGTCAGAAGCTTTGATGTCGCATAGTTTTAATGAAATGACTGTGTAACATAATATGTAGGCAGGAGGTCCTGTGGACCTAGTCCTATTATTTGCTGAGTTTTGTGTTTGCCTGTAGATCTGTTTTAATCTTTTAAATGTGAAAACAGATATTGAAAATAGATTTAGGGTAAAAAGAAAAAAGGAAATTATGCAAGATAAGAAAAGTGAGTGATGTCTCTTGTTTACAGAAAAAAATATTCCTTTTCCCATCACTTGTGGCTTTAAGTCATTCTGTGATTTATGTTCTGTCAATGACGTGGGATATGAACAGAACCACCACAAGTATGTACAAAATAAATTACAAAGGATGAATAACCAAAGAGCATGCTAAATAAAATCAAACATTTTTTCAAGCTGATTAAGACAAAATAATGACTGATGCTTAGCAGAACAAGTAAACAGAAACAAGGAAACAAGCTTTGGTTTTGAAGCATATTCACAAAGCAAGCAGTGGGACCACAGTGACAGCTCAGCCACAGCATGATAAATAGAGTGACTGGTTATGTAAAGCAATTGTAACGGAAGTGAGCCGCTATTACAGTCTTCTAATAGAAGAGAACAGCTTTTTAGTCGGGAAGCCAGAGGGGCATGAACATAAGTAAATGAATTTTGGGTGATGTGATTTACTTCTCTGCTGCTGGTTTGACATTATGCTTTATGCAAGAAGAGTGTAACTCATTCTGAAATTCAAATGTAGAACAAGCTGGGCTGCGGATGTTTATTGCAGCAATACAAATAGTAGGAATACAAGGACTTTTGGAAACTGTTTTCTATTCCTAGTTGCTCGTATTCTGGGATATTACAAAAGCCTGGTTCCTTTGCTGGTGTCTTCTCTAGCGCTTCAAACAGTAGCGAAGCTAGACATTCTTTCACCTGGGGCAAAGACTCAATTCAGCCCCCTTCTCAAGACAGTGGAGTCAGCAGGGCCAGTACACCACCACTCCTGATCCCTGTCACACTTTGTATTCAGTCACGCAAACAGTTTTTTACTTTTGGGATAAAGGTTATACATAGGTAAATACAATCTGATCATAGTAAGCACCCCTGCCAGTGGTAAATGGTTTGTCTCAACACTTTAACAGCTATATTTGCAGGATAGTTTATTCTTTTAAAAACAGCAGCCCTACTGGTAGGATCACCAGGTGAAAATAAAGGGCAGAAAGCCTAAAAAAAAAACTAGTGCAGCCATCACATCTAAGAATTGGTAAGTTGAAATATAATAAATGTTTGCTTTTGAGTTTAACCATTTCAATACCAGGCAATTTTACACCTTCCTGCCCAGGCCATTTTTCACGTTTCAGCGCTCTCACATTTTGAATGACAATTCCGCGGTCATACAACATTGTACCCAAACTAAAATTTTATAATTTTCTTCACACAACTAGAGCTTTCTTTTGGTGGTATTTAATCACCGCTGGGGTTTTTATTTTTTGCTAAATTAACAAAAAAAGACCAAAAACTTTGAAAAAAAAACACGTTTTTCTTTGTTTCTGTTATAAAAGTTTACAAATAAATAATTGTTCTTCATAAATTTAGGCCAAGATGTATTCTGCTACATGTCTTTGGTGAAAATAACCCAAATTAGGATGTATTATTTAGTTTGTAGGAAAGTTATAGAGTTCACAAACTATGGTATAGATCTGAAAATTGATCAATCCTGAAGTACTAACAGCTAATCTAATTTCTTGAGGTCCAAGAATGTCAGAACAGTACAGATATCCCCAAATGACCCCTTTTTGCAGAGTAGACAGTCCGACGTACTTCATAAGAGGAATGGCGAGTTTTTTGAAGTTGTATTTTTTTTGTCATAATTTTTCGGAAAATGAAAAAATTAAAACAATTATTTTCACTATTTTTTTTTTACATACTGTCACCAGTGCAGTACAGCGTCATCATATAACTGGCATGGCGGTGAACAGGGACACTGACTGGTGACAGTATGAAAAAAAAATATATGTATTTTTTTTTTTTTTTTAATTATTTAAAATTTTTTATTACTTTTTTTTAATTTTTTTAAGATTTTTTTTTCATATTTTACTATGACCAAAGTAGTACAATGTTACCATAGTAACATTGTACTACTTTGGGGAAGTGATCAGTATTTTTTTTTTTTTTTTTTAACACAATTTGCTTATAGCAAAGAATTACTTTGCTATAAGCAAGCATTTACCTGAGTGACATTGATTCATTCAGGTTTTTGTTTTTTTTTTGTGCTTAGCTGTGATTTGGCCACAGCTAATCACATGACATGTGCATGTGACCTGCTGTGACCATTCACAGCTAGGCACTAGTATACAATGGATGGGATGAATGAAGCCATCCATTGTATACAACTGTCATGTGACCTGCTGTGATTAGTCACAGCAGGTCACATGGTACCGGCAACATGGGCCGGTACTCAGATCTGTCATCGGCCGTGTCCGAGGTACACGGCCAGTGACAGATCGTGCCGCTGCGCGGCTCTGCAACCACGCGGACTGCGCATGTGCGGGAGGACGCCAAATGTCGTACACCCCGGAAAGCTAAAGCATTTTTGCGGCTGCCAAGCGGCTATAGGCCGGGCTGCTAATGGTTAATATTGCTTTAAACTCTAGTAACCATGCTCCTTTAAGCCACGTCAAGGCTCAGAAGCACATGGTGTGTACAGAGTGCAGAGATCAGGCGTGGTGTGTACATAGTGCAGAGATCAGGTGTGCACAGTGCACAAAGTACAGAGATAAGGAGTGGTGGTGTACAGAGCTCAGAGATCAGGAGTAGTGGTGTGCAAAGCACAGAGATCAGTAGATGTGGTGTACAGAGTGCAGAGATCAGGAGTGGTGGTGTACAGAGAGCAGAGATCAGAGGCGTACAGAGAGCAGAGATCAGAAGTGGTGGTGTACAGTATGCAGAGATCAGGAGTGGCGGGGTACAGAGTGCAGAGATCAGGAGTAGCGGTGTACAGAGTGCAGAGATCAGGAGTGGCGGGGTACAGAGTGCAGAGATCAGGAGTAGCGGTGTACAGAGTGCAGAGATCAGGAGTAGCAGTGTACAGAGTGCAGAGATCAGGAGGGCGGTGTACAGAGCGCAGAGATCAGGAGTAGCGGTGTACAGAGTGCAGAGATCAGGAGTGACGGTATATAGAGTGCAGGGATCAGGAGTGATGGTGTACAGTATGCAGAGATCAGTAGTGGTGGTGTACAGAGCGAAGAGATCAGGAGTAGCGGTGTACAGAAAGCAGAGATCAGGAGTGGCGATTTAGAGAGCATAGAGATCAGGAGTGGTGGTGTACATAGTGCAGAGATCAGGAGTGGTGGTGTACAGAGCACAGAGATCAGGACTGGCAGTGTACAGAGCACAGAGATAATAAGTGGTGGTGTACAGAGCACAGAGATCAGGACTGGCAGTGTACAGAGCACAGAGATCATAAGTGGTGGTGTACAGAGCACAGAGATCAGAAGTGGTGGTGTACAGAGTGCAGAGATCAGGAGTGGTGGTGTACAGAGTGCAGAGATCAGGAGTGGCGGTGTACAGAGTGCAGAGATCAGGAGTGGTGGTGTACAGAGTGCAGAGATCAGGAGTGGTAGTGTACAGAGTGCAGAGATCAGGAGTGGCGGTGTACAGAGTGCAGAGATCAGGAGTGGTGGTGTACAGAGTGCAGAGATCAGGAGTGGTGGTGTACAGAGTGCAGAGATCAGGAGTGTGCAGTGTACAGAATGCAGAGATCAGGAGTGGTGGTGTACAGAGTGCAGAGATCAGGAGTGGTGGTGTACAGAGTGCAGAGATCAGGAGTGGCAGTGTACAGAGTGCAGAGATCAGGAGTGTGCAGTGTACAGAGTGCAGAGATCAGGAGTGTGCAGTGTACAGAGTGCAGAGATCAGGAGTGGCAGTGTACAGAGTGCAGAGATCAGGAGTGTGCAGTGTACAGAGTGCAGAGATCAGGAGTGGTGGTGTACAGAGTGCAGAGATCAGGAGTGGCAGTGTACAGAATGCAGAGATCAGGAGTGTGCAGTGTACAGAATGCAGAGATCAGGAGTGTGCAGTGTACAGAATGCAGAGATCAGGATTGCATACCTCACTGGCCATTTTAAACCAAAAACAACTCCTGCCAAATTGCCTGTTGTCTCCAAATCCCTATCCGTGACATGATTGACATACCTCTTTGTGAACAAGCCCCCAAATCCCCCCCTTCCTCCCCGTATAAAAACTTTTGCCTTACCAGCATAATGTCCCCGTCCCCCCAATCCCCCCAGCTGTACAAATGCAATCATAAATCTTTCTGCCCCCCCACCCCCAAAACTTTCAGACACAGACCTTAGATACAGTGTGGTTCCATGCAGGGTGGGAAATCTTCTTTCTCCTAGGCTCCTCCTCTTCATGGTCTGTCATGAGACACAATAGCGCTGCGGAGGATCCTTGGAAAAGCTAGAGATGTCATAGGACCCCCCCTTTACAGTACACCACCACATTGAAGCTACCCAGCACCCAGCTGTCACTCCTAAATACAGAAGCCAGGATTATGTGCTTAGCAGTGACAGTAGCAAGCAGAAGGGCTAGTGCTGAATGTGGTAAAACCCCGTTCCACCACGATCCGGTTGAAAAAAGCCCTGTGTGTGTGTCAGGATCAGAGTTGCTGGCAGGGAGGGGAGCTGGAAAATAGTCCTGCAATACCTGATTTCAGAGAAAGGAGTAGAATAGCTGGAACTGTTAGTGGCGGGGAAGAAGAGGAAAGCAGAGAACAGGTGTGGTGGGGAGGAGAGAAAGAAGAGACCAAAGGAAGGAGAACATGGTGGACCAGAGAGGAGGGGAGAGATTGTAGATCAGTGTAGAGGGAGCAGAGAGATCAGGAACCTGTCAAATGGCAGAGAAACGACATGTCAGGAAGTGGAGGTTGCAGCGGCACCCCTCTCAGTGTGGCACTCGGGGCACATGCCCCCCCTGCCGCCCCCCCCCCTAGATTTTGCCCTGGCTTCAAGTATGCTCCTTTTCGGAACATGCAACTTTTACTGTTCTATATAGAATATTGTGTGCAGAGAGCAAACTGTTGATATCACCAGGTGACCTGAAGAAACATTTCTGGTATCTTCATAGGTCCCCATAGCTGGTCCACAAACTTCTATGTATTTAGACCTGCTATCATGGTCAGGGGTCAGGCTCAAAAACCAGTAGTTATAGCAGTGGAAAGGGTACCACCAATCAGCTGGGTAAGTACACCAGTCACCTTGGCAGATGACACGGGCTCACCCGAGGTGCAGGGTCTAAGCCAGGGGTGTCCAAACTTTTTTCAAAGAGGGCCAGATTGGATGAAGTGAACATGGTGGAGGGCCGAACATTTTTCCGAACATTCTTTGAACCATTACAATTAAATGCAAATAAATTATTTTATGCCAAGTTAATTGCAAACGACATACTTTTCATTTCATAACATTAAGATCAACTGACAGCTGAGTTTTCACAATGTATTGAAATAAATTTAAAAAAAACTTACCTGCACTAATGTGAAGGGTGAAAATGGTAGCTGGAGCTGAAGTCTCTGCTCGGCAGCCAGGAGGGGAAGAGAAACACACTTCACGCTGGAAGCCCGGCCCTGACGTCACCGCCCTCTGTCGCTCCCAGCACGGCGCAGTCACGCATGCGCACTCCTCTCAAGCAGAAGACTGTCTGCCACAGAAGGGAGGGCCGTGCGACAGCCACATTTACACAGACTAGGGAGAATGCGCCGCAGTCAGGCATGCGCACTGCCCTCTGCTCTCAAGCAGAAGACTGTCTGCCATAGAAGGGAGGGCCGTGGGAGGGCCACATTACACAGAGCAGGGAGGGCTGTTGGAGGGCCGTATTAAACCGACCCCCGGGCCGTAAATGGCCCGCGGGCCGGACTTTGGACATGCCTGGTCTAAGCACTAATTAGTATTCACCAAAGCTCCTGATGATGGAGAGCAAGTAGTTCAAGGTTCACCAGAAACAAAGCAAGATTATCCAAGGGATCAGACAGGATGCTGTTCAGCATCTCAGGTGTCTCAGTAAGTAGAGCTACTGCTGAATACAGCAGAGGTTGTGTGTTCAGATCCTAGTCCTGACACCTATTACTTGAAACTATTTTTCCTTCTGTTTCCAAACCTGTGCACCTTGGCCTAATCTCTAGTACCTGTACCTTGCTTTTATGGTTACAACCTCACACTGATCTCTGCACCCTCTGTTAATTTGGCTGCCAACAGAGAGGACTACTGGTGACACCGAAGACCTACATCTGTGAATCAGAAATGACTACAAATTTTTAAAAAAAGAGGGGATCTGAAAACACAAGGAGATCAGCCAGAGCTTTTCCATTAGCATACTAAACCTGCCATTTGTCTGCTTTGCTAACTGGTGATATATCTGCTTAGCAAAGACATAGGGAGAAGATATCTCTGCTGAAGATAAAACATTTTCAATTAAATTTGTTAAATTTCAAAAAATAATAACTTTTTAAAATTATTATTCAGTTAGCATTACATTTTGACAGGAGCACAAAAACACTCAAAAGAGCAAACAAGAAAATTAAAGTGAATCTATAGTCATTTTTAGCATTTCTAGCTTTAGTTGTAGTGAGGACGTATTAGAACCCCTATCAGGTTTTACTGCTGCACAGAGCTCCATTAGAGAGATTTCCTTCACTTCCTGTTTTGGTGACACACTTTTCACCAGAGAGGAAGTGAGGGAATCTCTCCAACGTTAACACAGACAAAAGTACGATGCTTTTTTACCCACTTGCCCTCCGAAAGAATTACCCCCCTTCCTGACAGGCCATTTTTTGCTATTCAGTACTGCACTATTTCAACTGGTAATTGTGCAATCATGCAATGCTGTACCCAAACAAAATTTCTGTCCTTTTTTTTTACACAAATAGTGCTTTCTTTTGGTGGTAATTGATCACCACTGGGTTTTTTATTTTTTGTGATATGAACGAAAAAAAGAGAGAAAATTGTGAAAACAAAAAGATGTTCTACTTTTGGTTACAATAAAAATATCCAACAAGTCATAAATTTAGGCCAAAATGTATTCTGCTACATGTCTTTGGTAAAAAAAAAAAATCCCAATACATGTATACATATATATATATATATATATATATTTAATTGATTAATTGCTTTGTGTGAAAGTTATAGCATCTACAAACTATGGTATATATGCTGGAATTTATGCAGCTTTTAATTTCTGACTGCCTATCACATTTCTTGAGGAGCTAAAATACCAGGACAGTACAAAGATCCCCCAAATGACCCCTTTTTAGAAAGCAAATACCCCAAGGAATTTGCTGAAAGGCATGTTGAGTCCGTGGAAGATTTTTTTTTTTTTTTTGCCTCAAATTTTTGAAAAAGTACAATTTTTTTTTACACAAAGTTGAGAATTAAATGATATATTGCTCACGTATGCCATGGCTATAAGTGGAATAACACACCAAAACACATTCTGCTACTTCTCCTGAATATGGGGATACCACATGTCAGAGACTTTTTGGCAGCCTATCCACATACAGGCACCCGAAATACAGTTACACCTTTCAGGCTTTCAAAGGGCATATTTCCTCATATCACTTCTATCTATCACAGTTTCGGAGGCCCTAAAATGCCAGGATACAACCCCCAAAAATTACCACTTTTTGGAAAGTAGACAGTCTAAGGAATTTGATAGGAGGCATGGTGAGTATTTTGCATATTATCACAGGGTTTTGAAAAAGCCATAGTAACATTGCTCTACTCTGGGGGGATGATCAGGGATTTTTTTTTTCACTTTGATTTGCAAGCAAGGTTTTTAAATCATCGCCTGTGGATAATAAAATTGACATCATTTGTCGTCATTGGAGAGGCGTACTTTTAAAGAGTGACATGTTTGGTATTTATTTATGTGACATGACATCATTTACTATTTTTACAAAAAATGGGTTATGTATTGTGTTTTTTTTTGCATTAAGAGAGTATTCTTAAAAAAAAATGCGTTTGAAAAACCGCTGCGCAAATACTGTGTGACATAAAAAATGACAACACCTAACAATTTATTCTCTCAGGGCCTCTGCTTTAAAAAATATATACTGTTTGGGGGTCCTAAGACATTTTCTAGAAAAAAATACTGATTGTTACATGTAAACAAAAATTGCCAGACAAGGCTTGGTCTTCAAGTGGATGCTGCACTTGCCCTCCTGAGGATTTACCCCCCTTCTTGACCAGCCCATTTTTTGCGTTATGGCTCTGTGTTACTTTAACTGACAATTTCGTGGCCATCCAAATGAAATTTACATGCTTTTTTCCCACAAATTGAGATTTCTTTCGGTGGTATTTGATTGCCTGTGCAGACCGACAATTTTGAGAAAAAAACTTTTTTGACTTTTTGCTATTACACATGTCCTGTAAAAAAATGTAGAAAATCAAATTTCAGCATAAATTTAGGCCAAAATGTATTCTGCTACATGTCTTTGCTAAAAAAAATTCCAATACGTGTAAATTAATTGGTTTACGTTAAAGTTATAGCGTTTACAAATGGCGGTATATATACTGGGATTTTTTAATTTTTATTTTCACTAGTAATGGCGGCAATCAGTGACTTATAGTGGGACTGCGGGACTGCAGGGGACATGCTGACACGAGGGGAACTGACATGGTGTCACTGACATCCCCAGTGACACCAATACAGTGATCAGTGCTAAACAAAAGCACTGACACTGTACTACTGACACTGACATTAAGGGGTTAACATGAGGGACGATGAAAGAGTTAACTGTTTGCTGGGTGTGTTTTACTATGGGGCGGTGTCTGTGTGCTTCACTGTAAGCCTACTGCTTTGGATGGCTGTGCTGTGCACAGCCATCCAAAGCAGTGTGCCGGAGCTGACAGGGAGGAGAACTATTAGTAAACAAAGCAGTTCTCCTCCCCGTCGGAGATCCTCAGTAATCACCGGTTAGGACCCAGTGATTGATAGCCATGGCTGCGAATGGCGGCGCGGGTAGGGCGTGCATGCCTCCTACCCGTAAATGCAAGATCATGTATATATACGTGATTTTGCGCACCCGTGTCGCCCTGTAGCAGTATTTCTGCTATAGGGCGGTCGGGAAGCGTTTAACAGAGAAATAAGGGCATGCAAAGAATGAAGATGAATAACTGTACACCTAGGAAGATTAATACTCCAGCTTCAGGAAGAGTATACCCTCTGTCAGTTTTTTTCCATCTGTGTCCCATTTTGAAAATTTCCATTCACATTTTCTCCCATAGCCAAAACAGTACTTGACACGTCTTCCCATTGTAAGATTGTCCCCTATACCCATCCTGGTGAAAACCCAATATTTGGGATTTTCATTTACTTTTACTCTTGAATATGCTAAACAGGACAAATAGAAAGGGTGAATCTTCCTAAAGGGAGTATAGACAGCGATAAAAACCTGACAGGTCTTAAAATCCATCTCCACTCTATCAAAAGGTAAAAAAGTTGTGCCTTTAGCCAGCCATACATAAGTTGAAATTTGGCCAGTTTACCAGGCACTTGCCAAATTTTGGTCCTTGTTTGGGCTAGCTGGTTGTACACAAGTTGATCTATGGATCGACTTGTATATAACCAGCCTGTCTGCTTTTTCCTGAATGATGATCCCTGCATGCAGAATACAATAGCTCAGCAGGAGTGATTCCCCCATCCACCTTGAATGTGTGGATTGGGGAATCGGTTTCTTTATCTTTTTTTTCTTTTAACCCACTGGTTGAACAAAAAAAATATGAATAATGCATGGCCTGCCTTTAATTATACTTTAAGCTGAAACAGATCCTACACTAAAATTAAATGACTTCAAAAGCCCATATTTCGTAGACCTATGTCTGTTCGGCGATTTATTAATATGCCATTTGTGATACCAAAGCTATGAGCACACAGATGTTTGTTGCAGTCATATTGCATGTCCCAGTGCTCCAGTGTTTTTTCGTTAAATACATCCAGAACAGAACATATAGAAATAGACCAATTAAAAGTATAGTGGTTAAACATTAATATTGTGGTATAATTCATATATAATGATTTTTTTATTTGTTTTTGTCTTTCTAGTCTCCTTAACTAGAGGTATTGTATACCTGAGTCCTGAACCTTATTTTGTTGAGCAGAAAATGTAAATAAAATCAGTATAAATCTGAGGTCTAATTTCTCATAATCTGAAATACCATATCTTTAAATTTCTTCTATGAGTTTTAACAAACGAACCCAGGAAACAATGCAGACTCCTATATTATCTATCGTATATATGGTTTATTTTCAGTTTCTTGCTGATTAAAGGTATTGTGCCAAAACAAGCAATCATATGAGTTTGGAGACATTAAGGATTATCTCTGTTTTATAGCACTGAGCATTAAATAGGAAATCATTCCCAAATGTTTAAATATGTCTATCCTGAAGTTACTTTCTAATTTTACTTTTTTGCAATTTTAGTATTTGCTCTTCTACTTTTTCATGGGAAAAAAAAATATATTTCAAATGGAGTTTTCATGTACGCATTCTGGATATTGATAATAATTAACTCCCAGAAATAAGGTATCAGATACTACAAAGTCATCATAATGAACCCAGCAGTGTAATAAATAAAGTAAAACTAAACTCTCAAATTCAATTTTTTAAATCCATGCCCCCAGTAGTTGGATTGCTGGTCTATTATAAAAAAAAAAAACAGTAGTCCATGCCCCCAATAGTCGGATCGCTTGTCTAGTATCCAAAAATTCAGTAGTCCATACCCCCAGTAGTTGGATCACTAGTCTATTATAAAAAAAATCAGTAGTCCATGTCCCCAATAGTTGGATTGCTGGTCTATTACACCAAAAGAATATTTTGGAAATATAAACTTTTATTTATTAAAAGCTTACCTCCATGCACACTCATTCTGAAACTGTAGTTTGTCATGTGACAATGGTAATAGAACTACATTTCCCTACATGCATAGCATTATGAGTCCTTGTGGGGGCTTGCTCTATTTTAGTGAAAGAACAACACAGATGGGAGGCACTACAAATCAAGCTCTTCAGTAGACAGGCATGTGTGAAAGAAGATAGTGTTTTGCCATGTCCTTCTATGCATATCAAGGCCATACATGCTGGTGATGTGTGTGTTGACTTGGTTTGTGGTACTGCTTGAAAGAGCCTGCCTGGGTGACACCACTAAACTTGCTAACAGAATACTGTCACCCAGGAACAGGAAAGAGGATATGCCTTTGGAAAGTGGTAAAAAGAGGTGGAGTTGCCTATGAGAACACCACAGACATTTTGCTGGACTACAACTGCTAAGAGGACATGATGAAAGAAACAGTTTTACTGAATAAGAATGAAGAATCTATGTACACTTTAAATGGGTTGGAATGGGTTCATTCTCTCAAATTGGTGTTTTCAGACATTTCGGTCAGTTGTCATGATTTATGTTTTTTATTCAGTGTTTATCTCAATACTTTACTTTGTTTTAATTACCCTTCAGTTTTGGTTGTGATAATCAATGTATTGTTAGAAATGTAAGGCAAAGATGTCAAACCACAAGACAGTCTTGTGATAAATAGGGACATGGCTGATTAATATTTTAGAAGTGTGACAGGTCCTGGAGGACTGTGCTTAAGCTAATTATGTATGAAATAGTCCATCTGGATTGCTGTTCTTATGATATCATCAACTAGTAATAAGCAAACAGGATGAGTTTAGTGAAAAAGAGGCTAGTTGGATCCTGCGCAAAGTCCACAAATTCCAAACTCTAACCCCATTGAAGTGTATGGGTAGGAGGGGGGTAGATCTTAAAAATATATTATGACCATTTTCAAGGCAATGGATTATCAAAAAGGGCTTGAGGAGCTGGGAACTACCGGGGGATGGGGGGGAGGGGGCATCTAACAATGCAGAATCAATTTGAAAAAGTTCTCCTTTTAATGTGACTTATGGGAAAGCACCAAGCTTTTTAATGACATGTATTGGAGATGCCTTGGAACTGTACTGCATGTGCTGTCACAGAACAGTGTGATTTTCACAAACAGCTTAAGTGATATCATATACTGGCATCTCAAATTTTGAATGTGCGATAGATGTTTTAACTTTTACATTTAGCTTGACTTTAATACAGTAGCACCCAAATCTAATTTATTTCAACTTTAAAAAAGGCTTGCTTAGGTTGTTTTGGCTGCAACAAAAGAACTAGAAGCCACAACAGATCTAAAAATGTTTCAAAACAGATGTATGAATGTTATCTCATTTAAAATTTAAAGCTAAAGCCCTCAGCTTCACACAAATCGGCCAGTGGAACAGCAGTTTAGTTGTATCTACATTACCACATTGCATTGTTTTAAATGTTTAATAGAAAGCACAAAAACACTTCAAAACCACAACCCCAGACTCCTCTGAACCCCAGCCATGCCCATATCTTCATAAACATTCCACATATAGTCTTTAGGTATGTGTATGGTGCTGCTGACAGCACTTTTGTATATTATATGTGAACCAGGGAAGATATTTATGGGGCCATGCTGAGCAGGGTCAAATTAAATCTTTTTACTATCTCTGCGTTGCTAACCTACTCTCCCTGCCCCTTTGCTTACGTGGATGGTCATTCCCAGCCATGTAGAAGAACATGGCTGATGATATCACTGTTTGTATTTTTTAAGGACTCGGTGGTATCCACACCTGCCAACATTCTTAACATCCATTGACAGTAGGAAGCTGTCATGTATAGTAATGGAAGTGATACCGCTTTTATACATGGTGTTCAGCTCCTGCCATATGGATAATTCTTTGGGTGTTTAGATGAAAGTTGTATTTAGACTTAACTTTCAGCTCATCCCTATAATTCAGTTCACAGAAACGAGTTGTGAATTTCCTGCTGGCATATACTACAGCATTAACTTACAGATTCACCATCGAAAACACAGAGGTGGCATCTGCATAATTCATCTGTGCCAAGCTGGCCAAAAGTGTATTAACTAATTCTATTCCTGGACTTTTTCTTTAAGCCAAAACTTGAAAGTGAGGGAAAGTCTGAAATTTGGAATTGTTACTAAAAGAGCAATAAAGGTGTAAGGTTTCAACAAGGAAGCTTGTTGCAGTGATAACTATCTAAGATTTCCTTCAATTTGGAGAAATTTCCTCTTACTTTATGTGGTGTTTACCAGCTTACCAGTCCTTAGATGTGGTGGCTGCAATTTGTTTTCTTTTTTTTTCAGGCTTTTATATTTTTACTTTATTTTAATCTGGTTATTCTTCCAGTAACACACTTCCTATACTAAGGTCACAACACTCAATCACTATACTGTATCTATGGAGCTGTAGTTTTGTCACCATATGCTGCTCTCATGGTTTAGACTACAAACGCCTCTCCCTCTCCCTAGCTCCATTAGATAGAAGGGAAGTTGTTTTGTAGTTTACAGAAGATAGCTGCAACCACTACATCTAAGGACTTATAAAGTGCAATATATTACATTTTTGTTTTTGGGTTTAATTATACTTAAGGGGAAGTCTCCCCAATGACATTAAGATGAAAAAGGTGGCAGGGGTTTCATCCATTCACTACTCTGTATCCATTCACTACAAAAAAGATTGACTTTAGATACAGTAACTTACATAAATTCATGCTATGTACTCTTCCTGATTAATCATGATCTCCAGTACAACCAGCACACTGAAGCTTATATTATTATATAAGAAGTTGGGTCCACTGTGGCTAAACCTCTAACCTTTTCATTTTTAATCAGAGAAGCCTTACTACTGGATGGTATTGCATTGTATGTTATGTGCAATGGATAATTTGTTGTCTGTAGCCTTCAAAAGAAGGTCTTTACTAACATACTACTACAAGTCCAAATAACTATGGATCATATATTATTTTTAACAGCACAGTCAGAAGCAGAAAGCAGCATTTTGTTTAGAGGTCACCTTAAAAGAATATGTTACCCCACCATGGCCTATTCTTGATATGTGCCTATTGTACAATGTACTTGTGTTGAAAAGTATCCTATTCTCTTTGTATTGCTTCGTTTGTGCATGAGTGCACTCAGTGTGGTCAGTTTTCTGGCTATGCTGGATGCTCAGCCTGCATGTCCTCCAATGGCCAAGACTTGTGCTGACACATTCTCCTGCACAGCCATTCACTGGGAAGATCAGTCTACTGCTGTTACTCCACGCCTAGCTCTCTTAGCCCATATACAGCTGAGAACAGAGTTTATAGAAAAAAGGTATTTATTGATTTTTTGGTTTTATATACATATGTAAATCCAATCATGGAAGTTGAGAACATATAGAGTTCAGAAAGAACCCCCAGGACCAATGGGACTTTAAAGGCAACTAAAGTAATTGCTGACATAAATTCTAATAGCACATGTTATTATGACATGATCCAACAATACAAAATAATAAACAAACACATGATAAAATCAATTAGTATCGGCTGAGTACTCTGTATGTATACAAAGGCTTGGTGTTGTTGGGCATCCTCTTCCTCCCAAAGCAAATATGGAGAGAAGGTGCTTCTCCAAGGGATACCCAATGCGTTTCAGAACAATATCATTTCTTTTATCAGGGGTAGAATATAGAAGAAGGTGGCAAGACTGAACTCTACAATGTAATAATTGACAGTAAGAATCTATACAGACTAAATTACATACATGAAGTAGACTATGCTGAATAAAGTACATACCATCCAAAATGTATCAATACACCAAGACACCCATATTTGATTAAAAACAGTATATTATCTCCATTAACACCACTACTGTATATGTTTTTTTTTATATAGATACACAATTGTTTTGCCTTTAATTTCTATTTTAAACTTAATGGGTTGTTTTCCAAGGTACGCTATAGCAGCACAGTTTTCAGCATTTAGTTTGTTACAACTTTCCATCTAGCACAGAATTTTTCTCACTGTATTTTAAGATGTACTTTAATAAACTCTGACTTTTGTGCTAAAAACAGCCAAATTGATATTCTTTTGTTGTTTCGCATTTATTACAAGCTCTTGGGATTTGAGTTGAATATTGTGTTTTTCTCTTGCTGTAAAAATAGAGCAGAATCTTTAAAGAGATTTTCTTCTAAATAATTAAACTTTGCTTTAACAATCTTGCAGAATGAGTTTTTTTCTTCTATCAAGTGAGCTTTACAACTACAAAAAAACAGGAACAATGTTCTGATACCTGGCCATGCAATCAGCAATCAGTCAGTTATATTTAATAGACTGTTGTTTTATTTATTTCAGTTAATGTGCTCTCAGCCTGAATTAGAGGTCCCTGTTGTGCAGTGTTTCCATCAATTACACTAATGTTTATGTTGTCATTTTATAGAATTTTTTTAAATTTATGGGCATGCGTGTGCCCAGGGAATCAGAAGAAACATGAAGGGATAAAACAGAAAGACTTACTAAGAGTAGTAATAACTAATCAGTATGTGAGATATGCTAGCACCAGCAACAATGCTTTAATGGAACAATCAGACATTAAAGGAGAAGTATAGCCAAATTTTTTTTGGATATATTTCTCCTATGGATCACATTTACTTCTGCACTCCTGTGACCTATTTTCAGCCAACAGTGGGCTAAGGCCTGCTGTCAGCTGATGTCACAGAGCCACTCCACGTTCTGAAAAGATCCCGACCATATGGTTAGGATCTACCTAGAAGACTGGACTGGCACCTGGCTCAGCCTCTGATTGATTTCTCGAGAGCCTGAGCCAACCCCTCCTGCACCCTCCACAGCCCAATGCTACAGTGAGTGCTGGAAGGGCAGAGCAGAGAACTGGAGACTGACAGTCATAGCTCTCTGCTCGGAGCAGAGGGGAGAACTGAGAGATCAGCAGTGTTTGATTGCTCAGTTCTTACTGCAGAGCCGGCGGGGGACAGATGCAGCATCGGATTGATGCTGCACGCACCTAGATGAGTATCAATGTTTTTTTCCATACTTCTTTTTAAATGTTTACTAGTAAGATTCGGTGATATTTATAACTCTCAGCCTTGATCAAATGCCTATTATTGTACCAAATACCAATAAGAGATAATCTGACCTGCTACATACTGTAGTTGCACCTTTACAGTTTTAGACAGTTGCAAATTAATTTGATCCATGTAGAAAATCCAGTAAGTGATATCTGTTACAAAGTCCAAAGTCACCTGTGATATGTAGAGATAATGGGGTTGATTTACTAAAGGCAAAAATGCTTCTTACTTTGCAAAGGAATTTCTGCTTTGCAAGAGTATTTTCTCTTGCATTAGTGAATGAGGTGACGCTCTGCTGACTTTCATAATTCAATCATTTGCAGGAAAAACACTTTTTTTTTTATTTTCTTCGCTCATGATTTGATATTTTTTGCAAAGTGAATTTTCACCACATCCCATAAGCTAAGGGAAAATGCTTTTGCAAAGTGACAAGTCTATTTTGCTTTAGCAAATCAACCCCAATAACATTAGACCGCCGTACAGTCCTTAACACAAGGTTTTCTCTCTCTCCCAAACTCACCAATAGTAGCACATTATCTTGCTGTTGGTTGCCTTATCCTAGCAGAAGTAAACTGGCCATTTAAAAGGGATGGGTGGTCTCCTGCTTGTTCCAGATCATTGGGTTAAAGTAATGTTCCTCCAGCCTAAGTCCCAAGGGAATCCTAAATTCCCTATAATTAAGCCTGTTGGATGAAACACATCAGGGGGTGAGGTCCTAGTGAACTGTCAAGTACAATAAAGCCTTAAACATGCTGGAAGATGGAGTGTGTCTATGTTCTTTGCTGTTGTGGAAGGTAGGAGCTTGAGCAAGTTCTTTGGCAGCATACGCACAGTCACAGCCAAGCTGTAGTTTATGTGCAAAATTTTGACCCAGTATCAGCCTCTTGTAGTCCCTGTATAGCAGAGCTGGAGTGTGAAGTAGTATAAGGGCTCATGTACACTGCAGCTGCTAAACTGACATTTAGGAGCACTTGAGCATTTTTTTCAGCAGCCCTTGAACCCTCCTTTATGTTTTCCTGTGTCCATGTACACATAGTCATTTACCGTAGTTTACAGGCAGTTGGGTTTACAGGCATTTTCTTGAAAGCACAAACATTGCGTTCAGGAGTAGAATTTACTGGCATTCTAAATGCCAAACGCTAGTAAATTCCTTTATGCGTGTTTGCGTTTAGATGTGTTTTTGGCTGGTCCATATCCAGGGCACAATTCAGTAAGCGGCAGCTTACTGCATCCAAGTATGTGGTAGGACATCGCATAATATTTTTAAATCCACTAAAAAAGGCTACTAAAATACCACATGACTTATTTTATCAAGTCCTGCGGTATTTTAGTAGTGAAAAGCATGCGTTGATGTTTCAGCTATCAGCGGGGTTCCCCACTGACAGCTGAATGTAAAAGAAAGAATTGCCGGGTCTGGTATGGATTTCGAGCCCCATGCCAAAATGTAAAAAAAATGGCCTGGGGGTCCCCCCAAAATCCATACCAGACCCTTTTCCGAGCATGCAGCCTGGCAGGTCAGGAAAGGGGGAGGGCGTGAGCGAGCACCCCCCCCCCCTCCTGAACAATACCAGGCCACCTGATCTTAACATGGGGGTTTCTTTGGTTTAGGGGGGCTCCCCCCCAAAGCACCTTGCCCCCATGTTGATGGGAATAAGGACCTCTTCCCCACAACCCTGGGTTGTGGTTGTGGGGGTCTACAAGTGGGGGGCTTATCAGAATCTGGAAGCCCCCTTTAACAAGAGGGCCCAGATCCCAGCCCCCCCCATGTGAACAAGTATGGGGTACACGGTACCACTACCCATTCACAAAAAAGAAGTGTAGTGTGAAAAAAGACAGGAGACATTCTTTGACAAGTCCTTTATTAAAAGAAGGAAAATAAAAGTAGATCCAACGTCAATCACGATGCCCGCCGCTGCCACCAAAAAAAAAAAAGTCTCCACTCTCGAAGCTGGCCCCGACTGTCTGCTTCTATGCTGGCTTGATAGTTCTTAAATATGTAAGGGACGGGGCCACCCGGTGACATCACCCATGTGACCCCCGCCCCATGTTGCATCATTGACCGGGACAAGTTGGATCAATGATGTCACACGGGGACATGGTCACATATGTGATGTCACATATTTACATATTTAAGAACTGTCAAGCCAGCGGAGAGGCAGATGGCCGGGAGCCAGCATCGGGATCGGAGCCTTTTTTTTTTTCTTTTTTCGGGTGGCGGCGACGGGCATCATGGTTGATGTTGGATCTGCTTTGGGGGACATTCTTTTATTTTCCTTCTTTTAATAAAGGACTTGTCAAAGAATGTCTCCTGTCTTTTTTCACACTACAACTTTTTTTGTGGATGGGTAGCGGCACCATGGGGGGGGATCTGGGGGCCCCCTCGCCGATATGACCGCTCCAATTGCGTACAATAGGGTGCGCCTAGGCATGCAATTTGCAAGTCGCAGGGCATGCAAATTGCATGCCAAGTCCCATCCAGTGTGAACCAGGGCTTATGCTCATGATGGGATCCATAGTGAATACAACCAGAAAAGACAGGTGTGACGGAGGAAAGGCAGGACAGAACACACAGAGAGGATGACAGATGCACAAAGCTTTATTGAGACAAACAGATGGCAGTCCTTCAATACGGGGGGTGGCAGACAGGGTGGATTTGCCACTCAATGGTAACGAGGGTCCCCACCCACTTATAGTCCACTAGGAGAGCCAAGGGGGTGTCCCTGTAACAGGGGTAGTCCGACACAGGAGAGGGGTGCGAGGAGTCACCACCGTAACAGTTCAGGTAGCAGTGAGGAAGCAGGTACTCACGGAGAACAAGGGGTTCAGTCCAGGCAGGGATAGATCCAGGCAGATTCACGGGGACAGCAGAAGATTCCTCCACAGTGCAGGGATTGCAGGCAACACAGACAGTCCAGGAGATGAGGAGGTGGACGGGGGATGAGAGGAGCTGGCGCTCAGCACAGCCGTCCCTCACACACACAGCCAGGAGAACACACAGGGGGGTTTCCTTGCTCTCTCTTAAGTATTGAGCTGGTAACCTGATACTTCCTGTCGGGTTACCATGGCAATGGGTCCTGTCCAGAGAGTTCAGGAATTTGGCATGAGGGGGAAGGGAGGAGGGGTCCAGAGTAATTTAATTAGGCCATTAGGCCAGTGACACAGGGGACAATTGGAACAATACAGAGCAGGACTCTGAGGGAATGTGATACAAGGCATTAATAAGGGGATTAATAATTGGCAGGCTCCCATACCGCGACACTCCTCCCCCCTCCTTTTCACAAGTGCCGATAAGGGGGACCCAACCGGGTTCCCTGGAAGGCACTTGTGGGGCCTAGCCTAGCTACTGTGGGTCTTGTTGGCGGGAAAGGCCATCAGCATTTTGGTGCTGGCTTCCCCGCCTGTATCGAATGGTAAAGTTGTAGGGCTGGAGGGCCAGGCTCCACCTAAGGAGGCGCCCATTATCCCCGGACACCCGGTTCAGCCATGTGAGGGGGTTGTGGTCGGTGACGATGGTGAACTCCCGGCCATACAGGTAGGGCTGTAGTTTCTTTAGGGCCCAGACTATGGCCAGACACTCCTTCTCCACTGTAGCATAGGCAACTTCCCGGTCTAGTAGTTTGCGGCTGAGGAAGGCAACGGGGTGTTCCTCCCCAGCCTCGTTGACTTGGCTGAGGACAGCCCCTAGGCCGTAGGTGGAGGCATCTGTCTGTACGAGGAAGTGTCTGTTGTGGTCAGGGGCGGCCAGGACGGGGTTTCTTGCCAGGGCGGATTTGAGGTCACAGAAGGCGGATTCACAGGCCGAGGTCCAGGTCACCATCCGGGGACTGTTCTTCCGGGTCAGGTCGGTCAGGGGCTGGGCCATGGAGCTGAAATTAGGTACAAATTTACGGTAATAGCCGGCAGTGCCGAGGAAGGCCATCACTTGCTTCTTGGTCTGGGGAGTGGGCCAGTCATAAATGGCCTGAACCTTGGCTGGCTCAGGTTTCAGTGTCCCCCCCCCCTACTCGGTGCCCGAGGTACTGTACCTCCGCCATTCCCAACTGGCACTTGTCAGGTCTCAGTGTCAGCCCGGCCCTACAGATGCGGTCTAGGATGGCCCCCACGTGGGCCAGGTGCTCCTCCCACGAGTTGCTAAAGATTGCTATGTCATCTAGGTAAGCGCACGCGAACTCTTGGCATCCCTCCAGTAGCTGGTCCACGACCCGCTGAAAGGTGGCGGGGGCGTTTTTCATGCCGAAGGGCATGACGAGGAATTCATACAGGCCGAACGGGGTAATGAAGGCGGAGCGCTCAACACCCTCTTTTGTGAGGGTGATTTGCCAGTAGCCCTTGCTGAGGTCTAGGGTGCTCACGTAGCGGGCCCCGGCCAGACGGTCCAGCAGGTCATCTATGCGGGGCATGGGGTAGGCGTCACTGACAGTGTAGTCATTCAACCTCCGGTAATCCACGCAAAAGCAGGTGGTCCCATCCTTCTTTGGCACGAGCACCACCGGGGAGGCCCAAGGACTGCGGGAGGGTCGGATGATACCCAGCTGGAGCATCTCGGAGAGTTCTGCTCGGATGGCCGCCTTCACAGATTCGGGGACTCTGTATGGGGCCTGCTGGATGGGTTTCTGACTGTGGGTCTCCACGTGGTGGAGGGCTAACCCGGTGCGACCTGGGGTGGCCGAGAAGGCGACGGCCCGGTCCGCTATCACGGCCCGCATCTGGGCCGTCTGGCGGGGGTTCAGCCGAGCCCCCGTTGGAATCTGATTTAGGGGAGTGGTGACTTTGGTGGCTTGCAGGAGATCGGGCAGGGCTCCCTCGTCTGCTCCGCCCGTGGAGGCGGGGCAAACAGCGAGCACGGGCAGAGCCCGGTCATGGTACTCTTTCAACATGTTGATGTGGACCGTGCGCTGTTGGCGGTTGCGGGCGTCGAGACCAATGACGTAACTAGTCTCGTCTATCTTGCGGAGGACCATGTAGGGTCCTTCCCAGATGTGCTGGAGCTTATTCTGGGGGTTGGGGACGATCTTGAGCACCTGCTGCCCTTCAGTGAACTCGCGGCCGCGTGCCTTGCGGTCGTACCAGACCTTCTGACGTGTCTGGGCTGCCTGGAGGTGGCCGTGGGCCATGGTGGCCAGGCGGGTCAGTCTTTCCCGTAGCTCGAGAACGTAGGGAACGACGGGGGTACCCGTGTCCTCTATCTGCCCTTCCCAATGTTCCCGGAGCAGGGATAGGGGACCGCGGACCTTCCGTCCGTACAGGAGTTCGAAGGGGGAGAACCCCGTTGACTCTTGCGGTACCTCCCGATATGCAAACAGCAGGTGTGGAAGGAGCTTCTCCCAGTCCGCCTCCCCATCAACGAAGGACCTTAGCATGCTCTTCAGTGTGCCATTGAAGCGCTCGCAGAGGCCATTGGTTTGGGGGTGATAGGGAGTGGTCCGGATCGCCCTTACCCCGCACGTGCGCCAGAGGGATTGGACCACCTCGGACATGAACTGGGTACCCTGGTCCGTCAGGATCTCGCTGGGGAAACCCACCCGGGAGAAAACGGTGACTAGGGCCTCGGCTACTTTGGGGGCGGAGATGCTGGACAGGGGGACAGCCTCGGGGTAGCGGGTAGCGTAATCCACTACCGTGAGGATGTACCGCTTGCCGGCCTTACTGGGCCGGGCCAGGGGCCCCAGGATGTCTACAGCTACCCGCTGAAAGGGCTCATCAATGATGGGTAAGGGGCGGAGCGGTGCCTTGGGGTGGTCCCCTGGGCGTCCCCTCCTCTGACAGATGTCACAGGTCTGACAGAAGTGGGCTACGTCCTGGGTGATACCTGGCCAGTAGAAGGCTTGGGTCAGCCGCAGCCCCGTTTTCCTCTTACCCAGGTGGCCAGCTACTGGAATGTCGTGGGCTATCTGGAGTAGTGGGAACCGGAACCGTCTGGGCACTATCAGTTGTGTGGGGCTAGCAGAGGGTTGACCCGGGCGGCTTGGGCCTGCTGTGCGGTACAACAACCCCTGCTCCCACCAAAGCTGGCCCCCATCCCCCTCCTGCCGCCCTGCGGCGGCCTGGGTCCTAAACTTAGCCAAGGTGGGGTCTGTGGCTACCTCCCGCTTAAAGGTCTCCCGATCCCAGGTCAGGGGAAGGTCTGAGTCAGGTAGGGGTTCACTCACCAAGTCCATGCTGGGGAAAGGTCCTGTGGTGGCTTCGTCTGTAGGAGGACCTCGACCTGCTTGGCGCCGGGTCACCGCCCCGACATACTGGCATCGTAGCTCCCCTAAGTCATTGCCGAGTAGGACATCCGCCGGGAGGCCGCCCATGACGCCGATCTGGCACTGTTGCTCCCCGAAGCCATAGTCGAGGCGCACGGATGCCCTGGGGATGTGATGTCTGGCTCCTCCCGCCAGCTCGATGGCGAATCCAGGGCCGGGTTGGATGGCTTCCGGCCGGATCACTCGGGGATCAGCGATGGTCAGGAAGGCCCCCGTATCCCGAAAACCGGTGGCGGGATGTCCATCTACCCACACGGCCTGCAGGTGGCGTTGTTTCTGGGTGGAGTATGTAGCCCCCGGGGGGTGGACACTGTAAACCCCCCAGGGTTGGTTGGCGTCTGGGGGGCCCATCCATTCGCTGTGAGGCGGGGGCAGTGGTTCTTCTGCGGGTTGAAGTTCCAGGTAGTGAACCGGACGGGTAGAACGCCGGCTTCGAGAGGTGGGGCAGTTAGCTTGGAGGTGCCCTGGCTGGTTACATCCATAGCAGCGGCGCTCCATGGGGGGCCCCGTGAACCGAGCTCTGGGGGGTGGCCCTGCGGGATTGGCAGTGGTAGGTGGGGGGCCCGTTTTGGCAGAGGTGGCGGGGCCCTTGACGGCTCAGGGGCCTGCCGTTTCCAGTGTGGCTTGATGGCCAGGATCTCATCAGCCAGGGCAGCGGGTGGTAGGGGCTTTCTCTCTTACCCATCCGCGCACCTCCGCCGGGCATTGGTTGTAGAATTGCTCCTTTAAAAATGCTTGAATGATTTCTTCTGCGGTGCGGGCCTGTTCCCCCTCTAGCCACCTCCGACAGGACTGCGACATCTTGTGCGCATACATCCTATAGGACGGTTCTGCATCGCAGGGAAGGTCACGCAAGCGTGCCCGGTGCACTTCTGGGGTCACCGCATAATATTCCAACACAGTCTGTTTGACCCGGGCGTAATCCCGGCCATCCACATAGTCCAGAGTGCGGTAGGCCGCAGCTGCACCCCCTTCTAACAGACCCACGAGGTGCCGTATCCAATCCATGCTTGGCACCTCCATGAGCTGGCACTGCTGCTCAAAGTCCTGAAAGAACCCCTCCACATCCCCGACGGCTTCGTTGAAGGGTTTAAAGTCTTTGCGGCTGACCCGGGGAGGGGGGTATCCCGCGGCCCTGGGGCTGGACGGGCAGCTTGGGTCACGGTGGCTCCCTTGGCTCTCTCTTTCATGCGCCCTCCGGATAGCCTCTCGCTTGTCCTCTGCTGTGGCATCTGACCCCAGGAGGGCCATCTCTTCCTCCACCCGAGTAAGCCAGGGGCTCTTGGGCCCTGGATCCTTGCGTGCTGGGGAGGCTGGGGTTGATCTGCTTTTTCCTGGGGCGTCCTGGGGGTCCGCCTCCTCAATGGCAGTGATCAGATCCTCTTTGGCTAGGCCCCTCCAGGAAAGGGCCAGCTCCTCAGCCCTCTTCTGCAGACATGCCACAGTCCACTTCCTGTATTCGCTGGGCCGGGTCTGTTCCTGCATCCGCTGGCTTTCGCTGTCTGTCATCTCCTCAGTGTCCTGATCCCACCGCTGCCAACCAGTATGTGACGGAGGAAAGGCAGGACAGAACACACAGAGAGGATGACAGATGCACAAAGCTTTATTGAGACAAACAAATGGCAGTCCTTCAATACGGGGGGTGGCAGACAGGGTGGATTTGCCACTCAATGGTAACGAGGGTCCCCACCCACTTATAGTCCACTAGGAGAGCCAAGGGGGTGTCCCTGTAACAGGGTAGTCCAACACATGAGAGGGGTGCCTGTAGTCACCACCGTAACAGTTCAGGTAACAGTGAGGAAGCAGGTACTCACGGAGAACAAGGGGTTCAGTCCAGGCAGGGATAGATCCAGGCAGATTCACGGGGACAGCAGAAGATTCCTCCACAGTGCAGGGATTGCAGGCAACACAGACAGTCCAGGAGATGAGGAGGTGGACGGGGGATGAGAGGAGCTGGCGCTCAGCACAGCCGTCCCTCACACACACAGCCAGGAGAACACACAGGGGGGTTTCCTTGCTCTCTCTTAAGTATTGAGCTGGTAACCTGATACTTCCTGTCGGGTTACCATGGCAATGGGTCCTGTCCAGAGAGTTCAGGAATTTGGCATGAGGGGGAAGGGAGGAGGGGTCCAGAGTAATTTAATTAGGCCATTAGGCCAGTGACACAGGGGACAATTGGAACAATACAGAGCAGGACTCTGAGGGCATGTGATACAAGGCATTAATAAGGGGATTAATAATTGGCAGGCTCCCATACCGCGACAACAGGTAATCTCAAAACATACTGCTCTCTCTGCTTCTGCTCTCTCTATTTCTCACAAAATGTCTGAAATAATTCATTATTTATTATTTTTCAGTGCATTCTGGGCATTTGGGAGGGTCTCCTGAGGTTATCTTTTAAAAACGCTTCTAAACGCAAACGCAGCTAAACGTGCATAACTATGGTAGGTAAATGTGGCTAAACTGACGTTTTTAACCTACGTTTTCTAGCAGTCAGTTTCCAGCAGTCAGAAGAGTTTTTCAAATGGCCTGTGTACATGAGCCCTAAGGTAACAATCAGGTTATGTGCTAACAAAAAGCATGTTGATAAGAAGAGAAAGCAGACTGACAGAGAAATGAGTTCATAACTATGCTGCTTCTCATTTCACTGTACAATCACAGGCTGGGGTAGGTCCATGATAACCTGGGCTCAGAGGAAGTGGACTTAATAATGCTTGCCATGCTGGCAGAAAAAAGTACTATATTGTAGGGGAAATCCCTGCACTGTATGTGCAGCACATATTTTTTGTTATTTTATTGTTTAACGGTTTTTCATTTTATCTTTTTTTTAATCATTTTTTCGGCTGGAATTCTGTTTTGCAGGGCTCATATTAAAACAAATGATACCAGAGTGGCAGACAATTGTGTACTTATGGCCAGTCCAGGTTGGGTTTTGACCAATCTGTTAGCAGAGAACATGTCTGTAGAAGATCAGATGGAAGGGCATTCATATCTTCAGTTATACACTCTTGCTTTTGTTACTACTTCTCTGGCATATTTTTTATACAAAACTAAAATGAAAACAATTTTTATTGCATTCACGGATTTATATTCATGCTCATGTTTTTATGCTCAAAACAAACCCATAAAAGAACAGTTACAGTGTCAGATCATCAGTGAGCCTTTACAATCAGTTCCAATCATAACAGAATTTTAGAGTAACATCAGCATGCCAAGTTCTGTACGTTATTTGCTTTCCATTCAATAGACATTAGCATTTAACATAACGGCTGGTTTATTCACGGGTTTGGGCATAATTGTTTTTAAACATGGCTTTAATCAAGATGGGGTGGAGAGGAAGGTAAATCAATGCCTACTTTATTTAAGACAGAATTGCTTCCTTTCTCATGTGCTGTAATCTGTTTGCTTTCCAGGATGGGTGGTAAATGGTATGCTATTTTCAGCTATCAATATTCAAGTGGAAAATAAAGTATGCCTTGTAGACTGTAAATATCACAAGTGAAAATGGTGAAAACACTTTTCGATAATATATGCCTACATTCTGAAACACTGAAATGTGCTTAGTGTGTTGCATTAAAACTGTCCACTGTACAAATTCTGTTTTCCTACTCTTAAGAACACCATGGAAAAACATATCTAATAGGTCTCTAAAATCTTTTTCTAACTTTTCGTCCTTGTAGTGAGCACTTTTTTTTTGCTTTAACATCTTGTATCCTTGGCATATGGGGAAATTGTCAAGCATGCTAGGATTTTTCTAACACCAGACCTAACCTCTGTATCAGTCATTTCACATCACATACTGACTCTGTTTGTCATTAGCAATGCACCAGAGCTGTATTTATTCATCCATATGGAGCCAATTGAGTCAATTAGCAATTAATTGCTTTTTTATAATTACAGGTGATTTTAGTAGTATTACCAAGCTGCTAAACGCCTACCATGTATCCTAGGCCTTATGCCTTGTTTATCAATCTTAGAGGGAGCTGTAGAAATTATTGGGATGAGGATGTAGCGATGAGCAAGTCTGCTGAGATTTGATTAACCATGGGTTTAGCGAATCCATATAAAAATGAATAAAAATTAGGAGACCCTCACCATGCAACAACCTCAGAATATCATATACTAACTGAGACAAAAAATTGTTACCAAAACGAGGCAGACTTTACTGCACTATTGAAGTGTTCCTTTTGGCTCTGTCTCAGGGTTGGGTAGCACTATATGTCAAACATCTACAGTGAAGGAAATAGGTATTTGATCCCCTGCTGATTTTGAATGTTTGCCCACTCACAAAGAAATGATCAGTCTAAAAATTGAATGGTAGGTGTATTGTAACACTGAGAGACAGAATAGCAACAACAAATTCAAAAGAAATGCATGTCTAACAAATTATGCACTGATTTGCATGTTCATGAGGGAAATAAGTATTTGATCCCCTATCATTCAGCAGGATTTCTCGCTACCAGTTGTCTTTCATACAGGTAACAAGCGGAGATTAGAAGCAGTCTCTTAACCACTTCCCGTCTGGCCCATGTATATAAACGGCCAGATGGTGGCAGTGCAGTGTTGGGTGGCCGTTTTAAAAAGGCCTCCCCGCACCCTGCTTGTGCGGGCTCCCTGGGAGCATGCAGCACCGTGATCTGGTGCCTGCTGTATCCTCTGGGCACAGTGGAACACCGATAATTGGACGGGACCTCTGTGAGAGGTGCCGATCATGTGATCACTGATTGGTCAATCAGTGATCACATGCAGAGTAGTAATCAAGATGTCACTTCTGACATCATTCCTTACTACGTTTGAAATCTGTGAATGATCACAGAGGTCACATAGTACAAGGTTATTCACAACAGCCTTGTACCATATGACAAGCTGTGACCAATCACAGCTCAGCCATGCAGCTAGAGAGAAGGAGAAATGATTGCTTTTACAGCCTTTATGGGTGTAAAAGCAATCAGTGTAAAAAAAAATCAGTGTAAAAAAAAAAAATCTTCATCACCCCCCACAAGTAGTACAGTGTCACCGTGGTGACAATGTACTGCTAGGATGACAGTATGTAAAAATAAATAAATAATATAAAAAATTTTTGAAAAAATGTAAAAAAATGTTTAAAAATTATAATTTTCGGTTATAAACTAATTTGGGTTATTTTTTTTTTTTACTAAAAAGATAACAGAATAAATTTTGGCCAAGATTTATGATGAAATACTATTTATTTGCAAAATTTTATAAGAAAAACACTTTTTTTTCAAAATTTTTGGACTTTTTCATTTACATAGCAAAAAAATAAAAATCATAGTGGTGAATAAATACCACCAAAATAAAGCTTTATCTGTCTCAAAAAAATGCTAAAAAAATTCATATGGATACAGTGTTGCATGACTGCGCAATTGCCATTCAAAGTATGATAGCACTGAAAGCTGAAAATTGGCCTGGGCAGGAAGGGGGTAAAAGTGTCCGGACTGGAAGTGGTTAAAGGGAGTGCTGCTATTCTCATTTTGTTACCTAGAAAAAAGACACCTGTCCACAGGAGCAATAAAACACTCAGATTCCAAACTCTCCACCATGGCAAAGACCAAAGAGCTGTCCAAGGATGTCAGGGACAAGATTGTAGACCTACACAAGACTGGACTGGGCTACAAAACTATTGCCAAGCAGCTTGGAGAGAAGGTGACAACAGTTCTTTTTGTGAATTAGTGCCCAAAACTGAACTGCATGTTCCAGATGAGGTCTTACTAATGATTTGTACAGGGGTAATATGATATCTCTCTCTCTGGAGTCTATACCTCTTTTAATACAAGAGAGGATTTTGCTCGCTTTGGCAAATCACAGCAGAGGTGGCGCACCCATGGTGCACTACTGTGGGTGACTTGTGCCAATGTAAGCAAAATAAAAAATAAACATACAGTGGTGGGGAGATCTTTTTTATATATGCTGGTGGGCAGCATGAAAAATGCACAATTCCTTAAAACTACAGTTTTAATCAACAGCTTAAAACTGTACACGGTGTTACAGAGCAAAGCAATTTTTCACAGTCTTAGCAACAACATACTTTGGCAGCATATTTTTTATCTGTGGAATTGTTTTCATCAAGACTTAGTGGCATTTTATAAATCAGAAAATCTGGCATACAGCAAGCATTCTCTGTATTTGAATATTTTAGGTTACATAGTTAGTCTGGCTGAAAAAAATACAAATGTCCATCCAGTTCAACCATTAAAAAAAAATTATAATCCTATACCCACAGTTGATCCAGAGGAAGGCAAAAAATCCCCCAGCAAAGCATGACCCAATTTGCTCCTGCAGGGAAACAAAATCCTTCCTGATCCCCCGAGAGGTAATCTGATATTCCCTGGATCAACTTTACCTGTAAATGTTAGTATCCAGTTATATTCTGCTTATCCAAGAAAGAATCCAGGCCTTTTTTTAAAGCAATCCACTGAGCTGGCCAGAACCAACTCTTGAGGGATTCTATTCCACATTTTCACAGCTCTCACTGTGAAGAATCCTTTCCTCCAGATGTAAAGAGTGCCCCCTTGTCCTCTGTGATGACCTCAAGGTGAATAAGTCTACACTGAGTTCACTATATGAACCACTGATGTATTTATACACGTTGATCATATCCCCCCTTAATCTCCTCTTCTCAAGAGAGAATAAATTCAGTTCCTCTAATCTTTCCTCATAGTTGAGCTCCTCCATGCCTCTTATCAGTTTGGTTGCCCTTCTCTGTACTTTCTCCAGTTCCCCAATGTTCTTTTTGTGAATTAGTGCCCAAAACTGAACTGCATGTTCCAGATGAGGTCTTACTAATGATTTGTACAGGGGTAATATGATATCTCTCTCTCTGGAGTCTATACCTCTTTTAATACAAGAGAGGAATTTGCTCGCTTTAGAAACCTGCTTTGCATGCCATTATTAAGCTTGTGATCTACCAGAACTCCCAGATCCTTCTCCACCATTGATTCCCCCAGTTTTAGCCCCCCTAGTATGTATGATGCATGCATATTCTTAGTTCCCAAGTGTATAACCTTACATTTATCAACATTAGACCTTATTTGCCACATATTTGCCCAATTAAACAGTGCATTGAGGTCGGCTTGTAAGTTGGAGACATCCTGTAAGGACATTATTCCACTGCACAGCTTGGTGTTATCTGCAAAGACTGAAATGGTATTTATAACCCCAGACCCTATATCATTTATAAATATATTAAAAAGTAAGGGTCCCAACACTGAACCTTGGGGTACACCACTGACAACCCCAGACCATTCAGAATATGAATCATTAACCAATACTCTCTAAATACGATCTTTTAGTCAGTTTTCTATCTATTTACATACGGATTTTTCCAAGCCTGTAGACTTTACCTTACACATTAGCCATGTGTGGGGAACTGTGTCAAACGCTTTTGCAAAATCCAAGTATACCATGTCCACCGCCACCCCTCTGTCCAAGAGCTGAAGAAGGTATTTAATACATTTGCCTTCTCTTTGTACCCAGTCACCCACTCTAGAATATTTTGTAAAGGCCTACATGCTTGGACTGGATCTTTTTACTATTAATATATTTGAAGAATTTTGGGGGTTGGTCCTGCTATCGTTTGCAATCTGTCATTCATTTTCAATTTTTGTGGCCTTTATTTCCTTTTTGCATATTCTGTTATATTCTCTGTAATGTTTAAATGATGATAGTGTTCCTTAATTTTTATATTTAGTAAACACTCTTTTCTTATTATCTATAGCATTTTAAACGTTGGCCGTAAGCCACATAGGTTTGATTTTTAGCCTTTTAAACTTGTTACCCATGGGAATATATTTTGCAGTGCGTTCACATACAGTCTTTTTGAAGAACTCCCATTTCTGTGTTGTGTTCATTGATGCCAATATTCCCTTCCAATCTAAGTCTTGGAGATCAGCTTTCAGCCTTGGAAAATCAGGTCTCTTAAAATTGAGCTTTTTTATTTTTCCCGTATGTGCATGCTGTTTACAGCTAACAATAAATGAAATCATGTTATGGTCACTGCTACCCAGATATTCTTTTATATGGACATTCATAATAAGCTCTGCATGGTTTTAGATTACCAGGTCCAGCAGAGCATCATTCCTAGTTGGGGCCTCTGTGAACTGTACCATATAATTGTCCTGTAGTAGGTTTAACTGTTCCTGCAGTACCATTACTCCAGTCAATTTTCGGGTAGTTAAAATCCCCCATTATTATCACTGTCCCAGCCCTTTCAGCCCTTTTGTTCTGTGCAAGGAGCTGAATCTCCACCTCCTCATTAACACTGGGTGGCCTATAACAAACTCCAATGATTACCTTTGTAGTATGCACCCCCATATGCAGTTCCACTCATAATGCTTCAACCTCATCACACTCTCCATCTACTAGGTTCTCTTTTCCACTTCTCAAATAGAGACAGACACCACCACTTTTCTTATTTACATGCCTTTCAATAAAAGTGATTGATTCTCCACTAAATAATGCTTGCTGAAAATTACAGTCAATGTTTTTCAATTAGACTCCATATTGTTCTTGTTGTCAAAATTGGTTAGCCAGTTTTTTGCGTGGCACTACCATGGCTTAGTCTCTTCAGTGTGTGCTTAACCTCTAGGCTTAGGTCTCACAGTCCAGCCTGTGTTTCTGCAGTGTGTGCTTAACCTCCAGCTACAGGTCTCACAGTCCAGTCTGTGTTTATGCAGAGAGTGCCTCACCTCCAGCTACAGGCTTCACAGTCCAGCCTGTGTCTCTGCAGTGTGTGCCTCACTTCCAGCTACCAGCCCCCCAGTCCAGACTGTGTTTCTGCAGTGTGTGCCTCACTTCCAGCTACCAGCCCCCCAGTCCAGATTTTGTCTCTGCAGCATGTGTGCTTTACCTCCAACATCCAGCCTCCTAGTGGCATTATTCAACACCAAATTTAAAATGATTCACCAATAACTGACTCTGAACCCTTCCCATTGTCTGTTTTCTCCAGCTCTCTCTGCTCCTCTCTCTTTTTCTTTCTCCAACTTCAAACTTCCTTCTGTTGTTGAAATAACTAACCTTATTCATAAAGCCAAGCCATCTACCTGTCAGTTAGATCCTCTCCCTACTGTGCTCGTTAAAGCCTGTCTATCGTCTCTGTCCTCCTTAATAACTGTAATCATACATTCCTCTCTCACCTCTGGTATTGTTCACTCATCTTTCCAAACAGCTGTAATAACCCCAATACTTAAGAAACCTGGGGCAGACCCCAGTGACTTCAGTAGCCTTTCACCTATTTCCAGCCTTCCTTTTCTATCCAAAATCCCTGAAAAAACAGTTGCTTCTCAGGTCTATTCTTACCTCTCTGACTCTGACCTATTCAATCAATTTCAGTCTGGTTTCAGTCCCCTACATAGCACTGAAACAGCCTTGGTAAAAAAACAAAAATGATCTCCTCTTGGCAGCTGACTCTGGTTTCGTAACTATCCTCATCCTCCTCAATCTGAGTGCGACCGTTGATACCATGTCTCATAAAATCCTCCTCGACAGATTAGCTTCCATTGGATTTACTGACACATCTCTGAACTGGTTTAAATCTTACATCTCTGGTGGTACTCAATTCATCCAACTCAAATCTTTTAAATCTCAACCATCGCCACTCGCTACTGGTGTGCCCCAGGGTTCTTTCCTGGGGCCCCTTCTATTCATATTCTATCTTCATCCTCTTGGTCTTATATTTCGTAAAGCTAATATCCACTTCCATTGCTACTCAGATGACACCCAGCTCTGCTTGTCTATTAAACCTACTATCACCCTTCCACCCAAATCCCTTACTGATTGTTTGCAGGAAATCAAATCCTGGCTCTCCACCTTTCTCAAATTACATAGTGACAAACCCAAGGTTCTCCTCATTGGTACAAATCCCACCTTGACAAAGCTTAACAGTTTTTCAGTTAATATCGATAACTTCACAGTCTTTCCCTCCCTTCAGGTACAGAGTCTGGGTGTCATCCTCGACAGTACACTCTTTCCAAGCTCACATCAGTAATGTCACTCGGTCAGCATATTTCCATCTATGTAAGATTAATCACCTCCGTTTGTTTCTCACACCCAACAGCACTGCCGTTCTCATTCACAATCTGGTCTCTTCCTTCCCAGATTACTGCAATTCCCTTCTATTCTGTCTTTTCAAGCTCCTCCATAAACTGCAACTGGTTCAGAACTCTGCTTGCATCATCACTAGAACCCCCTCCTTTAATCACATCACTCCCTTCCTTCTGCAGCTTCACCGGCTTCCAGTTAAATATCATATTTCAAGATTATTTTACTTACCTTTAAGGTCATCAACAACCTCACTCCTTTGTACCTCTCTGAAATTTTGCAAAAGACCCTCCTGCACTCTCAGGTCTTCTCCCATCCATCTCAACGTGCCATCCGCCTGCCTGACCACTATGGGACCACTATGGGACTGAGAGCCTTTAGCTGCTCTTCCCCCCCGACTTTGGAACACCTTACCACCTGACATTCACAACATTGATTTCCTACCCTTCTTCAAATCACGTCTCAAAACTCATCTTTTTAAACTAGCATACTCTGTCTGATTTCATTGATTTGTTTTTGTAATGTAACGGTTATGTAATGTATATTTAATTTATGTATTTACTTTTTTGTTGGTCTGTTGCTATCTTTGTAAGCTGACCTTGTGTGTTCTGAAAGGCACCTATAATTATGTATTATTATTATTATTAGTCCTGTAAGACCCAGTCACTCTGTACTCTCAAAGTGTAGCACTTCTTCCCCTGGTTTTATACTTATATGTTTTTTTTTTTGTGGGGGTGGTGATTGTGGTGCATTATATTTACTGTGCAGTAATGCATTGGCATGCTATGCAAAAAAGACTTGTACCCATGAACAACAGCTCTGCCTTTAAACCTGTCTCTTGTATTTTTTTTTGGGAGGTGTATGGCAAAATGTTTAGCAATATAGGGGTACATATAGGGGTAAAAAATTAGTGTTATAAAACTAAAAAATAGAGGCTTTTACATTAACAGGACAGTATTGATGACAGCCCCCCTTAAAATAAAGTACAATAATAAAAAAATAAAAAAAAAAGCTCCCCCCCACTAATGACCCTTCTATGTTAGTGCATCATGGACTGTAAAAGGGTTGACCATATAAATCACACATAAATTCAAAGACAACTGCAAATCTAATGGAATTGCCACAAAACCATTTCTGGCAAGAATCTGAACTTCATCCCTATTACATGCCTTTTTTAACCAATAAGCATCCAGAAAGTTTGGTTGAGAGCATAGAATCAGTCTGTATATAGCACAATATACAATGTATATGAACTGCAGTTATGGGCCTGTAACATGTCACAGAGACTCCTTTAAAATGAATCTGGTATTTTCTTTTACTAGCTGTATGCTATTGTTATTTCTAAATAAATGGAAAATGATAAGATCGGTTTGCACCCTTTGTATCTACAAAAGTGGGTTACAAAAGGAAAGAAAGGGAAGTAGTGGTCAGTGCTGGATGTATTCTAATGAAATTACAATACCTAAAACATAACTACACCATGTGTCATTTGTTTTTTAGATGTGTGGACAAAGTTTTACTTTGTTATGATCCTCTTCAGCAAACCTATCATTACACTGAACAACATTTTTTCAAAAGTTTTGTTTCCTGAAAAACTGTTGATGATTATGATAAAATTCTTCAAACTGAGCATAATAATAATTTCAGAATTATTGTATCACGTAAGAAAGAAATATGAAATTCATTTTTAATAACTATGATTTTTTTACTTGCATGATGTTTCTGACTCACTGCATGAGTACTACAAGGTTAAAAGTGTTTTGCTGCTGATTTTCATGTGTTCTCAGGGTGCAGTGCATATTTTTGTGTCCAACAATAGTGAGCCAGCATTGATGGATACTACTTTTCTATTGTGAATGTCCTTGTGAAACCTTTCACCATAGTTGTCACTGACTGCACCTAGATTTTCAGGAAGGAAGTCCAAGTGTGACAGCAGAAAATGAATCTTCAGAGACGTGTTGCACTTCATGTATGCTATAAGCAGTTTGTCAAGCAGCTGAATGTAGTTTGTTGTTCTGTAGTTACCAAGAAAATTCTCAACAACGTTCTTGATTGGACCAACAAAAATGCTTTCTTTAATCCTGGCATCAGTTATTCTTGGAAACACCTGTCTCAAATAATATAAACCTTCATCTTCCTTGTTTATTGCTTTCACAAATTATTCATCAGAGTTTTATGTGATGCAGAGGCAAAAAAAACTTTTTCCATCAGTTCAAAAAGTGGTTAATGGGCTGCGTTACTCTGTCCTGGAACCAAATTCTTTTGAAGTGGACTTTTTATTTGTAATGCATTTTTTGCATGTCTTTTCCATTTGTTTATGAAACAACAATACTTGGTATATCCAAGTATCATGCCAAGCAGCAGATCAACTACTTAGATACTTTACATCTCCACAGATATTCCAGTTGTACTTGGTGTACTCGATGTGCTTCAACAACAGTTCCATGGTTTTGTATGTTTCTTTCATGTATGCAGCATAGCCAACAGGTAATGAATAATGTACATTGCCACTGTGTACCAAGACAGCCCTGAAATTTAACACTGATGAATCAAAAAAGAGACATTATTCTAGTGGGTCATACTCACAATCCAAAGCTGTGAACAAACCACCAATGTCAGTACAGAAAGCAAGGTTGTTAACCTGTGGAAAGAAATTTGGTAAATCATCTTGGTGGCTTTAAAAAGACAGAAATGTTCTTACCTAGTGATAGCAAACATCAGTCATGAACCCAGTCTGTCATTCTTGTAGTCATGTGTTGATATTCACAAACCTAAGTCCCCGACCAGGTCACTTATTTCTGACTATGTTATGAGATGCGGCCCATTAGACATACACAGTTCAAAATCCTGATCATTATCGCTTTCCTTGCCGATCTGAACCATTGTATCTTCATCTGTTTCATCTAAACTCCATTTCTCTGGTGGCCTTGGTACTTGCAGATTGTCATCATGTGGCACAGCTGAAGACAGATTGAGATATTCAATTGATTTCTTTTTTTTAGCAGAGAAACCCTGGACATTAGTCAGGCAGAAGTGACAGTCTATCACATGATCATTCTGTTCTTCCCATATCTTGCCACAGCATGGTACATGGTAGATTACATTACAGGTCTCCTTGATTAGCAGCCAAAAATCTATAGGATATACCCAAAAGTGTTCATAAAATGAAATCTTTGATATAAAGTGTTATTTATCCACAAAGTGTACTTAAAGCCCAGCTGAACTCACAGAAATGCATATGCAGGCCTTTTGCTTACAACCTCCACTTATCTGTTGTAACTGTTATAGCTATGCTGGGTGTTTAAATATGACCTGGTAGATCAATAGTAGATTAAAAAAAAATTGCAGCTACTAACACAACTGTGTTGCCTGTGTATAAAATACATTGCAGTTTATTACTTTGAACTGTAAATGTTGTAAACTTTGAATATATATTGTTTAAGAAAGCTTATTCTGTAATAACTTCCTTCCCTTTCCAGATTAGATTTCTTTGTGGCACTAAACCCTGCTTCTTTGTAATTATGTTCAGAGGAAGTTGTTTCTTTATAAAAAGAACAGGATTATTTTTTTTTTCAGTTAATTTACAGTGGGGAAAATAATTATTTGATCCCCAGCAGATTTTGTAAGTTTGCCCACTTACAAAGAAATGAAGGGCCTATAATTTTTATTATAATTATTATATTTATTTTAAATGATAGAGACAGAATATCAGCCAAAAATCCAGACAATAAACAGATGATACAAATGTTATACATTGAGTTGCAGTTCAGTGAGTAAAATAAGTATTTGATCCCCTACCAACCAACAATGGCTTCCACAGACTGGCTATGTGCTCACATGGTACACAGATTAGTCCTGTTAATTTAACCGCTTCCCAACCGCCCTATAGCAGAAATACTGCTATATAGGTCTTTTTCTTTGTTTATAGCACCAAAAATAAAAAGCACACAGGTGACCAAATACCACCAAAAGAAAGCTCTGGTTGTATGAAAAAAAGGACATAAATTTCATTTATGTACAGCATTGCATGACCGTGCAATTGTCAGTTAAACTAGTGCAGCGCTGTATAGCAAAAAATGGCATAAATTGCAGTATCTATACCATAGTTTGTAGACGCTATAGCTCACAAAGCAATTAATATACACCTTTTGGCATTTTTTTACCAAAAACATGTAGCAGAGTACATGTTGGCCTAAATTTTTGACTAACTATGAGTTTACAGATAAACATAGGAATGCGCTTATAAAATACTTATATTGTCTAACAGTGTAAATAAATCAAATGTCCATCATAACATCAAAAAATATTATGTATATAATAATAAAAAATGAAAAAAAGAAAATGTGTTCGATTATTTGTGTCAATAATGTCCAAAAGAAATTGGTGATAATCATAAATAAACATGTGAAAATTCCGTGTTCAACAATTTCACCGTGCCTGAATCCACCACCAAATAAAATGAATAAACTCACCAGAGCTACATGCTGATCAAATTATAAACCAGCATAAGCGCTATTGCTCTGGGAGCGATGCTCTGTAGAAATTGGTCTGGGAGCAATACTGTGCAGGAGGTCACTCAGCACAAATGGAATCACTGTTATATATGGTCACCACCTCTTCATAGGTAATAGCAGTACTCTGGGAATTATGGTGCAGTACGTTAAAACCACATATTTTTATTAAAACAAGGTATCACACTCACAGACAAGGTGTCCCAGCCGACACCAGCAATACAGCGTTCAGATAAATCACAGATGGACCCAGCTTGCTGCGGCTCGTGTACCGCCGACAGCCTTGGGAAAAAAAATCCTGACGTCACATCCACCAAGCTCCGCCCTACGCATTTTGTCACTAGACGTCCTCACGGAGTGGAATGGTTGTAGGTCGCCATGCTCTCTCTCGATATACTCTGCACTCGCCGCAATGCGGCATCATCTTACCCAATCTAACGGCATTGTTTAATCAATCACCGCTCAATCTCTGCAAATTATATTTATCACTAGTGAGGTATTAAATACATCTCTAATATAACATTCTCTATCTCTATATGAAAATGGCAATTTTGGGCATATAACATTGTAAAGAATTACCATCACAATGAATATATTGTTCTTTATAAATAACAAGGAGAACTCTCATAATTTATATACTGGTATTCTTAAAAAACTTTTTCTGAACTACATATTCAAAAACTCCCAAAAAGAGAGATTGAATACAAAGCATCATAAATAATATCCATCAAAAATTAAAAAATATATAAAATTATGCCAATATAAAAATGTAAATCATTATTTAAAGGGCTAATACCATCTTTAAAGAAGCATTCTACCAACATTTTATCCTCCACGAACAATTATACTATATAAATGCAATATATATAATAACTCAAACATGTGAACTGACTAAAATCCACAGACATCAACAATTGGTGAGAAAACAATTCAAATCGATATCAATATTTAATTGATTGGGTTTTAAAGAATTTAACTCATATATCCAAAATGTTTCTCTTTTAGAAGTCTCATTGATCATATCTGAACCTCTCCAATGTTTTTTAACCCTATCTATCCCATAGAAGGTCAGTAAACAGGGATCACTATTATGCTTTAATTTGAAATGTCTTGACACACTGGGGTTTATTTACTAAAGCTGGAGAGTCCAAAATCAGACTCCCTGCTGCATAGAAACCAATCAGCTTCCAGGTTTCATTGCCAAAGCTTCATTGAACAAGCTGAGGTTAGAACCTGATTGGTTTCTATGCAGAAGGGAGTCTGATTTTGGACTCTCCAGCTTTAGTAAATAAACCCCACTATGTTTATCTTAACCTTTTTTGATAATATTTAAATGTTCTCCTAATCTAGTTTTCAATAATCTTCCTGTTTTACCTACATATTGGAGGTTAATAGTATAGATACACCTGAGAAAGAGATCCCCATGCAAGGATATTATAATGAAGGACGTATTAGATTTAATAGAGGATCCTTTGATGGATATAGGGGCAATTGGTTTAGAAGAGGGGATTTTCAGGAGACTTTCCTTGGAAGGGGGTGTTTTCAGGATCACAACAGGGGATGGAATTTGACACCGAGAATTTACAGGCCCCAAGGAAGGGGATGGAAAGATCAGGATATGTATGGGATAGGAAGAGGTATGGCAGATACAGAGGAAAGAGAGGGGGTAAGTGAAGATAAAAGGAAAAGAGAACAATAGGCAATGGCATTTTTAATTTGAGTAATGTTATTCTTACAGAAAGAGAACTAAAGGTATTGGATTTGGGGCTAAAATGGGAATACTAAGAGATCACAAAGTGTATATGAACATAGTTCTTTGAAGAATTTTTCTACTTTCAATCCAAAAAATGCAGGGAATGAATTCCTAGAAGTTTTTAAAAAGATGGTTGAAAATTACATTAAAAATATTGATTTAAATAATACGTATTATACTCCTAAAGAGATCACACAAGGAATTAAAGATCTAGAAAAAACATAGTGATCAGAGGTGCTGATAAGGGAGGTAGCATTGTTATCCTTAATAAAAGTGATCATGAATTAGAGATGAACAGACTTTTGAATATAAAAGACACATATAAAGTATTGACATCGAATCTGACTAAGAAACTAAAGAATAATTTAAAACATCTGATAAGAAAAGGGAAAGATTTGGGAGTTCTCAATGATAAAGAGGCAAAATATCTGTTGATTAGGAATCCAAAAATTCCAACTATTTATTACCTACCAAAATTGCATAAAAATAAGGAGAAACCCCCTGGAAGGCGAATTGTTAGCGGGATTAACTCGATTTTTGCCCGTATTGGTGAATATATAGCTTCCTTTTTACAAAAGATTGTTAGGAATAATCGATCATTTTTAAGGGATAGTGGAGAACTTATCAATATCTTGAAATCAGTAGAAAATATTAATGACTGTATCTTGGTTACAATTGATGTAGAATCATTATACACAAGTATTGATCAAATGGATTGTATAAAAGCAGTAAAATGGGCTTTAAAACATAAATCCAAGATACAAAAACACCCAAAGATGGTTCATTATTGAATTAGTGGAATTTGGTATGTCTAACAATTTTTTTTGGTATAATAATACCTTTTTTCAACAATGCAAAGGTGTTGCAATGGGAGCTAAGTATGCTCCCAGTGTGGCAAATTTGGTTGTGGATAAATGGGAAGAAGAATGTATTTTTGATATCTTTATAGAAGATATATTGATGATATTGTGATAATATGGAAGGGAACAGTGAAAGATTTAGATGATTTCACCAAGTACATCAACAATAATGATTATGGGTTGAAATTCACCGTTGTAAGTGATTTCAAATAAGTTAACTTTCTAGATCTTACATTGTATAAAAATAAGGGACAGATTCTAACAAAGACCTTTTTTAAGGATATAGATAAAAACAGTTATATCCCCATTTCCAGTGGCCATCATCCTAGATGGTTATATAGTACCCCTAGGAGCCAATTTACTAGAATTAAAAGGAATTGTAGTGCACAGAATGACTTTATCGATCAGACCGATGTACTGATCGAAAGATTTGTTGAAAAAGGTTATGATAGATCTTTTCTTGAAACAGAGAGGGAACTCATTAACAAAAAAGATAGGGATTTTCTCCTATCTGAGAGAAAAGAGAATACAAATAATAACATTGAAAATATGTTTTTTGTCACTGATTATAACATACAATATAAAAAAGTCAAAACATATTTTTAGGAAATATTGGCCCATCTTGCTAAAAGATGATATATTAAAGAAAATGATTCCATCCATACCAAGATTTGTGTATAGGAAAAAGAGATCGTTGAGAATGAGAATAGTTCATAATATTATAAATTCACTTAAAGGGGTAAATTTCTTTCCCAATTTAGAAGGTTTTTTTCATGTAAGTGTAAAGCTTGTAAGACTATAAAAAGAAAGGCAAAAAAGAAAAGAAAAAGCTTTTTTTCATGCAATTCGTCCTATGTCTTTTATGTTTTAGAATGCCCATGCCACCCCCAATATGTGGGTAGAACAGGAAGATTATTGAAAATTAGGATAGGAGAACATTTAAATAATATCAAAAAAGGTTATGATAAACATAGTGTGTCAAGACATTTCAAATTAAAGCATAATAGTGATCCTAGTTTACTGACCTTCTATGAGATAGGGTTAAAAAACATTGGAGAGGTTCAGATATGATCAATGAGACTTCTAAAAGAGAAACATTTTGGATATATGAATTAAATTCTTTAAAACCCAATCGATTAAATATTGATATCAATTTGAATTGTTTTCTCACCAGTTTTTGATGCCTGTGGATTATAGTCAGTTCACATGTTTGAGTTATTACATATATTGCATTCATATAGTATAATTGTTCGTGGAGGATAAAATGTTGGTAGAATGCTTCTTTAAAGATGGTATTAGCCCTTTAAATAATGATTTACATTCTTATATTGGATTTATTTTATATATTTTTAAATTTTTGATGGATATTATTTATGATGTTTTGTATTCAATCTCTCTTTTGGAAGTTTTTTTAATATGTAGTTCAGAAAACGTTTTTTAAGAATACCAGTATATAAATTATGAGAGTTCTCTTTGTTATTTATAAAGAACAATATATTCATTGTGATGGTAATTCTTTACAATGTTATATGCCCAAAATTGCCATTTTCATATAGAGATAGAGAATGTTGTATTAGAGATGTATTTTATACCTCACTAGTGATAAATATAATTTGCAGAGATCGAGCGGTGATTGATTAAACAATGCCGTTAGATTGGGTAAGATGATGCCGCATTGCGGCGAGTGCAGAGTATATCGAGAGAGAGCATGGTGACCTACATCCATTCCACTTCGTGAGGACGTCTAGTGACGAAACGCGTAGGGTAGGGCTTGGTGGATGTGACGTCAGGACGTTTTTTCCCAAGGCTGTCGGTGGTACATGAGCCGCAGCAAGCTGGGTCCATCTGTGATTTACCTGAACGCTGTATTGCTGGTGTCGGCTGGGACACCTTGTCTGTGAGTGTGATGCCTTGTTTTAATAACAATATGTGGTTTTAACGTACTGCACCATGAATTTCCTCTCTTAATTCCCCAAGTACTGTTATTACCTTAGAAGAGGCGGTGACCATATATAAGAGTGATTCCATTTGTGCTGAGTGACCTCCTGCAGAGTATTGCTCCCAGACCAATTTCTACAGAGCATCGCTCCCAGAGCAATAGCGCTTATGCTGGTTTATAATTTGATCAGCATATAGCTCTGGTGAGTTTATTCATTTTATTTGGTGGTGGATTCAGGCACGGTGAATTTGCATATGTTTATTTATGATTATCACCAATTTCTTTTGGACTTTATTGACACAAATAATCGAAAACATTTTCCTTTTTTCATTTTTTCATTTTTTATTATTATATACATAATTTTTTTGATGTTATGATGGACATTTGATTTATTTACACTATTAGACAATATGAGTATTTTATAAGCGCATTCCTATGTTTATCTGTATTATGCACCTTTTTGGGTTAGGTTTGCAGCTTCACATATGATTTGTTTATTTTGTAAGGTTATTTTGGCGCTATTTTTATATAGTTCCCAAAAAACTCAGTTTACTATATATTTTTTATAGCTGAAATTAAGTTTTTTAGTCTTTTTTTGTTTATAGCGCAAAAAATAAAAATCTCACAGGTGATCAAATACCACCAAAAGAAAGCTCTATTTGTGTGAAAAAAGGACATAAATTTAATTTATGTACAGCATTGCATGACCGCGCAATTGTCAGTTAAATTAGTGCAGCGCTGTATAGCAAAAAATGGCGTAAATTGCATTATCTATACCATAGTTTGTAGACGCTATAACTTTCACACAAAGCAATCAATATACACTTATTGGGATTTTTTTTACCAAAAACATGTAGCAGAATACATTTTGGTCTAAATTTACAACTAACTTTGAGTTTACTATATATTTTTTATAGCTGAAAGTAAAAAATATTGTTTTTAGTCAAAATTTTCAGTCTTTTTTTGTGTACAGCGCAAAAAATAAAAAAGTGCACAGGTGATCAAATACCATTAAAAGAAAGCTCTATTTGTGTGAAAATTTAATTTATGTACAGTATTGCATGACCGTGCAATTATCAGTTAAACTAGCGCAGTATAGCAAGAAATGGCGTAAATGGCAGTATCTATACCGTAGTTTGTACATGCTGTAACTTTCACACAAAGCAATCAATATAAACTCATTTGGGATTTTTTTTTACCAAAAACATGTAGCAGAATACATTTTGGCCTAAATTTACCACCAAAAGAAAGCTCTATTTGTCTGAAAAAAAGGACATAAATTTCATTTGGGTACAGCATTGCATGACCTCACAATTGCCATTTGAAATGCAGCGCCGAATAGCAAAAAAAAGCCTTGTCAGGAAAGGGGGTGAATCCTGAGGAAGGCAAGTGGTTAAGAAGGTGCTCCTAACAACAACTCATTATGTGTATAAAAAACACCTGTCCATTGAATCTCTTTCTTCCATGCAAACCTCACCATCATTAATGGGCAAGACCAAAGAGCTGTCAAAGGATGTCAGGAACAAGATTCTTGACCGACACAAGGCTGGAATGGGCTACAAGACCATCAGCAAGAAGCTTGGTGAGAAGCTTCTTGAAACTGTTGGAGCGATTATTCGCAAATGGAAGAAATACAAAATAATCATTAATCGCCTTCAGTCTGGAGCTCCATGAAAGGTTTTGCCTCATGGGGTAAGGATCATGAGAAAAGTGAGGGATCAGCCCAGAACTACATGGGAGGAGCTTGTGAATGATCTCAAGGCAGTTGGCACCACAGTCACCAAACAAACCATTGGTAACACAATATGCCACCATGGATTGAAATCCTACAGCGCCCACAATGTCCCTGTCCTCAAGAAGACCCATCTGAAGTTTGCCAATAAACATCTAAATGATTCAGAGAAGGATTGGTTGAATGTGTTGTGGTCAGATGAGACCAAAATGTAGCTCTTTGGCTTTAACTTGACTAGCCGTGTTTGGAGGAAGTAAAATGCTGACTATGACACTATCCCTACAGTCAAGCATGGAGGTGGAATAATTATGCTTTGGAACTGTTTCTCTGCTAAAGGTACAGACTGACTTTGCCTTACTGAGGGGCCAATAGATGTGTATTATAAAATCTTGGATAGGAACCTTCTTCCCTCAGCCAGAACACTGAAGATGGGCCTTCCAGCATGACAATGACCCACAAAATACTGCCAAGGCAACAAAGGAGTGGCTTAAGAAGCAGCACATTAATGTCATGGAGTGGCCTAGCCAGTCTCCAGACCTTAATCCTATAGAAAATTTATGGAGGGAGCTGAAACTTTTAGTTGCCAAGTTACAGCCAAGAAGCCTTAAGGATTTAAAAAAGATCTGTAAAGAAGAGTGGAACTAAATCTCTCCTGAGATGTGTGCAAACCTGGTAACCAACTACAAGAAACATCTTACCTTTATACTTGCCAACAAGGGTTTCTTCACCAAGCACTAAGCCATGTTTTGCTTGGGGAACAAATACTTATTTTACCCACTGAACTGCAACTCAATTTATAACATTTGTATCATGTGTTTTTCATGTGTTTTTTTTCTGGATTTTTGGTTGATATTCTGTCTCTATCATTTAAAATACACCTATGATAAAAAGTATAGACCCTTCATTTCTTTGTAAGTGGGCAAACTTACAAAATATGCAGGGGATCAAATTATTTTCCTCACTGTATGTGTTTCATTGAATTTTTAGGCAGTGATGGGCAGTGATTAGCTAGAACCCTGATGCCCAACCTGTTGCCCTCAAGAAGTCTTGTGGCACTTATTATTTGTCCCTCAGGTCCCTTTACAAACAGAATAATGTGTGTTCCTTGTAGCAAGCGTACACACAGAGATGGACGCGGTTCAACTATTTTGCTCCAACCCTCCATTTTGTTAAGCATTCTCCATGTTGTCCCATCATCCCCCCTCCCTCTCTGTTCATTTACAGTGACATATGGCCTGAGTGATGAGAAGTGTCACAGGAGGCCAGAGCACAGCTGGGAGCTATAAAACCCCCAAGGGAGCTGGGGCCTCCCTGTCTAAGAACCTGTGCAATCTGGCACCTCGTAAAAGGATAACCCAAGCCTTCCCCTGAGTTCAAAGACATTCCAGAGGTGCAAGAAACTAGATAACACTTTTAAAATCCATTTTTCCCCTATGTCTCATATCTTGGAATATGAGAGACTTACATAAAAAACAGACATATCTTCAGATTTGCCACGAGAAGACAAACAGTTTGATATGTCACTCTCCTTGGCTGAAATATATAGGAAAGCAGAAAATTACATCTCTTGAACCATTCAAGTCTGTATTTTATATTTCATATCTAACGATTCCGCAGATGCGTCTGCATATTAATATACCCGCGGGTGGAATGTTACTTGTACCTAGGAAAAGTTATGAGCCAAAATATAAGCTACGAGGGACTTTGGTTCTAGCTTGGGTCTCTGTCCAGACAACCCCTCCCCAAATGAGTCATTGATCCTTGGCTTCAGAGACACCCCCTGCTGGGGGACTACAAAATAGGCTGTCAGGCCTAACAGTGGAAGTTGAAGAAATCTACCTTCTAACATCAGAACCAACTTGGGAGACGGTGCCCTTTTGCTCTGAAACTTGATCTGCTTAACCCAAGGTTTTTTGGCAAGTACTTATCTACCTAAACTTCTTTCTGTTTATCTTTTTGCTGTGTTATTGCTCTCTGTATATTTATATATATATATATTGGTTACATCTTGTTTCTGTAAATATATGTTTTGCACCCTTTTGACCTTTTAGTAATAAATCTTTCTTTCTGAAGTGTTGAACTGTTTCTATAGCTCTTTAATGCAACTTACGAATTCATGCTGCTGAAGAACGCTACTGTGTGTGTTTGGCCCTGTGTATAACCTGTCTGCGGTAACAGTGGTATACAGACGATTATCTAATCATCCTATTGTTACTGCTGATATTGCCTAGTTTCCTCTTTCTCTGTACAAAAAGGAGGTGGTGGCAGTGTGAAGGTTTTTTTTGTGCAATTAACCTGACCCAGTAACAATCGCGCTCAGGCTGCGAATACACGGGTTGTGGACCATTAGCTGGAAAATCTGTGTGCAGGGTGCAGCTAGACGTGGCATTGTAACGCACGTGACATCGCGGTTTTAGATTGGCTAGTCCTTCGGTCACGGGTTTGGTGAGAAGGTCTGGGGTCTGACGCTGCGATCGTCACATTCCTTACCTAGGTCCTTACAATCATTGAAAGAATATGCTACTTTAACTGGATACCAGTGTTTAAACAGGTTTATTTATTTCATACTTTCTTACTTTTTGTGTTGCTTATCCCTTTTCTATATTTATGTTTTATAAAGGGTCTTGAGAGATGTGGCAACATGGATTGATGAAGGGGCTGTGATAGGAGTGGTTTCTAGCAGCCTCATATAATATGTCTCCATGCTATCACTGAGCATGTCTCTAGTTTACAACAACCTCTATAGTATGGTTGGTCTTGCAGGATCTCTGACCATCTCCTTATGCATTTTTGCAGTCTCTCACCATCTCATGTTGCATTGCATTCACTGAAGAATTATTGTGGCCCTTTGGTGATGTCAGGAGCTGCACTTTAGGCCCCAAGACTGTTGACTTTCACTGAGCTGGAATTATGGATGACAGTTACAGAAACCAGTAATTAGTTGTTTTAGTTCATGTTTATGTGAATCAGTGGTATTCAGTGCCAAGATTATGGTAAGGAACTAAAATAAATATCAAACAATTCCCTGCGCTTTGCCCAACCAAACCTTATGAAATGTGAACTGCTTCATGAAGCAGTTCATTAATAAATATGAATACTAAATTATTGTTAGTCTCAATGCATAGTGCGCTGTCCCTTTAAATATATGAAATACAAACAAATCAAAAGGGTGTGTCCCTGTAAAAGTGCCCACAGCCAATACATAACTTCAATATAAACATAAGACTTTGAATCAATACATATATACATAAATAATACATAAAGAATTCATATACAAATCATAAATAAATAAATAAAAGTCCCAAAATCAATCGTGAAGAGAAAGTGCTCTGTGCTGAAAAACTTCATACAAATTGCTTTTGTGCTCAGAAGGCGCTCTTCAAGAAAAAACAAGCAAGCTTCTTACCAAAAAGAGATGATCTCAAGAGATGAAATAATCACATGCGTCATAACCCAAGACTGGCACTCTGTCCAACATACCACCGAAGGAATGGCTGAGCGCATCATGGATTGGGATTAGATGGCACTAGACCACCAATCAGATCCTACTTCACCACCGATCGAATCCTGCTTCACCACTGATCGGATCCCACTTCACCACCCGATCGGATCCTACTTCACCACTGATCGGATCCTTCTTCACCACCAATTGGATCCCACTTCACCACTGATTGGATCCTACTTCAAAGTCTACCTGGGTGGACTGCTGCTGGACTGAGCACTTTCTCTTCATGATTGATTTTAGGACTTTTAGTTAGTTATTTATTTATGATTTGTATATGAATTCTTTATGTATTAATCTGAATTCTTATGTTTATATTGAAGTTATATATTAGCTGTGGGCACTTTTACAGGGACACACAGTATTGATTTGTTTGCATTTCATATATTTAAAGGGACAGCACACTATGGTATGGAACTAGTAGGTTTTTTGACTAACAATGGTAATAACATGAATCTTATGATGTCTGCGTTTGCTCTAAAGGAACATGTTTACTTTTACAGTATATGCGAAAGCTGACTTTGCAAAACAACCCATTGAGTTTAATACATAAATGCAAGACAAATGTGTTTGTATGAAATAAATGGCAAACACCTCCACCTATAACTAGCCTTTACAGCAAGGTGCATATGGTAAGGCAATACACATCACAAACAAACAAAACATTTCCCAGCTACACTTACCAGCCAGCTTGCAAAACAATGAACTGCTCTGTCTAACAGTTTATGTTAAAAACAAAGGGTTTTATTTGCAAATATTTGCAAATACTGCATATGCTTAAGCAGAGGTGCCCACGACAAGAGACCTCTGTATATAATGCAGTCCTAACTCTATGATTTTTAAAGCCTCCATATTAGGAGCACAAATAACAATGGATAGGTTGAGGACAGGTGTGCCTGGAGGGAGTTCATCCCTCCTTAAAAGCACAGGGACGCACATAACACTCAGCAATAGCACCATGGCCATGAAGGCATTTGGGCCCCACGCCCAATTCAACCAACTGTACAAAAAAAATGACTGGCAGGCTCAGGGGCGGACTGACAACTCATGGGGCCCCCGGGCAATAGGGGATTATGGGGCCCCTGTGTCCTTGCCCAAACTCAAAAAAGCCTATGAAAAAGGTACTAGGGGCATCTCATGGGGCCCCCTACTGACCCCGGGCCCTCGGGCAGTGCTCCAGTTTCCAAATGGTCAGCCCGCCCCTGGTCCTGGAGGTACTATAACAGAATGCCCTTTGGAATTGAGATCTCAAGGCCTATTTTGTCCATTATTAGATCCAGCACTTTGCCAAAATGTTTATGGCAAAGCTATAAAAAGCCAACAGTGCTTCTAAGCTAATGTCACTCTTTCCAAAACTAAATGTTTGGTTTCAGATACGCTTTAAGTCTTTAAAAAGGACACTGAGTTGCTACCCCAAAAATTCCCTTACGTGTTTACCTGAGATAAAAGAGGGCTTCTACCAGGGGCGGACTGACAACTCTTGGGGCCCCCGGGCAATAGGGGATCATGGGGCTCCTGTGTCCTTGCCCAAACTCAAAAAAGCCTATGAAAAAGGTACCAGGGGCATCTCATGGGGCCCCCTACTAACCCCAGGCCCTCGGGCAGTGCCCGAGTTTCCAAATGGTCAGTCCGCCCCTGAGGCTGTACTCCCAAGTAGAATGCAAAGAAGAAAACTGACTGTGGTCGTTGGTCAGTTTGAAATAGGATTGCAGGCTGGCAAGCAGGATCACCCAAGGGAAACAATGTCTGACAGAAATTACTCTATTGTGCTCCTCTCTGACTAATATTCACATTGTTATAGGGGCTTGCTTTTCCCCGACTCATCTCGCAACTTCCAAGGCTAAGTAGCCTGTTGTGAACCCACCTGACATGTCCTGATACACATTATCTGTCCTGCATCTTAGAAATCACTGTATTGCCTAGAGACACAGGGCTTCTCATATTCCCCACTTCCCACTTCTGTATTTACTAGGTATGGCCGCTAATGAACAAAAATAAATGTAAAATTGTAGGTTATTCTATTACTGCCATGTGTGTATTTTTATTATATTGTTTAATAAAATGTTTATATACTGTATACAGTACTTTGCTAAAGTTTTAGGAAGATGTGAGAAATGCTGTAAATTAAGAATGCTTTCAGAAAGTGAAGTAGTAATAGTTTATTTTTAACAAATAACAAAATGGAAAGTAAATGAACAAAAGAGAAATCCAAATCAAATCAATGTTTGGTGTGACAACTCTTTACCTTCTAAACAGCATAAATTCTTCAATTCTTCTAGATACATTTGCACATTTGAAGGAACTCGGCAGGCAGGTTTATCCAAACATCTGGGAGAACTAACCACAGATCTCATGTGGATGTAAACTGCCTCAAATCCTTCTGTCTCTTCCTGTAATCTCAGAAAGATTTGATGATGTTAAGATCAGGGCTCTGTGTGGACCAAATCCTCAATTTCAGGACTCCTTGTTTTTCTTTACACTGAAGATAGATCTTAATGACACTGGCTGCATGTTTGAGATCCTTGTCCTGCTGCAGAATAAATTTGGGGCCATTCACATGCCTCTTTGATGGTATGGCATAACTGATAAACACCTGCCTGTATTTCTTAGCATTGAGGACACCATTAATCCTGACCAAATCTCCAAATTCATTTGCAGAAATGTAATCCCAGACTTGCAAGGAACCTCCACCATGCTTCACTATTGGCTACAGACACTAATTATTATACAGTTCTCCAGCGCTTTTGGTGAATAAACTGCCTCCTGCTACAGACAAATAATTCAAATTTTGACTCATCAGTCCAGAGCACCTGCTCCCCTTTTTCTGCACCTCAGTTCCTATTTTTTCGTTCATAGGATGTGGAAACAAGGCTAATCAACTCAAATATGCAACATGCTTTCTAGTATTTCCACAGTGATCCCCAGGGCTCTTCTGTGCTGCTTGTCCCTGCTGTGACCAAGCACACTGCAGCTTGAATCCTGCTCCTGTGATCCCTGTGCACTGCAGCCTGCATCCTGCTCTAGTGACTCTGTGTACTTCAGCCTGCATTTTGTTCCTGTAGCCCGTGCACTCCAACATGCATCCAGTGTCTCTCTATGACTCTGTGCACTCCAGTCTGTTTCCTGTGTTCCCATGTGATTTCCTTAGCACACATGTGCAGTTAAGACTCTCCTTCCTGTGTTCTGGTGTTTCCAGCACCCCTGCCTGCCTAAGATTATACTCACTCTTGCTCCTGGGGTTCCTGAGTCCCTTTGCTGCTCTGCATACCTGCACTCAGTTCCCAGTAGCTTCTTGCTTGGGGGAGTCAGAGGCAGGGGCGGACTGACCATTTGGAAACTCGGGCACTGCCCGTGGGCCCGGGGTCAGTAGGGGGCCCCATGAGATGCCCCTGGTACCTTTTTCATAGGCTTTTTTGAGTTTGGGCAAGGACCAGTGGCGTATTTAGGTTTTGTGCTGCCCTAGGCAACACAAAAATTGCCCCCCCCCATAGAAAGAGCCTGAAATTGACCAACAACACCCCTGCCTCCCACCCGAGAGAGCCTTCAGAGAAAGACGCTCACCTTCACAGCTCTGGACATCCCCAGGAAGGAGAGTCGGGCTGTGCATTCACCGTCATGAAACCCGCAGCCTCTCTCGGGACCCCCCAGGTCCCCATGCCGCGTGTGTACCTTCTTCCTTCCCTTCTTCCAAGGGGCAGTGCTGCCCCCCCTTGAAAAATGCCGCACTAGGCAAATGCCTTTTTTGCCTTATGGTAAATACACCCCTGGCAAGGACACAGGGGCCCCATGATCCCCTATTGCCCGGGAGCCCCATGAGTTGTCAGTCTGCCCCTAGTCAGAGGGCCACAATCTGGGAGTCATCAGCTATGAAATCCATCACCCCTTGGGTGAAAACTGGGCGGCTCTTTAGGTTCTGCATCGCAGCCCTTCTATGGGCTCTCACCTTCATTGAACATGCAGACATGCTGAGTTATATTTCTTTGGTCTCCACTGGTGCTCTCTGTCTGCTTCATGGCTTATGCCACTGTCTATCCCCAGCTGCTTTAACCAAATCATGGGGAGCCAGTCTGCCTGCTAATGGCAATGATCTTCCATCCTTGGCATAATGGAGTTATGTATTAATTAGAAAAATAATTACATTAGCTTTAAAAGGAGCTAGTGAATTTGACCTTATATCAGCCTTCTGTAGTCTCCCAAACATCAGCACTCAGACTGGGCAATGGCAGGGCAGGACTACCAAGCAATCAGGTGAGCTGCAATGCAATGTGATGGCAAGTAATATGCTGACAGGAAGGGAAAACAGTGAGATCAGAAGGCTGAACTACTTTGGCTCCTTCACTGTCCAGTCACAGGTTGGGGGCGGTAGGTTGGCTTAACTCTGTTGCTAATCTTCAGAGAAAAGTGAGCTCATCAGCCCGGTTGTATAGTCTTCATGCCTGTGTAAATTTCAGGAATGTCTGGATAGAAATCCAATTCTTTTTAACTGTATATTAGCTGTATTTGGAGTTCAACTTTACCAGGACAGAAATAATATGAAGTGAGAGAAATAAACAATTTTTGATTGGTTTGTATGGGTTATATGGTAATTTGTTATGTACAACTTGCATATCATTGCAGTTTGCATTATATAAAGCAATCTGACCACCTGGAAATTTAACATCTGTTTTTTCACCTTCACCGACAAACACACAAGCTCTCAAAAAGATGTTTTTTCCTTGAGTAATATTGTGGAGCCTTACATAATAGCATACATTTATTTTTCTTTCACTTGTAAAACCACACAGCCCAACCCTGAGTTATTCACTTACCCAAGAGTCAATTCCACATTAGTGATATAACTGCTAATGATGTTCCCAAATGAAGATAACACGTGGTTCTAGCAAAGATGAGCCCAGAATGATAAGAATATTTACAATTAAAATGAAAAACTCTCATTAAAAAAACAAAATTAAGATAAATTAATAAAATTCTCTGTTGAGTTAGTATAATCTAAAAAGTTATTTTTCATATCAGTAAATTGTTTTGCTGCAGCTGTATTTCTATTTCATCACAGGCACACATGGCAGGGTGTGGGCTGATTGGCTTTGACCTCTACAGAAATAATATATTACTGGGCAATTCAAACATGAAATATTCACAAGATGTTCTGATAGAAAACATGCTATTCAGGATGCTTGGGTTTCAATCATTATGAAATGTGATCTCCGAGAAGAGCATATTTATGTTCAAAATCCCAAAGACTATTGTTTATTTCATAGAGTCCAGATTGCATTCAAGAGAAGTACAGTAAATGTTACACAATTTGTGGGGTTATGATTGTCTGAAAAGATAAAGGACAAGTGCATGAATACATACTCTTTGAATGCACATCTGTTAGAACTCAGATTTCATTATCTTTTAGCTGGCTTTATACAAGTTATTATGCTGATAAACATTAGAGTCAACTTATTTTATAAAATTAATAGGTAATAGAGTTCTTAGCACTATAGACATATGCAAGCAAACTGTGAAGTGCAGAAACCCAACCAATTGTAGGCCTTTGCAGTCATGTCTTTTGACTATTTGCGACTCATTGCTATGGCTGTCTCAGCATGCTGGACACTGTACTTTGCCTTAATAAAAAAAAGCCTGCTAGAGTTTAGTGTATTTGTATATATTTTATTGTTATAGTGTTGGTTGTCCCCTTCTTTGTATCTTTATATGATGTAGGAAAACTAATTGGCTTTCTAAAAATAAATTATAATAATGAGAGGAAACAATGGCTTGTGCTCAGCTGGACTACTAATTTAAAAATGGGTAATATTTAACCTATTAATTTGCTATCTAAAAGCTAACTTAGAAGTCAGACCTTTGGAACTACCCCCCCCCCACTCCCCCCATTCACACACACATCATCCATGCCTCTCTGGCCAATAGGGAGGTATGCTTCAAAAGTGGGTGTAGCTTTGTTCTTGGATGGAAATGTGCGTACAAAGCGAAACTTGAGCCAGAAAGTGTTTCAGTCAAATATGAAGATGCATTTGCTCACACGTGATAATTTTAGGATTGATTCACATGGATCTCAAAAGGGATATGAACTTGGAAAGGATTGAAGGTAAACTGGTCTAAACAGCTCACATTTCTGCATTAACTGAACTTTGTGCATGGAGCTGATCTCAATGTACATGCAATGTTTCGGTCATGCTGGCTTTTGCTCTTTAATCACATACAATCCAATTTCTGTGCCAAACAAACATCCAAGAGTCCAATGTAATGTAAGGATAAAATTTATTCAGATCAGAATAGAGGCAATGCGTTATGGGGGTCAAACACCCCCTTTCATCAGGGCTACAAAGCAATTTAAATACAAAGGTCATAGATTTGAAAATAAAAGGTCATGAATATAAAGGATGATAATATAGCTACAAAAAAAGAATATAAAAGTCAAAAAGGTATACCTATTTGTATGTAACATTTGATTCCAGTAAATATCAGACTCAAAGATAATAATACCTTATATGCAGACATCAGAGGTCACAATACTTTTTTGGCAAACAGTCAAAAAGAATAATAGGCAATATCTCATTCAGTATACAGTATATTTAAATTGGTTTGTCAATGGAATTAAATACATTTTTGGGTATAGAACAACCTTTCTCAACTGGGGTTTTGTGGTAACCTGAGGTGCCATCTTAGGTCATCTGGGCTGCTGTGACATCCTGTTTGAGAAAAGCATTCTGATCAGAACAAGCTCCCACTGCTCCACAGAAATGTACATCGGCATGGAAGCAGCTCTATCAGGACAGTGAAGTGCAGAGCAGCAGAAGGTGGAGGTGTCTTCCTGAGTCCTGACCTCTCCGCTTCCTCTATTATTATTATAATACAGGATTTATATAGCGCCAACATTTCGTGCAGCGCTTTTCAATGTGCAGTAAAATATCTAGAAGTTAAAATGATGGTACAGTACTGCAGTTTTTAAAAAGGCTGTGTGTATATATATATATATATATATATATATATATATATATATATATATATATATATATATATATATACACACATATACATAGTGACAGTAGGCAGGTAAAATCACCTGGTTGCGTCCAGGATGGAAGATACATTTGTCTGAGATTTAGGCTCTGTGTATTTATTCCACTAGGGGGAAGTGCTGAGCCTTCAGCAGTGAGGAGTTAATATGCCCAGCTGAAGGTAGTGGGCTCATTAGGGCCTCTATAAAACTTCCCATCCGGCTTAGGGAATTGCTCCATTCTGTGATCAGTTCTGTGTCTGAGTAGACTGGGTAGCTTCCTATCTGTCTGTGTGGTGAGACAAACGCCTGTGTGGCTAGCCTCAAATTAACAGAGAGATAGGGACTGGGTGCAGCACAAGGCTGCATCTAGTTGATAGCTAGGGAAGCTTTTTGAATAGTAAGTGGCCAAGTTGGCAAGGATTTATTTTCATGTTTCTTTTTGGTTTGATGTTTTTCTCTTGTAAATAGTGTAAATAAACCACACCTTTGTATTTTCACCTACACTGCTATTTTGCTGTGCCTGTTTTGTGTGGTGAACTCACCCAGGGGTGTCACACTCACCTGCTGCCAAGCAAACCCTGTTACTATACATATATATATATATATATATATATATATATATATATATATATATATATATATATATATATATATATATATATATATATATATACACACATACATACATACATACATACACACACACACACACACACACAGCGGGTAAAATAAGTATGGAACATGTCATCACACCACAACATGTTGGTAACAGTCCATACATACAAAGAAATCAAAACAAATTTCCAAAATTACGTTATGTGTAATAAAAGGAAATTACACAGGGAAAAAGCATTGAACATGCCAACTGAAATTTATTTAATACTTCGCACAAAATAATTTGTTGGTAATGACAGCTTCAAGATGCCTCCTGTATGGAGAAACTAGTCGCATACATTGCTCAGGTGTGATTTTGGCCGATTCTTCCACACAAACAGTCTTCAAATCTTGAAGGTTCTGTGGGCCTCTTCTATGAACTCTGATCTTTAGTTCTCTCCATAGATTTTCTATTGGATTCAAGTCAGGTGATTGGCTGGGCCATTCTAGCAATTTTATTTTCTTTCTGTAAAACCAATTGAGTTTCCTTGGCTTTGTGTGTGGGATCATTGTCTTGCTGAAATGTCCACCCTCGTTTCATCTTCATCATCCTGGTAGATGGCAGCAGACTTTTATAAAAAAAAATGTCTTGGTACATTTTTCCATTCACCCTTCCTTCAATGACATGAAGTTTGCCAGTACTCAGGGGCGGACTGACCATTCTAGCACTCGGGCACTGCCCGAGGGCCCGGGGTCAGTAGGGGGCCCCATGAAATGCCACTGGTACCTTTTTTATAGGCTTTTTTTAGTGTGGACAAGGACACAGGGGCCCCATGATCCCCTATTGCCCGGGGGTCCCATGAGTTGTTAGTCCGCCCCTGCCAGTACCGTATGCTGAAAAACAGCCCCACAACGTGATGTTCCCACCTCCAAATTTCACTGTTGTATGGTGTTTTTGGGGTGATGTGCAGCACCATTTGTCCTCCAAACATGGTGTGTATTATGGCATCCAAAGAGTTCAATTTTGGTCTCATCTGACCAGACTATATTCTCCCAGTATTTCACAGACTTGTCTAAATTTTGTGCAGCAAACTTTAAACGAACTTCAACATGCTTTTTCCTGCATGGTGAACATGCATGCAGGCCATGGCAGTTGAGTGCATTACTTGTTTTCTTTGAAACAATTGTACCTGCTAATTCCAAGTCTTTCTCTCCACAAGTGGTCCTTAGCTCTTGGATGACTTTTCTGATAATTCTTTTCACTCCTCTGTCAGAAATCATGAGAGGTGCACCTGGTCGTGGCCGGTTTATGGTGAAATGATGTTCTTTCCACTTCCAGATTATGGCCCAAGCAGTGCTCGCTTGAACATTTAGAAGTTTAGAAATCCTTCTGTAACCAATGCCATCAATATGTTTTGCAACAATAAAGGTTGCAAAGTTCTTGAGAGAGTTTTGTTTTTTGTGTGACACCTTGATAATGAGACACCTTTTTATAGGCCATCAGTTGAGACTGAAACAGCTATTATTAATTTGCACAGACAAGGGGCAGGATTTCTTTTAATTACTGATAGATTTCAGCTGGTGTCTTGACTTTCCGTGCCTTTTTGCACCTCCCTTTCTTCATGTGTTCAAAACTATTTCCCTGTGTCATTCCATTTTATTACACATAACTTAATTTCTGGACTGCCCTGAGCTCTCACTGGTTTATAATGGCCCCGCACACCTGTGTACTCACACAGGTTGCAGGAGTCCACCAAAACTCAGAAAAACTCATCAAAACTGGATTGAAGGTTCCATCCCACCCAAGACCGTTTTAAACCTTAAGCTCCAGACCCTGATCAAGAACTACCAAACTTGGAGAAAACTTAAAGCACAGCTTTCTCTGCTTATAATAAACATTCTGGAGTTTTGCATTAAGCCTTAATGCGAATCTTGTGTCATTTCAACCTTCATTACCCAGTGTCACGATCTGGGTCAGGTTCAGAGACCAGTTGCTACAGCAGTTGTAAGGCTTACCTGAAACCAGCAGGATTGGTACACCAGCAGCCCACCCTGGGAATGATGCAGGCTCACCTGAGGTGCGGGGTCTAAGCATCCACCGGTCTTCCCCAGAGCTCCTAATGGTGGAGATGGATTTGGCTGCGTGTGAATGCCAGGTTGCAGATCTCAGGATCACCCCACCAGGGAATGAGTAGGCTGGAAACCAAAAGCGGATCAAACAGTTCAGGGATCAAACAGAAGCGGAGTCAGTCACAAGCCAAGGGTCGGTCACCAATGGTAGTAGATAGGATGAGGCAGAATCGTAGTCAGTAGCAAGCCAAAGGTCGGTAACGTAGAGGAAGACGGCAGCAGGAACAGTAAGCGGGATATTGGATGGTAAGGCACAATAATCTGGCAACCAGGAAGTGCAGAGACATGGCTTTTATAGGAAGTTCATGGGAGGAGCAAGGAGTTCAAGGTTCAAGACAAAACAGGGCAAAGGCAGGATCATCCAAAGAATTGTCAAGGGAGCTGTCCAGCATTCCAGGTGGCTCAGCGAGAAGAAACACTGTCTCTCACCGCAGAAGGCCCAGGTTCGATTCCAGGCTCTGACAGTACTCCCCTCCTCACAGGACGTCCCCTGGACGTCTTAGGACCAGGCTTGTGGGGAAACCTCTGGTGGAATTCTCTTGTTAGTCTAGGAGCATGAACATTTTCCTCAGGCTCCCAAGAATTTTCCTCTAGCCCATATCCTTCCCATTGGACCAGATATTGCAACTTTCCTCTAAACATCCTAGAATCAAGAATCTTCTCCACCACATATTCTTCTTCGCCCTGTACCTCAACAGGTGGAGGAGGTGGAAGAATTCTTCCAGAGAAAGGATTTTCATGAAGCGCTGAGCGAACTATTGGCGCTTTATAAATACTGTATAATAATAATGAAATGGTTTGAAAAGCGACACATGAAAAACCGGGTGAATCTTCATACTGTCAGGAAGTTTTAAGCGAAAGGTAACTGGGTTGATCTGAGCAGAAACCTGAAAAGGACCAACAAACTTTTGACCCAACTTAGCAGATGGCACATGCACCTTCAAATTCTTTGTTGATAACCAAACTTTGTCACCCACATGAAACGTAGGAAGTGCTCTCCGGTGTCTGTCAGCAGCCTTTTTGTAATATTCCTGAGCTTCCCTCAAAGTCTCAATCAATTTCTCCTGAATCTCCTGCAATATAGTTAGTCTGTTGGTAACAGCAGGAATTGGAGTTGTGATAGGGAGATCAGGAATAAAAACTGGATGGTAACCGTTGTTTAAGTAAAAGGGACTTTGAGAGGTGGAACTATGTTTAGAATTGTTGTATGAAAACTCTGCAGTGGGAAGACAGTCCACCCAGTCATCCTGAAGATAAGTGACAAAGCATCGAAGATACTGCTCCATTGTTTGATTAGTTCTCTCAGTCTGACCATTAGACTGGGGATGAAAAGCAGAGGACAGATTGATTGTAACACCCAAGGCTGAGCAAAAGCTTTTCCAAAATTTCGAAGTAAACTGCACACCTCTGTCAGACACCACATCATCAGGGATTCCATGCAGTTTAAATACTTCTCGAACCATTACTTCTGCAGTCTGTTCAGCAGTGGGCACCCCCCTCACTGGAAAAAAATGGGCCATCTTTGTGAGACGGTCAACCACCACCAAAATGGTGGTCATTTCTTTTGAGGGAGGTAAATCTACCACAAAATCCATAGAAATAGACCCCCATGGTCTCGATGGAACAGAGAGTGGCTGAAGCAACCCCAAAGGAGAGGCTCGGGGAGTTTTATTGCGTGCACAGGTCAAGCATGAGGCCACATAGCGTTTGACATCCTTCTTGTACCCCGGCCACCAAAAGGAACGTGACAACAGTTCTTCGGTCTTAGTAACTCCAAAATGCCCAGCAAGTTTGGAATCATGAACCAACTTGAGAGCTTCCACCCGAACAGATTCAGGTACATAAAGATGATGTCCTTGAATCCAAAAGCCATTTTTGTACACCAGGTTCATATCCCTAGGAGGATCATTGAGAAGTGGGTCATTCTCATACCCCTCTTTGAGAAGACTCAAGAATGTCTTTGCACTTGTGGCCCCTAGGAAGTTTTTTTGTGTTAGGATGGAACATTCGGAGTTGCCCTCCAGGGGAGGCTCGGACAGCATCCTTGATAAGGCATCGGCCTTACCATTCCTCGATCCCGGAACTCATGGTAATGTGTGGGCAAGTTGTCATATGACTGGGTAGCCACTATATCACCCTGCGTTTCCTTGGTCGGCGATGAACTTGGTCGGCAAGGTTTTTTGCAATGTTTTTCACAGTGGGAGGATGTAAAATCTATAGTCCGTGCTCCCCAGTTGATGGAAGGATTGTGAGTGGAGAACCAAGGAATGCCCAGGATGATGGGAAACTTGGGTGATGTAATCAGCTGAAAGCTGATGGTCTCACAATGGTCAGCCTCAAACAACAGTTTCAGGGGGACCGTTTTATGGGTAACAGGTCCTGAAGATAAGGGTGACCCATCAACTGTCTCCGTATCAATAGGGGTAAATGTGTCTCTCGCTTCAATATTATTGCTGTTGGCAAACTCTATATCCATAAAGTTCCCCCCCGCCCCGGAGTCCAGCATAGCTGAGCAGGAGATTTCACGGCCCTCAAATACAAGTTTAATAGGGATAACAAAGTGAGAAAGTAGCGAGTTCACTTTATTCTCTTCAGAAGTCAGTGGGGAGACAGACTGGCTTATAGAGTTTATGTGTTCAGGCTCAATCACATCAGTCACAGCAATAGTTCTTTTAATCTTGTTAGGACAATTAATTGCATAATGACCAGAATCCCCACAATAAAGACATAAGTTCTCTGAACGTCTTCTCTCTTTCTCCTGGATGGAAATGGATCTCTTGATCGCATCAACCTGCATAGGCTCAGGAGTGTTAGGACCCAGAGAGACTCTTGAATCCTGCTGAACAAATGGACTAGTAGAGAAATGCATGCCCCTATTATTTCCAAACATTCCCAACCTCTCCTTCCTCCTTTCTGTAAGCCTTTGATCGATTCGGATACACAATTGGATAAATTCCTCAAGATCATTAGGAATATCTACTCTGGCAAGCTCATCCTTTACCTGTTCAGAAAGCCCTTGGCGGAACTGGCTCTTTTGTGCTGCAGGGTTCCAAGTGGTATCTGCCATCCAACTTCTGAATTCGGCTGTATATTCAGTGACTGAGCGTCTACCCTGCCGCAGACTATGCAATTTTGCTTCGGCAGTAGCACAACGGTTGGGATCATCAAAAACCTGATTCATCGCGGTCAAAAAGGTATCAAAATTATTCAGAATGTTATGGTTCTGCTCGATATAAGGGGAGGCCCAAGCTAGAGCTTCCCCAGTCAGAAGCCCAATAATAAACATTACCTTCTTTTTCTCTGAAGGCAACGCAGCAGGGTACATTTGGAAATATACACGACATTGATTAAAGAAACCCCTGTAGTGGCGGCGGTCTCCATTAAACTTAGATGGTTGGGGCATATGTGAGCTAGGATCATCTCGGTTCAGCAGTTGTCTCTGCAGAGCCTGAATCTCTCCCTGTTGCCTTTCTACTATACCTTGCAGTTCAGAAAATTTTTCTTGGTAGGTAACACCAAACTCTTGCAGCTCTGAAATTTGCTGCATGACAGGAGCCATGGCATTTGCTATAGCGGCCTCCATGTTTTGGCCAGATTATTCTGTCACGATCTGGGTCAGGTTCAGAGACCAGTTGCTACAGCAGTTGTAAGGCTTACCTGAAACCAGCAGGATTGGTACACCAGCGGCCCACCCTGGGAATGATGCAGGCTCACCTGAGGTGCGGGGTCTAAGCATCCACCGGTCTTCCCCAGAGCTCCTAATGGTGGAGATGGATTTGGCTGCGTGTGAATGCCAGGTTGCAGATCTCAGGATCACCCCACCAGGGAATGAGTAGGCTGGAAACCAAAAGCGGATCAAACAGTTCAGGGATCAAACAGAAGCGGAGTCAGTCACAAGTCAAGGGTCGGTCACCAATGGTAGTAGATAGGATGAGGCAGAATCGTAGTCAGTAGCAAGCCAAAGGTCGGTAACGTAGAGGAAGACGGCAGCAGGAACAGTAAGCGGGATATTGGCTGGTAAGGCACAATAATCTGGCAACCAGGAAGTGCAGAGACATGGCTTTTATAGGAAGTTCATGGGAGGAGCAAGGAGTTCAAGGTTCAAGACAAAACAGGGCAAAGGCAGGATCATCCAAAGAATTGTCAAGGGAGCTGTCCAGCATTCCAGGTGGCTCAGCGAGAAGAAACACTGTCTCTCACCGCAGAAGGCCCAGGTTCACATGGTGGCAGGCCCTCGCACATAATTTTAACCTGAGCTAAGCTATCGAATAATAAATGTTAACATTTTCCTACATACATTATAAAAGGTAAAAAAATGTCAAAAAATAAAAATAGGATATACAATTGTTATACAAGACGTAATGTAGGTAAATGTTATTTAAAAATAGTTTTCCTTTTCAATCTATAGCTGTCTGGGATCCTGTCACCGTGCATCCGTGCGACGGATCCCCTCGGCCGTGGCGGTGTGAGTGCGCAGGTGCGGGAGCGTGCAGGCGCAGAAGCTCGCGCATGCACAGTAGCGTACACGTCACCGCTAGATGAGCTATTTAAACCCGCAGAACAGTAAAATCAATGCCTTCTGGTCTACAACGTTCCCTGCACTTATTACCTGATTCTGTTGCCTGTATCCTGATCTAACCTGACTAAGAAAGAACTCCGCCTGCACCGACCTCGGCTATCCCTGACCATCCGCCTTCCTGCTCCCTTGTACTTGATCTGCTCGCTTAATACTGACCCAGCTTGTCTGACTCTGCTGCACCTACTTACCTGTACCTGCACCTGACTTGCATCCTGACGGCTGCCACACTTACCTGTTGCTGCACCCACGGTCCAGTATCCGGCCTGCATCCTGGTCACAGCCATACCTGTCTGCTGCCGCATCCCCGCTCCTGTGTCCAGTCCAGTCTGCATCCTGATTACCGCCATACCTGCCTGCTGCTGCACCCACGTTCCTGCATCTGCACCTGGCCTGCATCCGGATCTCCTGGGTCCCCAGCTACCTGCTGCCAGCTCCAGATCTACCCAGCACTCATGCCACTCCTGGCTCTGCGCCCTCTGTTCCCACTATCAGGGGCTCCGAGCAAGAGTCGTAAGAGGATGCCTTCTCGCCACATCAGGCTCCCCAACCAGGTACGTGACAGTACCAGAAGACCATGTCAGAGCCTGAGAGAGGGGCCTCTCCTCTGGAGGAAAGCTGTCAGCATATTGCGGCATTGACTCAAGCCGTCAAAGGCCTGCAAGAGAGGTACAAGCATCTGGAGGACCGTTTCCAGGCCCTATCTGCACCCTCTGCTAGCACCACAGCGACACCCACTCCAACTGTCGCTCCAGGAGCCATGGCGAGCCCTACTGTGTTGATGTTGGCCCCTGAGCCTAGAGTACCTACACCTGAAAGATTTTCTGACGACTGCCACAAATTCAGGGCCTTCAGCAATGCCTGTGAACTCTATTTTGCATTGCAACCCCACCTTTTCCTTAGAGGCAACCAAGGTGGGATTTGTGATCTCACTTCTCCAGGGGGAACTGCAAGCATGGGCTCACCATTTGCTGGAGAAGGAAGATGCCAAACTGTCTTCCTTGAATCGTTTCTTTGAGGCTATGGTGCAGCTCTTTGATGATCCCCAGCGATCTGCATCTGCAGAAGCCGCACTGCACTCTCTTCAGCAAGGTCGCAGGGCAGCTGAGGACTATGTAACAGAGCTCTGGCGTTGGAGCGCCAATACTGATTGGAACAATGCTGCCCTACGATATTAGTTTCGCTTAGGTCTGGCCGAACCCCTGAAAGATGAGTTAGCTCGAGTCGGAGTGCCTAATACATTGGAACAGCTTATTAATCTGGCTATCCAAATTGACAGCCGACTTAGGGAACAAAGATTGGAAAGGTCCGCAGGCCAAGTTCACCCCACGTGGATGCTGCCCAGGGTACCACCTCCAGCGAGCACGGCACCAACCAGTCCTGCTGAGCCCAACTCTGACGGATCTGAGCCCATGCAAATCGGTTTGCTACGAACCTCACTCACCCCAGAAGAACGACAGCGCCGCCAACAGGGCAACCTATGCCTCTACTGTGGAGAACCGGGTCACTATGTACGGAACTGCCCTGCAAAATCGCGTAAGTCTCTGATCACCCTGCCTGATAAAATACCAACTGTCAACCCTGCTCATCTTACCATTTCCGCCTCATTCCAGCTTTAGGGAAGAACCTTGCCGGTACCCGCTATCATTGATTCTGGGGCCTGCAGTTGCTTTATTGATGCAACCTTCGCTCAGCAACACCAGATACCCTTAAAAGCCAAAACTCAGAGACTGACAGTATATCTAGCTGACGGATGTAACATTAAATCTGGGGCAGTCACACAGGAAACGATCCCACTCCCTGTGATAATATCTCCATCTGGTCACAAAGAATTATTATGCCTGGATGTTATTGCATCACCCCTGTTTCCAGTCATCTTGGGGATCCCATGGTTACAGGCCCACAATCCCAGTGTAAATTGGGTATCAGGTGAAGTGGACTTTCAATCGGCCTACTGCCATGAGCACTGCTTTCCCGAAAGTCCTGCTCCATCCGGGCCTCTGTTGTGCATGAAAGATGATACCGAAGTAGGCCAAATGGTTCCGGCAGCATACCATGACTTCCTAGATGTCTTCAGTAAATGTGGTGCAGACACCTCACAGGCCCGACGACTGCCCGATCGACCTTCTACCTAGAGCTGAGATTCCCTTTGGTCGGATCTTCCCGCTATCAGAGCATGAGTTGGAGGTATTAAAGGACTACATTGAAGATAATCTCAAAAAGGGGTTCATCTGCCCCTCCACCTCACCAGCAGGAGCAGGAATCTTCTTTGTAAAAAAAAAGGATCACTCCTTCCGTCCATGTGTGGACTACTGGGAATTAAATAATATCACGGTGAAGAATAGATATCCTCTGCCACTAGTCCCAGAACTCTTCCAGAGGCTCAGATCCACGACTATATTCACTAAACTAGATTTAAGAGGGGCCTACAACCTCGTAAGAATCAGAGAAGGGGGTGAGTGGAAAACAGCCTTCCGTACCAGGTTTGGGCAGTATGAATATTTAGTTATGCCCTTCGGACTATGCAATGCTCCTGCAACCTTCCAGCATCTAGTGAATTACATCTTCAGGGATTTCCTAGACATATTCGTGATTGTGTATCTCGATGACATCCTGAACTTTTCTGCATCCATCGAGCTTCACCGGGGTCATGTGCAGAAGGTCCTTGGTCGCCTCTGACTCCTGGCTCTGCGCCCTCTGTTCCCACTATCAGGGGCTCCGAGCGGAAGTCATAAGAGGACACCTTCTATCCACATCAGGCTCCCCAACCAGGTACGTGACAATAGCACTGTAATTTACTGTAAACTTCAATGCAATGTGGCAACCTGGGGGTGTTCAGAATACAGTTGGTATACAGAACGTTCCCAAAAATTTAATTTCCTGCTTGTGTGCTTGGCTCACTGATTTCCCCTAAAGCCTGCACTAAGTTTCATACAAGTCAGATTTTAGGAATCCTCTGCCACAAAAATGTAATTTTTTGTGAGATGCTCCTACAGGGTTAATTACTTATAAAGTGATGCAGAACCTACACCTTTCTTCACTAGGACCCTGCAAGTGCATCAGCTGATTAATAGTGAAAAGTCACTGTCATTCAGATTCACTCTGCAGACAACAGCTTTTTTTCAAAGCAGAAACAGGTAGGACCCTGCAACATAGTTTGTTAAAATCATTGCAGTTTATATTAATCACCCAGAGGGTTTTTTTTCTCAACAAAAGTGGAGTTACTCTTTAAATATTAAAGGCTCTGCTACAGTAGCAGACATACACTACATTGCCAAAAGTATTGGGACACTCCTCCAAATCATTGGATTCAGGTGTTCCAATCACCTCCATGGCAACAGGTGTATAAAATCAAGCACCTAGGCATGCAGACTGCTTCTACAAACATTTGTGAAATAATGTTTTGCTCTCAGGAGCTCAGTGAATTCAAGTGTGGCACTGTTTAGGTTGCCACCTGTGCAATAGGTCCTTCCATGAAATTTCCTTGCTACTAAATATTCCACGGTCAACTGTTAGTGGTATTATAACAAAACGAAAGCAACTGGAAACAACAGCAACTCAGCCACAAAGTGGTAGGCCACGTAAAATGACAGCTCACAGTGCGCAGAAGTCACCAAATGTCTGCAGAGCCAATAGCTGAAGACCTCCAAACTTTGTGTGGCCTTTAGATTAGCATCACCAAGTGCAATGCAAAGTGTTGGATGCAGTGTTGTAAATCACGTCACCACTGGACTCTAGATCAGTGGAGATGTGTTCTCTGGAGTGATGAATCACGCTTCTCTGTCTGGCAATCTGATGGACGTGTCGAGGTTTGGCAGTTGCCAGGAGAACAGTACTTGCCTGGCTGCATTGTGCCAAGTGTAAAGTTTGGTGGAGGGGGGATTATGGCGTGGGGTTATTTTTCAGGGGTCGGGCTTGGCTCCTTAGTTCCAGTGAAGGGAACTCTTAAGGCATCAGTATACCAAGACATTTTGGACAATTTTATGCTCCCAACTTTGTAGGAACAGTTTAGGGATGGCCCCTTCCTGTGCCAACATGACTGAGCACCAGTGCACAACGCAAAGTACATAAAGACATGGATGAGCGAGTTTGGGATGGAGGAACTTGACTGGCCTGACCTCAACCCAGTAGAACACCTTTGGGATGAATTAAAGCGGAGACTGCGAGCCAGGCCTTCTCGTCTGACATCAGTGCCTGACTGCACAAATGTGCTTCTGGAGGAATGGTCAAACATTCCCATAGACACACTTCTAAATCTTGTGGACACCCTTCCCAAAAGAGTTGAAGCTGTTATAGGTGCAAAGGGTAGGTAAACTTAATATTGAACCTTATGGACTTGGACTGAGATTTCATTAAAGGCAGGCATCCCAATACTTTTGACAATATAGTGTATGAACAAATTCAGCCTGTCTGAATGATATTTTATGTGACATCAGTGTGTTCGTACTGAAAACATTGTAACAGCAAGGAGTTAAGGTTGTCGAAAAGGAAAATGGAGAATGAAACATCACAGAATGCTGTACTTCAGTGAATCTAAGGATGAATCTTCATGAGACTCACTCAGATTGGAGCTTCATGGTCGCAGGCTAAAGGTAAAATAATTGTTTTTATATATTAGTTTTCTTTTTTGTTCTTGAACGTAATGCAGAACTGCAAGGAGGCAGTTCTTCACTTGGGACCTACAGAGAATAGGCTGTGCATGCACAATGCCACCAGTTGAGAAAAGGACCCTGTGCTTTGTTTGACCCAGCAAAGGCTACATCTCCTGGATATAGGAGGGAGGGAAGGAGGTATAAAGTTAGCATGGGGAGGGGGATCGGTTATGAATAAGTTATTTAAATGCATAATTATTCTTTAAATTTCTCCTAAATAATGGTGTGTGAGAGGAAGGCTCTATCTTGGACCCATATTGAAGCACTTGAATCATACTGAAGGGTTTATGAGCTACTGTGAACCTAGGGGGTCACATATATCGTTCTATGGTTATGGGAGGTGGTTATGCATTTACTTAAAAAAAAAAAAAAATCTAGAAAAATGAACAAAAAATCTTAAAAAAGCAGACTGAAAAATGTTTGTGAGTATCCATCAGACACAAATCCGCTCTCTCCAGAACAATCCTAGTTTAGAGTAGTTTGATTTGCTCATCTTTATATAATAACAAATGAATGTAAGATCTAGGCTGTATATTTCAGCAGAAATTTAGTTTACATCTTTTGGCACATTAAACCGCCAGACTACTAATTCTCATGTGAATGGCTGTATATTAATGGTGTTGTAACGAAGTTTGCCTGGTTCCTATAACTGTTTTGTAATGCAGCAGCTATGAATATTCAAACATATTCTTCCATTCAAGTGAGGAATAAAAGCTCACTTTACTTGGCCTTAATTTTCAGCATAGATTACCATTTCATTAGAAACATAATTCTATGCACTTTTCTGCCATAAAGATTACATGTTATACATAATTCCATACTGATTACTTGGAGCTGAAGCAGACCACAAACAATATTGCTTGATATAGCTCATAAGGGAAATATGCATACAGTAACATTTGGATATACTGATGTGAGCAGTTTTACTCAACATGAATACTTTCTAATAATAAATATTTAGTGGAGGAAGTTTGGTCTTATGGGACAGTAGGATGCTTTCCCTTTTTTAGCAAAGGAAATAACTCATCCTAAAGACCTGAAAGGGCATCTGCTGTTCCGGTAGGAAACAGATCTAGGCTACATATTATTCTTATTTTAAATAAAACTGTCTAGGGATAAAAGAGCTGCTAATGGCATTCACAAATATGTATTTTATGTATGTTAGAGTACAAAACCCAGAATGTTTTCACATGTTTAGTGCATTGCCAAGGTATTTCAGAAATATCACATACTGTACATTATTGATTTCTGAAAAAGATGTGACCAATTTAACGTGGATTTAGTTGTTATTTTTGCCCTAAAAACTTACCTTTTGTTTGAAATTCCTCCTAAAATATAGCAGTACACTTACTGATAGATGAGGCTGCTTAGCTTTCATAGCTACATCTGCAGTTTGAGAAAAGAAAAGTATGGTCAAACAACTGGCCAAGGAACTTGTTTTCCATATATCATGGACCTGCCTGCTAGTTCAGAAAGTTGGTCAGCTTTTTTTTCCCATTCCGACTACACTAATGGGACAGAATATTTTCCTTAAGTGTAAATATGCCCTCCTCTACATAAAGCCCCCTGACCTGCTCAAGGTACAGTTTAAGTTTATGATCCATGTCCTCACTGCTGCTAAACAGACAATTGTGGCATGTGTGGAAAACCCCTACTCTCTCCATAGCCGAAACTAAATCTTGGATTACAGCACACGGACCTATCCAATCACTCTGTATCCAGTTAGACAGTTCCTTGCATTACATAGTGGATGATAGATCTAAAGATTGTACAATGACATTGTATAGTGTATGGTAAGCTTCACAGACTTCACAGACACACTTCACCTGTTTTCAATACTACAGCACTGCTCCTTATAGGTGGGTACGTTATTGCTCAGCTCCTGTACATGCTGCTAAATGAAGGTAGAAGAAGGTAAGATGCAAAATGATCAATAAGCAGAGGAAGACACTGGCTGTGTTGTCAGGGAGATTGATGTTCACTGACAGTGCCTGCTTTGGGGAAGCATAGAACCACAGTGGTGCGCGGGAGCAATCTCCTGGAGGAGGAAGACAGGTGCAGGGTGTTTTTAATGAGGTCAGCTGCTGAAGTATGGACGTTTTTCTGTCTTAAAGGACGGACACCGGGAAGTCATAGAGGAGTTTTCTATAGATGAAACTGGAGCCTGAGGTAATGCCTGTCCTAGAATACAGAAAAAGATTTTTATTTTCTGCAACAGGTACATAAATGGTATATTGGTACATAAGGAAGCTGGAATTTAGAGAACAAAAAGGTGAACGTAGTCTTTAAATCAACATATGACAACTCTCTAATATTATAACCCAGGCCTTGAAATTTCCACTCACCAGCTCGCATTGGCAAGTGGAAATTATGGTGGGGGCGAGTGTGTCCCCAGGGACATCTTGCTGAGCAGGCTTGGAACTCAGGGCAGGATCTGTCACTCGCACTGGGAGCCGTCAGACTGCTCAATAGCAAAGGACGCAGTGTGTGCTGTGCTCTCTGCCTCCCCCTAGAGTGCAGTACCCAGCTGTGTGAGTGAAGGTAACGAAATACTGCAACTTGTTATAGGGCTGTGTATTTGTAAGTGTGTACATGTGTGTGTGTGTGTATTTGTATGTGTGTATGTGTATTTGTGTGTGTGTGTGTGTGTGTGTGTCTGTCTGTGTATTTGTAAGTGTGTACATATTTGTATGTGTGTATGTGTATTTGTGTGTGTGTATTTGTATGTGTGTGTATGTACATGTATCTGTGTGTGTGTCTGTGTATGCATGTACATGTGTCTGTGTGTATGTACATGTGTGTATTTGTACATGTGTCTGCATGTATGTACATGTGTCTGTGTGTGTGTACATGTATGTGTGCATGTACATGTGTGTATGTACGTACATGTGTCTTTGTGTACATGTGTCTGTGTGTGTATGTACATGTGTCTGTGTATGTATGTTGTGGGAACTCGCTTCAACGTGGTAGAGCTTCTTCAAAGCACACAGCAACTCGCTTCTTTTAAGGGCTTTTTTTTGCCCACTTTTATTTACAAGAAAGTTCAAATAACAGAAGTTTCCCACACAGGGGTATTGATCATGGTCACAAAACAAAATTCAGCCTCCTGGCTTATACTGAGCTTGATGTCTGCCTCCTGCAGACTTCTTCTAGACACGGCTCTTGCACACCGCTGGCCACTAGCACACAGCTAGTCTCTAGCAGCCCCTTGCTGCTTTTGGCTCCCACCTCTCCTAGCTGAAGCCCACCTGACTCCTAGCTGCCGGGGTGGAGCCCGCCTGACTCCTAGCTGCCGGGGTGGAGCCCAGAACCCTGGTCCTGACTCTCTCTAAAGGCCTGCACACACCTGTGCAATCAGTCTCCTGGCCTATCCCAAAACCTGGTCCCAGGATTGGAGATTTCATCCCTCCCAGATCTCTTTGAAATCTCCAGGCTCCAGATCCCAAAACAGACCTTACAAACAAAGGAGGAAGGTGAAAAGCCACTTTCCTCCATATCAAACATTTACCCTGGAGCCCCTCAACCTGCCTTGTTGAGAATCCAGGGTGACAGATCGCCACACTGTCACATATCCCCCCCCTTTGTTTTGACCCCGTAGGGGGCAGAACACACGACTTACAGCTTCTGGCACCTCTGTGCCAGCTTTCACTTACAGGGGTCCAATCTGGTCTGACTATACATTTCCTAAAGGGGAACTCTACCCAATGATTCCTTTGGTGTCTCTCCCCAAGCCCCATTGTCACTCTGCTATGGGCTCTACTCAGATCTTCCCTATTCTTTTTCCGAGTGCATTTCCATAACCACTTTCTCTCCTGAGATCTTAACGGGGTCCCCCTGGCTTTTATATTGACCTTTCTGCCCCTTTGCTTCAGGTTCCAAGGTTTCCTAATACCTCTCTCAGTATTCCTGTCCCAAGGCTGTAGGGGAACTATTTCTACTGTATTTGTACCAGGACCACCCCCCTGATTTCTTGTACCTCTAGCTATCAAACCTGCATGACTCATTACCACAGCATTCAGTTTACCATGAACAGATAACTTCCAGTCAATATTACATCTTTCAATACATTTTCCAGCATTAGTTAGGACAGTGTCTGCAGAGGGCACACACACCATAGGGCAGCCATCACCCACGTGAACCTCACAAAATGCCACTTCACCTGGCATCATGCACTCTGCAAGCAGCTGTCCCACCATTTTAACTTTTCCTACACCACTTGGATCTGTATCCAAACCCTGTACAGATGAGCTCTCTTCTGATCCATTTTGCCAGTTTTCACATACCATTGGTCCCTGTATTTCAGGTGTCTTATCAGACCTGCTACATAAATCTCTTTTTGGCCCAATGACCCTGATTTCTTTATGCACATCCGTCTGAGCCCTGGTCAGGATCTCTGCTGTTCTCTGGTCCATGCTCGGCCCTTCCATCTCATGTGGTTTGTCCAATGGTGCAGTAAACACGCCCTTAACTGACAAATGACCAGCACCATCCTGGACCGTAGCAGCAGAAATGCTGCCCACCTGGCTGTTAGGAGGTGAAACCTTTGACTCATTTTTCATTTCTCCAAAACTTCTCTCAAATACATTGACAGGTAGTCCAGCGGCATACCCTGATACAACTTTTAACACCATCAACAAATTCAGAAACAAACGATTTTCTTGTTCCCCTTTGATCTGTACAGCCAGCCATTCGGTGCTCCACCTAGTGGTACTCCGCAGTACCAGACCATCTGACTGTGGAGGAGACACCCCAGTATACATTGGTTGTACATTCCAAAGTTCAAGCATCTCCTTTAATACTTTGGTTACAACCCAACCACTTGACTCTATACCCAAGACCTTCCTGACCATATTTAGGGCACTGGGAACGCTGAGAGACTCACCTGCTGAGACTTGAGAAGCTGAAACTTTTAAAGGGACCTCCTTCAAGCTGGAGATAACCACAGCCTGGCGCTCCACCAGAGCGCTGCCATGTGCTGGGCTCACTCTCAACGTCTCAGACTCAGTATCCACAAGCTGCCCCTGATCATTCCCAGTGACAACATCATTTTGACACTCCATGCCAACATCACATTTGTGGGTCACAGACAAAGTCTCTGCTGTATGCACGCCCTTATCTATAGGCCGTTCTATAGATCCTCCTGCTGGCACAGCAGAAACAGTGTCCACCTTATTTTTTTGCATAAAAGCCTCATCCAACAACGAGATTAGCCTTTTACCCCAACTATCCCAATCCATTGTATATGTGCTCAATTCACCAGTGCTCCTCAGCACCGATCCATCCGCCCAAGGAGACACACAAGAATAGACGGGCTTAGTTGCAGATCCATTGCACAAATCACTCTGGATCACGTCTGACTTGGGTAACACCTGTTTTCCCACTGCAGGTTGCAATACCTCACATCCACCACTTTGCTCTGGTGATACTTCCTGAATTACACCCACATTTGCATTTTTCCCAGGCTGCATTAACCCGCTGTTCACCTGAACACTTTCTGTATTGTTAGACTGCACCAACACACTCCTATTACAAGGTGCAGTTCCACTCTGCTCCACCAGAGTGACATCGCAGTTGTCCCGGGCAACCTCCGGCTCCAATACACAGAGACCCCTGGAGATGTCCAAGGACACCTGTGCTGTCTTACCACCAGTTGATATGGGAAATGACCCATCTTTAATTACAGCTTTTGCACTGCAAGAGCTCAGGGTTTTCCCAACAGCAGTACATTTCACATCAACATCATCAGCATTTGTAGCTCTTGTGGGCTGTACTAGCCTACTACCAACCTGTGACTGGCACACATTAGTAACATCACTTTCTTTTTGAGAACCAGGCACAGGTTTTACTTTAACCCCTAACTCCCCACTGTACAAGGCACTGCACAGGGAAAAGTCACTCTCAAAAGCACATTCAGTGGGCCAACTAACTGGGGTCACTCCTACATCAGAATGGACAGTCTCATAACCAGTCCTTCTCAACATGACAGTCCCAGCCTTGGTTTTATCACACACAGTCTTACCCACCACAGTAGTAGGTGTCACCATCTTCATTTGAGTGCGTCGTCTCATAAACGCATCCTCAACTGCACTTTCCTTGGAAACTTTTCCCTTGCCCCAAGGTGAAGTAACAGACGCCATCATAGGCTCCATGGACTCTCTGGCACCCCCTGCAGGCCCAACAGGAACTTCCTCCCTGTTGCCAGAGGTGGCTGCTGACATTTGAAAACAAGAATCTGGACTTGCAGTTGAAGACATTTGCCCAGTAGCAGCGGTATTCCAGAGTCTGGGACAGGAAAAGATCCCATGCCCCCACTGACCACATTCCACGCAGGGTATATTTCTGCACTTCTCTTTATTGGGATACTGAGCCACATCTCCAATGCAGCTCCTCCCAGGCAATATTTTTTCTCCGGTCGCCATGGGAGATTGCACTCTCCAAGCAGAACTTCGCTGGCTAACACGCTGTATTGGCTCCTCTTGATGCCACTTGCCATGATCCTTGTACGACATAGCCCCCCGTACACAGACAGCCCGACTGGCCTCCTCTGTGTTGCTATGGGCCTTCACTCTTGGTCCTGGCCTCTGGTCAGCTCCTCTCCTTGCACCTAGCATAGGCTTCTCTCTGCTGGACCAACTCTCAAGCCGTGACACATTCACATTGCCAGGGGTGACAACACCCCTCTCCCAGGTACGGACATCCTGCAGCTCTCTCCTTGCACTGAAGGTTGGCTTGCTTTCCTTTGTAGGTTGGTTCAATGCTGCCAGGTGCCGCTTGCACCAGTCCACAGCAGACTCACCCACATCTAAATTTCCCGGCTTGGCTGGGGCATGCGGTATATAACCCCCTAGCCACAGGGCTCTATCTCTCGCTTCAGCAAACATTGCTTCCTTTTTCTGTTTTGACCGCCTCATCTTTGCAGTCATGCACACAGCAGTGTGTTACACAGTTCAGCAACACCATGGAACACTGTCTCTTTAAGGCAAAGTCCTTTCCTCTAGCAGGTTCTCCTCACCTGCATACACAGATAGTGCAGACTTATGCACCAAACACAGTTCATATAACTGATGAACTTACTTCAATCGCTGGGATCTCCCGTTCTGCCCGCATCCTCCACCATATGTGGGAACTCGCTTCAACGTGGTAGAGCTTCTTCAAAGCACACAGCAACTCGCTTCTTTTAAGGGCTTTTTTTTGCCCACTTTTATTTACAAGAAAGTTCAAATAACAGAAGTTTCCCACACAGGGGTATTGATCATGGTCACAAAACAAAATTCAGCCTCCTGGCTTATACTGAGCTTGATGTCTGCCTCCTGCAGACTTCTTCTAGACACGGCTCTTGCACACCGCTGGCCACTAGCACACAGCTAGTCTCTAGCAGCCCCTTGCTGCTTTTGGCTCCCACCTCTCCTAGCTGAAGCCCACCTGACTCCTAGCTGCCGGGGTGGAGCCCGCCTGACTCCTAGCTGCCGGGGTGGAGCCCAGAACCCTGGTCCTGACTCTCTCTAAAGGCCTGCACACACCTGTGCAATCAGTCTCCTGGCCTATCCCAAAACCTGGTCCCAGGATTGGAGATTTCATCCCTCCCAGATCTCTTTGAAATCTCCAGGCTCCAGATCCCAAAACAGACCTTACAAACAAAGGAGGAAGGTGAAAAGCCACTTTCCTCCATATCAAACATTTACCCTGGAGCCCCTCAACCTGCCTTGTTGAGAATCCAGGGTGACAGATCGCCACACTGTCACAATGTACATGTGTCTGTGTGTATGTACATGTGTCTGTGTGTGTGTATTTCTGTGTATGTACATGTATGTTTGTCTGTACATGTGTCTGTGTGTGTATATACATGTCTGTATGTGTGTTTGTGTACATGTGTCTCTGTGCTTGTGTGTAAATGTTTCTGTGTGTGTATGTACATGTCTATGTGTGTGTACACGTGTCCCTGTTTCTGTGTGTGTATGTACATGTGTCTGTATGTAAACCTACATATATGGGTGGTTTGGTCAGGTTCAGGATTATGTGGTTATTATGGGTGGTAGAGTATGGGACATTTGAGGTATTGCTGAGTTGGATAGTAGGTAGGATATGCTTGGTAGAGTTATGGTTTTGTAAGTGAAAGATTATGGGGGTTATGGTTGTATGATGGAGTATTTAGGGGGACATTGGAGGCCCTGATGCAATGTGTGGGGACTCTGGGGACCCTGATGTAATGTGGGTAACATTTAACAGTGTAATTTCATTAAATAATTTACGAGGGCGTGTTTAGGGGCGGAATTAGGGGAGTAGCAGGGTAAGGGTTGGGTGGGGCAACTGATGGCGAGTAACACTTAAGGCTTGGCTAGTAGCTCAGAACTTGAAATTTTAAGCCCTTTACATCATCATTTGGTCAAGTAATGTACCAAATAATAAAAAATAGTAAAATAGTAGGTGCTTGGTATAGTTTACATACTGTATATTTTCTAACAAGACCAATCAATGACTGCTCTATGTTCTACTGTTCAATGGACACAATGGAGTAATCACTATATTATGCAAAGCAAGGCATCCAAACTTTAGTCAGCTAGGTAAAAAATAAATGTTCCGGCAATGCTAAATATTGGTGATCATGGCCAGACTTCACACCACTCAGAGACCTTCCTGTCTAGAGTGTCACTCAAAGGGCTACTGAACAGGATGTCAGTAATGTACAGGAAAATGTCTCTGCTCACAAAAACAACTTTATCTTAACTGTATTTAACTCTGATAATGGTACAAACACTCTGAGAACTGTGGTTAAATCAATGCAACCTGCTTCCTATGATAAAAGGAAATTCTTCAGGAAAAGAAAAATCCATTATTTTTCACTTTACCTTGGTTGAGGATATGGCTCCCAATGGTATGAATTCACATTTAGTTGACATACAGAAACATTTTGTGGCCATATGCTAGAAGAAGTTGCATAGTTGCAAGAATTAATTATAAGATAAACCATTAAGAGAGTGTGTTGTTTTCGAGGTAAGGCTTTGTCTATGAGCTTTGTCCATAGGCTTGCTCTACACTGCTTATAAAAAAAAAAGAAACTGCAATTTTGGCAAGATTTATTTGAGTCAATGAAGAAAACCACTTACCCTTCCTGACCAGGCCAATTTTCAGCTTTCAGCACTGTTGCAATTTGAATGACAATTGCACGGTCATGCAACACTGCACCCAAACTAAGATTTTATAATTTTTTTTAGACAAACAGAGCTTTCTTTTGGTGGTATTTAAACACCACAAGGGTTTTTATTTTTCACTAAACAAATGAAAAAAGACAAAAAAAAATTAGAAAAAAATTTGTAGTTTCTTTAGTTATAAGGTTTTGTAAATAAGTGATTTTTCTTCTTCACTGATGTGCACTGATAGGCTGCACTGATGGGCAATGATAGGCTGCACTGAAGAGGAGGCATTGATGAGGCTGCACCGATATATAGCACTGATAGGTGGCACTGATGGGCATTGTATGCGGCACTAATGGGCACTGATAGGCGGCACTGACGGGCACTGACAGGCATCACTGATGGGCACTGACAGGCATCACTTATGGGCATTGACAGCCAGCACTGATGGGCACTGATAGCCAGCACTGACAGGCACTAGTAGCCAGAACTGAGGGGTACTGATAGCCAGGACTGATCTGCACTGATAGCCAACATTTATGGGCACTGATACATTGCACTGATAGACACTATTAGCTTCACTGATGGAACTACACTGATCATCAGGGCACTGATGATCAGTGCCCTGATGATCAGTGTAGAACAGTGTTTCTCAACTTTTTTTCAGTCAAGGCACCCTTTGAAGTTATGAACAACATTGAGGCACCCTTTAAAATGATGTACAGTCTCAAGGCACCCCATTCTAAAATGTATAAAAACTATTCTAATAGTTTTACCTAATGCAGCAACACCCACACATGTAGGACACCCAACATTAGAGGGGATTTATTTGTTCAAAGCAAATACACTTTTGTACACTGATACTGAATAGTATTCCAATGTTTCTCTCCATTACTCAGATAATTTGACCTCATTACTGACACGGATGGGCTGGGGAGGGTCAAGCAAGGATGTCGTGCAGGGGACCAACATCCTCCATATCAACTAATGGCATCACGGGTTGTTAGGATGCCAGGGGCTTAAATGTTGTAATGGTGCACAATGAAAAACCTATGGCTTTGTGTAACTTAAAGGCAGGTTTGATACACCTGCTGTCTTGTATACAGCTTTTGGGCAATTTTTAAGCATTTTGCCAAGGCACCCCTGAAGAAATCTCAAGGCACCCCAGGGTGCCTGGGTACACTGGTTGAAAAAGGCTGGTTTAGATGTCCCCTCTGAGAAATGCCGTTTACTGGCTCTCTTCTCCTCATGCGCTGTCAGCTTGAGAAAAGAACTGCCATTTCCTATTTATACTGTGATTGGACACAGATGATCACATGGTAAAAGGACGCTCTGATTGGCCCTTTACTTGGACACGTGATCAGCTGTGTCACAGCTATCACAGATTGTGCACGGTGCACACCCCAGGGGTGTGGTTCTGGGAGGACGTCCCAGAACTAGTCGACCATGCTGTAGCCATCTTTTGACTATAGCGCAGTAGGGAACTGGTTAAAATGATACCAAAGCTTTGCTTTTTTTTCCCCCAAAATAACAAACATGTCATACTTATCTGCTCTATGCAATAGTTTTGGGCAGAGCAGCCCTGATTCTCTTCTTTTTGAGTTCCCTGTTGGCGCTTTTGGCTCCTCCCCTCGAGCAGTGCACCTAGAGAAAGCCGCTTTCCCTGGGGCACTGCTGTTGTGCTCTTTCCCGAGCAGCTGCTCTATACGTCCATAAGAAACATAGAGCAGCAGCTTGGCTCCACCCTTCCCTTTCCTCATTGGCTCACTGGCTGTAATTAACTGTCTCAGCCAATGAGGAGGGAGAGTCTCCATACAGCCGAGGCTATTGTGAATATTGCTGGATCAGAGGGTGCTCAGGTAAGGATTTGGGGAGGCTGGGGAGGGGGACCTTTACCCTAATGTATAGAATGTATTAAGTCAAAAAACCTTGAGCCTTTAGAACCACTTTAAGATTTTTTGGGTGTTTTTTAATTATTTAAAAATAAATAATTTTTTTATTCTGACCCTTTGCCCAAATAATGGTCCCACGTTAGCCTCATTATTTTTTTTTTTTACATGGGAATTAAAAAATAGTCATCAAAAACAAATATAAAGTACAGCAAATTAAATAATCCTAAACATTTATTATATTGCAGCTTATCAAATTCTTAGATGTGATGGCTACATTCATTACCATTAAGTCTGTTGTTTTTCAACAGAATAAGCTGTCCTACAGATTTAGCATTTAGAGCGTTGAGACAAACCATTTACTATGAACAGGGGTGCTTACAATGATCAGCTGTATTCATTTATGTAAAACCTTTATCACAAAAGGAAAAAACTGTTGTTGTAACTGCTTATAAATTGTGAGCTGGAGTTCAGCTTCAGTGTGTTAGTGTATTTAAATCTACTATTGCATCTAACACTACCCTCCCCCGACTGAGAATGCTGCTGTCCAAAGGTGCCTCTATTGCTCTTTTATCCAAAGTGAAGGCATACTACTGAAAGTGTGTTACTGGCAAGATCATCAAGTGAAAACAGAGGGGAAAAAAGCCTAAAAAAAAAAGAAAATGAATGCAGCCACCACATCTAATGATTGGTAAGCTGCAATATAATACAGTTTTGGTTTGGGGATTAAATATGCTTAAGAGTAGAACTATGACCTCTTTAAAAAATAATAATGTGGCACAATATGTAATTATAGGTGCATCAGCCCTTAGGCCTCACTCACAGGGGCTGTTTTAATCTATGCCCTGTGCATATTTACAGCTATGGATTAGATTAAGGACAAGTTTGCCTGGAGGAAGCCTAGGCAAAATGTGATGTGGGGACACCATGGATGCCTTCAGCTGCCATTGTGCTCTTGCTGTGTATCCTGTGTGGATCCCTGTGCCTTCAAGGAGCATGCCCTCCAGGCAAATCTTCCCTTAATCTATCAACTGCTATATGTGCTCCAATTTGGGAGACTTTGAAAATGATAGAGTTAGGACCGCAGTACACAGAGGAGCCTTGACATAGGCACTGCAGCTTAGGCATATGTTTGCAAATGTGTGCAAGCAAAACCATATTTCTAATGCAAATTGTTAGATGTTGGTTGTTTGGCAGGCTAGCTGGTAAGTGTGCTGAGAAAGGCTAGTTATAGGTTGGGGTGGTTGCCACTTTTTTCTACAATTGGAAAATATATAACAGGACACTTGAAAGGGGTTAATTACATAAATAAACTGTTTTACAACAAATTATTTGATAGCGTGTACATTGCAGTTCTAGAACTTACTAGCATTAATTAAAAAGAAACTGTCACCACCTGGTGCTCAGGAATTACGGAATCCCTGTCTGCTGCAGTGATGTGCCTCTGATCAGTAGAGCTATAGTATGCTGCATTCTTACAATATATTAGACACTTCCAGGAGTGTCAGAGAGCCTTTCGGGCCCCCTCCCTTAACCTAGTGTTTCAACAACATTAATAAACTATTATAGGATCAGCATGACAAAAACGCTGTATACTAAGCCATGACAGAACATGCAGAGAGAAGAAATCTTTCTAAAGTGAGGAGAAATCACAGTTGTTTTTTTTTGTTACATTAGGTAGAACTTTTTTTTACAGCACCTAGAAGTATGCTTCTACTGTTCAGGTGCATGTTACTCTAGGCAATCCATCATCACTTAATTCATTTGGCATGTATACACCCTCTTTTTCTTCACTGCTGCTTTGTTGAACTCTAACTGGTGTTGCTTCTTTAAACATTTGAACACTGTATTTTTTATAAAAAAAAGGTTGTCCTTAAAAATTACCCTAGCTTCTGAAAATATATCAGTTGAAAAAGCTCCTGTGACTTCCCGAATGTGACAAAACGTGTAGGGACGGTCACGTTACTTCCGCTGTTTGGAACGCATGCCGGCTTGGAGCTGCGGCATCCCCACAGAAAGCTTTGGGCAGATTGTTCTGGGTGCCAGAAAAGGCACCACAATACGTGAGTGTATTATTGTTTTTTTTCTTTGAAGTTTCAATTAAACAGTAAAACTCTACAAAGTTTTATCTGGCTTCCTCTCTACTTATATGGTATAAGAGTATTGGATAAATCCCTAAAAGCAGCCAGCATAAATTTGATTGATCACAAATAAAACATGATATATATATATACATATGCAGCGCTCAATAACTAAAGAAAGTCCATATAGTATGAAAATCTCTATCCAAGATAAAGAATAAGTCCCAACACCAACCAAAGCGTGGAGATGTTCAAATACTGCACCACAGTGATAGAGCCAAGCAGCTTACAAGATGTTAATACCCTCAAATTATAGAGTGGTTATAATGGATTGATGTATTAGTGAACACCTTGGCTCCATATGGTTTTATCTGTCCCAGTCAGTTGAGAAACCTCCAGTGACCGATCACCAAACTCCATATAATGTGGCCTAGAAATATCACTTCAGAATAGCAATAAGATAGTACCTGAGGGTATGACAACCTCTCGGCGTCACTACCACTCAGCACAGCACACACCTCTTCCTGCAGGGCCTTGTCCTCCTCCAGCACAGCCAGCAGGGTCAGGACCAGCTCCTCCTTGGCGCTCCTCTTCGCTCCCGGCTTCTCCTCTCTACTTGGGATACCAGGTGTCAGGAATGGACTGGCCAGCAATGGTGGGACTCACCTGCCTTTTGATCTGCAGTACCAGGGCTGGCCAGCGGGTGCTCCCAGCAATCAGAGACTCAACTTTGCAGCCAGCTAACACCTGGAACTGATTATGCTGGGGTATTTAAGGGATGGCCAGACCCACAGACTCTGCCTTGGTGTGTGTTTGTCCTGGGCCCTGTATCTGTCCTGCATCCTGTTTCTGTTCCTTTGCTGACCCTCTGTACTACGCTGCTTGCTACCTGTTCTGATCCCTGGCTTGTGACCCTGACCATCCCTCTGCTTGACCCTCTGTACTACGCTGCTTGCTACCTGCTGAACCTGGCCTGTGACCCCGACCATTCTCCGCTTGCTCCCCCTGTACCTACCTGCCCAATTGATGTTGACCCGGCCTGCCTGACGACGCTTGCTTGTATGTACTGTTATCTGTGGGTGGTTGGTTTGGTTTGTTTGCACTGTATTATGTTTAGTATTGCACTGCGTTTATGTTTGTATTGTTAGTGTTAATAAATTATATTGTTTATCCCATATCTGAAGTCTGCGTTTCCCTGTGTCAGTCACACATCTCTGGTCATACCTGGGAGCCCTGACATCAGGCTCTAAGAAGAAGGATATTATACACAGTGGGACTGTGTGAAAGTGCATATTGACCTTTCCTTAGTATGTACTTAAGAGGTCAACAACCTCTGATGAGTTCGGTCCCTGCAGGGGACACGGTGATTGCACAAGGTTGGAGGAGTGGAGTTAATTTGCACCAAGCATGGATCACTGTACTTTGAAGAAGATTTGTGGCACATATGCTTGCACTTTAATGTGGCACTTTAATTGCACTGGCACTTTTTTGGACTTATAAGGAGGCTTTAAAGGCTGGTTCACACCATATGCAGTCCAGTGCGGTTTTTTTTCTGCATCAAAAATGCATGCAGTGTTTTCTGTGTATTCCAATGGCCCTAGTTCACACCAGTGCAGTCAGCTCCAGTCAGTTTCCAGAGCACAAAAAAAGTAGAACATGCTGCATTTTTTTCTGCACAGAACTGTACTGTAACACAGCAAATTGCACCAGAATGGATTGTGGTGTGAACAGCAAGCATAACATATCTGGAACGCATCGGGAGTGTTTTTGTGGTGTGAACTGGCCCTAAAGGACATTCGACTTTTGATTGTACAATGATGAATTTATTGTTGTTGAGATTTGCACTATAATTATAATTTAATTTATTTAGGAGGTATATAGGGTGAGCACAGACTTTTACTTTATTAAAGCAGAGTTCCACCCAAAAGTGGAAGCTCCACTTGTTTGCCTCCTCCTCCTCTCCACTGCCATATTTGTCACCTTTTGGGGGGGAAGTGGGTACATGGTTTTGACAAGTACCCACTCCCACTTCTGGCTCCGGTGAAGTGAGCCGGAAATTCAGCCCCTCCTTCCCCCTGCAGTCTCCTGGGAACTTTCACAGGTCCCAGAAGACTGCTGGACCAATCAGGATATGCAGTGTAACTTGCACATGTGCAGTGGGTACCCGGCTGTGAACCCACAAGCTGTCACAGCCTGGTGGCCACAGTTGAGATGCCAGCGCCATGGAGGAGAGAAGGGACAGCGCGGGTGAGTACACAGCTGGACCAGGTAAGTATGTGTTTATTAAAAAGTCAGCAGCTACAGTTTTTGCAGCTGCTGACTTTTAATATAATAAAAACAAAAAAGGGTGGAACCCCGCTTTAACATCTAGTGTACATCTAATATACCACTAATACATCAAGCCATAATATATATACTGTATCTTGCACATATTTTGTTCTATTGTATTTTTTGCTCTACAAACATTGCGTGGGTAACTTTAAAATAAAGCTCAAGTATGTCCAAAAATAAACTATGCCCAATTTCTGGCTGCTGGTAAATCTCTTACTTTTATTCATCCTGCAGTTTGCAGCAGTTGCTCAGCATTGGGAAATATAGCTCTAGCTGCAATACACTGATCTCACTGAGCTGCTCACTCAGAACCTTCTCCATTCATAAAAAGCCGGGCATTCTGTAAATAGAGGAGGGGAGACCATGACATTCAGTTAAACCTCCTCCATTCTGTAATAATAATACAAGGCTTTTTCTGAATGGAGCTTGTGACCCACTGTGACCTGTGTACTGCAGTTGGAAATAAAAGTCCTAGTGCTGGTAAATCAGAGCCGACAGAAGACTGCGGGCTGAGGGATTTACCAAACACTGCAGCATCCAGAGATGGGTCACACTTCATTAGATCTAACTTATTTTTTCTTTATTCTTGGCAAATAGCAATACTGTACAAAAATAGTTTTGGCCATACTGTAGCTTTAATGTAAGTTAATGTCAGTACTTTTTGTCAGTGCAAACATAATTTTTTAAACGAAATACTCACATTTTCTATTGAATTAGGCCATAAAACTTGTATTACAAAAGTAGCGAGGGCCTACATGAATGATTCCTGCCATGGACTCAATGCTACTCATATACAATACAATAATATTATTCTTGGATACTAAGACATAACTTGTAACAGTGATAGCTGGTAGTCAACTCCCATAAGATGCACGATTTGGCAGGATAGCATCTCATGTGCTGCATAAAACTCATGCAGAGAATTTCTTGCTACAGCTGTTCTCCAGCAAATATTATTCACCAAGAATGAAATATTTTGTGTATTCATTTATCAACACAGTTTTTAAATATCATTTTGGAATTTGAGTTGTGCACATTAATTTTTACAAATGAAGAAACTGAGACTAAGAAAAGGGAAGTAATTCTTAAACAAAAGCAAAATATTTTTTTTGCAGAAATCGATTACTGCCAGCAGCGCCAACATAAAGAGCCATGTGTTTTAATATCATGGGTAGTTAATTAGCATGCTTTCACAAATCAACCACTTAGCTCTTGGCTTCTCATATACATTCCTCTTACAACATAAAATTCAACCCCCTTCCCCTCATTCTTACCATAAATCCTCCTAAATATTTATAGCTAATGTGAGTTCTGCTCTCAGCTCTAGCATTTGTTTTTTATGTGTATGTAAAGCCAAGCTAAAATGTCATATATGCTTTAACTTGTTTGATGTCAATTTATTAAAGTATAACTCTGTTTTTGTTGAGAAGAAAACAATCCCCTCTGGATAGTCAATGGACATTTCAGGGATTCTAATAAACTTTGTTGCAGAGTCCTACCTTTTTTTTTTCTCAAGAAAATGCAATTTGATTCAACATGCCCTTTGCAGACTGATTGTGAATGGGAGGGCCTGATTCATTTTAATCACCTAGTGCACTCTTTGTGTTCTTATTAAGAAACTTGCACAGCGTGCATCCCTTCAGAACTATTGGACCCTTAAGGAGTATCTCACAAAACGTAAATTCTTTTTGCAGAGGATGCCTAAGAGTTGGCTTGTATCATAGTGAAGACTTCATGGGAAAATTAGTGAGCCAATCACACAAGCAGGAAATGACATTTCTGGGGGCATTTGTACACCAACAGCAAATGTATTGCCTCCAGGCTGTATTTGCATTGAAGTTTACAAAAAATTACAGCAGCTACATATTTAAAGGAAATTTTTTTTTTTTAAACATGACCCTTTCACTGCCAGGTCCGTATACCATATGAACCTGACAGCAGGGGGTTTCATACACAAATCCAGTGGCTGCAGCCACCGGGATTCTGTATTAATTTGACAGGCAGACTCCTGCTTGACAGCTGGAAGCAATCAGATGGCACCATTACTGCCTATTGCGTCCACATCCCCTGGTACTGGTGCCCCCCCCCTGCCCCGGGTGTGCTCTTGCTTGCCCATCTGCAGGCCTGGGGAGTGCCATGGCAGGTGCCTTCCCTTCCCTTCTTTGTGTGCCCTGGAAGGCAACGTCTGCAACCATTCCGGGTCACGGCTGTCACTTTCCTGGCTAAAATTGCTGGAGAAAAATGTATTGCAATGCAGTTTGCATTGGAATACATCTAATGTATCACAGGAGAGACATGCAGGGTCTTTTAGACCCTACGTGTCCCAATAAAGAGGGCTTGTCACCAAAAAATCATCACATAGGGGACTTAGTGTCCCTTATATAATGAAAAAAGCAATAATTCTAGCACTAGACCTTCTTTTTTTAAATAATTTATTTATTAACTTTTTCTGATACAAAGAAAAACATCTAATTCATAAAGCAAAATAAGACAGAAATACACATCACAAGTACATCCCCAATACCTAAGTTCCCTTTGCAACACATTTTCCCTTCCCCACCCTTCTTCCCCCTCCTACCCTCCTCATACCCCTGTCTACATCCTCGTACTTCCATTTTCCTCCCTTATGGTTCTCTATCCATTTCTATACCATCTTACATCCTTTCTTTCTCTTGGGATCTCAGTTAGACCTCCTCTAATATATTCCACCTAGACTGTAATTAATTCCAGATATTTTTTAGATGTTTTAAAATTGAACCAACTACTCCATGTTTTCCTAAATTTATCTAATTTAGCCACCTCAGTATGATGTAACTCCTCCAACCTATGAATATTTTCCACATTATTTATTCAGTCTTTTACTCTTGGTGGCTCTGAGACTTGCCAAAATTTGGGGATCAAGCCCTTAGCCGCACTGACTAAATGATACAGTACCCTATTCCTGCACAAGTTTATTGAAGGTTCGGTTTATAAAGCAAACACATCCATGGATCTCCCTGAACCATAGTCCCATATATTTCCTGAATGAGTTATATTATTCCCTTCCAATAGTCCTGTATATTCGGGCAATGCCACCACATGTGTCCCATAATTCCCTTTTCCCCACAAGCTCTCCAACACAATGGTGAAACATCTACTTGTTTATGTGCCTTACTCGGTGTGACATACCATCTCGCCAAGCATTTTTAATCCATCTCAACTGTGCTCATATTCATCACGCCATGTGTTAATTTGAATATTTTATTCATTTGCTGTTCATTCAGTTCTGTTCCAAGCTCCTGTTCCCATTTTCCCAAGAACCGAGAAGGATCGATACACTCCATGTCCATAAGAATCCAATATATATCTTAGAGGTAATTCGTCTAGGAACTGTAGCTACGTTTACCAGTTTTTCAAATGGATACAGATTCTCCTCGGTCCTCCAGACCTTATCCTTAATGCTTGTTCTGTCTCTCCAATCTAAGCATTGAAAGTGTGATCTCTGTAACTTATAGTTGTGATGAGATAACGATAACTCCAATCTCAGTTGGATACCACAGTCAGTGACTCAATCGAGATGATATCTTGTAGATCTTGTGAAGTTTATTCCATAAACTGAGAGAATCTTACAACAATGAACATCTGATAGGTCAAAAGATCATAATGTGACCTGCTTCATGACATGAGGCTAGAAGCCACAATGCATTTCTGGGGAAAAGGGTGGGCTATCTATACAGCAATAACTAAACCAGAGGAAAGGGAGGATCAGAGACAAATTATAGAGAACACTTAAAGGCATATGACAATGGCAACATGACAATGCTAACCTATAGAGGCTTTTGAAACGTTACCTATAGAAAATATAGGATAATGAAGTTTGTCGCCATTTCACAGGCGTACACAAATTTAAGGTTTGGCATGTTGGGTATTTATTTACTCAGCACAACCTCATCTTTTGTATTTTACTAAAAATGTGGGTAATTTATTGCGATTGTTTGCCCTAAAAGTCACTTTCGTGTGATTTTTACTGAAATGTTGAGTTTCCTAGACCTTTGCAATAATATCGTCTTACATAAAAAATTGGAACTACCAATACTTTATTCTCTAGGGTGTCTGCTTTCAGAAAATATATAATGTTTGGGGGTTTTGTATAATCTGCAGGCCTAAAATAGATTTTTTTAAACGTGTGCAAAAAGAAAAAAAAAAAAAGCAAAAATAGCCCTGGCAGTGAAAGGGTTAAATTAGAAAATAGCTTATGTATAGATTGTTTGTGCTATATATCTTTTTTATTTGCTATTTTTTCATGAAAGTGGAGTAACCCTTTAAATCTATAGCATTCTTTCATTGCTGTAAATGTACAGTATGTAAAACATAGTGTAAATTGTCAGAGTTACAGTATATAAATATTTGTAATAAATAAATACAAATAATACCTAGTGATTCTGCCATTAAGGTTAGTCTAGAGGAAAGAAGAGAAAATGGAGATACGACTGAAATCAAATAACTCCACTTTTGTTGAGAAAAAAATATTTCCCTGTGGGAGATCTACATTGCAAAGACATTAACAAACTTTGTTGCAGATTCCTACTTTTTGTTGTTCTGAAGAAACATGTTTGTTTGTCTGTGTTCATTTGCAGAGTGAATCTGTATGGGAGTGGTTTTGTCATCCGCTTCCTGACTGCCCTATAGCAGAAATACTGCTACTGGGCGGAACAGGTGTGCAAAATCACATGTGTATATATATACGAAATTTTGCATTTCCGGCTAGGGAGCGAGCTACCTGGAAATGCAAAATCACTTATATTCGTGGCCGCGGCTGTCAATCACTGGGTCCCGGCCAGTGATTACTCGCTGGTGCCTGGTGATTACAGAGGATTTCTGACGGGGAGGAGAACTGTTTTGTTTGCTAATAGTCCTCCTCCAAGTCACCTCCCAAGATCGGTGTAATCAGATGCTTTCCCAAGCATCCAGCGAAACGGAAATGATGAAATGCTTGTAGCTTCCATTCCCTTAGACCATAGAGATGACTGGAGGCATTTCAGTCTCCGATCAGCTCTATGGTCAGCCAGCAGAATTTCCAGCTGTATTCTCAGGCTCCACGGTGGGACAGGAGAGCCCAAGAAAACCATGGAAGTCCGTTTTCACTGCTTGTAAAAGCTATCCAGCAGATAGTTAGCTACTAGGAAAAAAAGATACCAGGATGATGCCTGTAGCTGCAGGCATCATCCTGGGGGGGAGGGTTTTGTGCTCGCTTAGGTGCACAGCGCTCCCCCCTGTGTTTTTACAGACAGAGTGGTATTTAACCACCACAGGGTTTTTGGTGGTATTTAATCACCACAGGGTTTTTTAATTTTTTGCTGAACAAAAAAAAATGTGTTATAAAGTTTAGCAAATAAGTAATTTTCTTTTCACTGATGTGCGCTGATGAGACTGCACTAGTAGGCGGCACTGATGGGCACTGATATGTGGCACTGATAGGTGGGACTGACTGGCACTCATAGGCATCACTGGCTAGCACTGTTAGGTGGCACTGATGGGCACTGATGAGGCTACACTGATGAAACTGCACTGATAAGGCAGCACTGATGGGAACTCTTAAGCTGCACTTATATACACTATTATCTTGCACTGATGGGCACAGATTGGCACTGATGGGGATGCACTAATAATCAGGGCACTGATGACCGGGAAAACTGATGAGCACTGATGATCAGGATGAGGAAAGGAAAAGCTGATACTGGGCATTTGTTTACATGTGAACAGCTGTGATTGGATACAGCTGATCACATGGTCAAGGGTCGCTATGAGTGGCCCTTTACTTCGATGACCCAGAGGCACCAAGGGGGGGGGATTCTGGGAGGAGATCTATAGATGCCCTTCCAGAACTGGATGGCCACGCTGTAGCTGTCTTTCGGCTATAGCACTGTTGACAATTGGTTAAAACATGCTTGGGACAAAGTTCTATATTTAGACAAAAAATAAAAAAAAGAAAGTATACAAAGAAAAAAAATGGGGAGACTCAATGGACCACGTGTTCTTTTTTCTTCTGTCACTCTTCTATGTCCCTATGGTAGTAAGAACTACCTGAGTTTGGTATGTGTCAGTTCTTAAGTATGTAGTTGTTAAGGGAACTACCACCAGAAAACAGTTGTTATGGCCATTTTGAATCCCCCTAACAGTGCAGTAGCAAGCTAAGCGTTATTCAGTAAGGGTTGCATCTACTTCAACAAAAATAAAAAAAATAAAAAGGTCATGTGCTAGAATATGCATGAAATTTCCAGCTTGCTAGAAAATTTCTGCAAATAGCAGTGCTGACTTTCTTAACTTTGTTGAACTGGTTAACTCTTATTTTTCAGTACAACAATCAACTTATAATGAACATCACAAGAGTTTTTGCTCCTTAAAACGCCACTAGCTTCACACTAGCAATAACATTGATTTTTTCTGAGGTGTCTATTGATGAAAGCAAGAAAAGCAACATGTGGAATGATGATAAAATAATGCCTCATAAAAAAAATAATGATTCGATGATGTAATGAGATGATAGGGATTTCAAAAGTTAAATGTTCATTTCATGTGAAAAATATCAGATTCAAATCTATGCAATGTTTATATTTGTGTATTAAAATTTTTAAGAGAACATTTTTAACAGAAATTTAGATTGAATAGTGTACCCTTCCCTCCTCTCCCCCACCTGGTTGATCCCCCCTTTTAGAACCCCTACAGAGTATTGCAATGGGGCAGGAGAGGATTCCTATTGACCACCAGAGTCAAGAGGCTTGCATGTTAAGCCTGGCCACAGCTCTTGAGTCAAAGGGGAGATTGGTCAGAAACCATGAGCTGATAGGGGTGCCCAAGAGGGTGCTAAGTGAGCCTGGAGACAGAGCACAGGACTTTGCTGCTGCTGCACTCGGGGCCGTGAGTGCAATGAGCCTAGGGCCACATGAGGTGCTGTTGGCTGCAGATTAGGCTGCAAGACACCGAGGCTTCTGCTGTATTATGAGACATTCTGCTGTATAGAGACTGACTGCAGAGATTGCAGAATCACAAGAAGGATGGCTCAGGAACTGCACATAAGTTTAAGTCCCATTCCATCCTGACTGTGGGAGTGACCATCTAGGAAAGGATAGCCCCTGAGAGAACTTCACTAGAATACTGGTGTGGTGAGAGTTCTGTGGGTCATCCAGGTGTGTTTATTTGGCTGTTGTTGCCATAATTGCTACCATCAGCGGAGATCTGTCATGGGCGACTGTTTTTCTGCCTTGCTATGTGGGATCACTAAATTTCACTTTTTCATTAAAGCCCATTCAAAATTTCCAAGTGTGTTTGTCACTCGGGTCCAGGTACAGGGTATAAGGACCCAAACAAACTAGAGACTCCACTGGTGGTAGTACTACAATAACCCAGTTAAAAAAATATTGATTCATATTTCTGACTTTCCTTTTGTAACTATGGGCCACATGGGCCACAGCAGTACCTGCTCACTGAAGGCTCTAATCAATATACAAGTCATTCTTCTTGAAGCTATGTCATAATAGGGGTGCAGCACCTTCCTAGTTAAGTGCTAGGATGTGTATAGTTAGGTTAGGCATAGCTGTGTTTCTCTGCTTACCAGAGAGGCTATCAGGAAAATTCAGTGTGGTATTATGCTTAACAGAGTGCTGTGATCAATTAGGTAGGTCTGCTGATGATGCTCTGGTGCTATCTGAGTTCTGCCCACCTTTAGGAAGAGATGAGAGCCTTCCAGTAGATGGGAAGGGGCTAGGCCAGCAATGGGCAAACTACGGCCCGCGGGCCGTATACGGCCCGGCGGACCTTTTAATCCGGCCCGCGGAGCGTGATACTGTCAGGATGGCTGTCAGGATGTGTGTAGGCGGGGCAGCGTGACGAACGTGAGGGGAGCTAGGCTCCTCTCACAGTCCGCCCTGAAGACCGGATGTAGCATGAAAATCTGTCTCCTATGAGGATCTGTCCCCCTCGACGTATCTGCGCATGTGCCGGAGATCGCCGATCGGCTGCTAATGCCTGAAACTGGCACATGCGCAGATACGTCGAGGGGGACAGATCCTCATAGGAGACAGATTTTCATGCTACACCGGAACGGCGCGGGAACACGGTGAGAGGAACGCGCAGAGCAAAGGTAAGTGAATTGACACAGGGGGGACTTGGGGACTTAGTATGGGGAATTAATTACTATAGGGGGGATGAATTACTATATGGGGGATGAATTACTATATGGGGGATGAATTACTATGGGGGATGAATTACTATATTGGGGATGAATTACTATGGGGGATGAATTACTATATGGGGGATGAATTACTATGGGGGATGAATTACTATGGGGGATGAATTACTATATGGGGGATGAATTACTATGGGGGATGAATTACTATATGGGGGATGAATTACTATATGGGGGATGAATTACTATGGGGGATGAATTACTATATGGGGGATGAATTACTATGGGGGATGAATTACTATGGGGGATGAATTACTATATGGGGGATGAATTACTATATGGGGGATGAATTACTATGGGGGATGAATTACTATATGGGGGATGAATTACTATGGGGGATTAATTACTATATGGGGGATGAATTACTATGGGGGATGATTAATTACTATGCTTACTATGGGGGAATATTACTATACATACTATGGATGACACATACACATCATTCATCTACTCTTGGTCCGGCCCCCGGGTCCAATATATGAACCCATTGCGGCCCTCAAGTCAAAAAGTTTGCCCACCCCTGGGCTAGGCAAACAAACAACATGAATATGGATACAGTCCTGCCCAATTACAAGGGAAGGTTGCCCCACTAAGTGCTGGGAGTGCTATTTATATTTTGAGAGCACATGGGTTCAGTGTCTTTCCCAGGAGTGCATTGCACTAGCCAGGCTGGAGGCAGGCTGCCTTGCCTGGCAGCTGCTGCCATGTGGCCTCAGGTGGGTCGACCTGAGGGCTTGAAGCTAGAGAGAGAGACCCTGATCTGCAGGAAGCTGACTGAGGGGAGCTGTCCACCAAAGCTTTGTCTGGTATCACTGGAGGGTTCTGCCTGGACGATTGTAAGAGGCAACTATTCTGTCTGTGAACCTTGTGAGTACTGACATTGAGGAATCTGGGAACGTTATGTGCTTGTTACCTCCCCTGGTGTTTGATAGTCAGTGTGGGTCTGCAAAAAGGGAACACTGGCTAGTATCCTAAAGAGATTGGTATAAGTGCTACTACTGCAAAAACACTTTACCTAGCTACATTACCTTTGGGTTGTCGCAGTCTGTTGTAACTGGCTTATTAGTTGAGGAGCTCAGCCCTGTAACTACTACTACTGCTAAAGCGACTTTGCTCACTCCGAAACTACTTGCTGCTATCTATGTCAAAGGGAAGTCTGCTATCTACAGTCAGTCAACACTTCTGCAGTGTTCAACTAAGAGATCAGCTAGATGTCCTCAGTGTGTATAGTTCTAATTTTGGAGTATCCTACTACAATTCCCTATCCCCAGTTACAATAAACTCCAAAAAACCAAAACATTCCCTAGATTGATCATTGAAGACAACGAGCTGAAGTGTGTGTAAGTGTATTTCGCTGTGGAAATACACTGTGCCTGGCTGCAGGGCAAAGAAAGGGGAAACCAGGGCATCATACAAGTGGCTCCTGCGGGGGTAGCGGTACAGGGGTAACCTTCAATTCTTATTTGCAGTTTGTGTAATAGCTAGTATCTCTAGAAACCACAAAAACAAAGAATAAGCTTGATTTATTAAAATCTAAAGTCAAGGAACAGTGAAATATTGTAAGAGATATAGCACTTTGCCACTAAGAACTCGCTTGGGTGCATGTAAAGTTAAGAATTTGTGAAACATAGGTCCACCATGTACAATATCAATATAGATGTAATCCACTCCATGGTGTAGGTACACTCCTATTGTACACCTGAGCAATACTTTCCCATTTCTAAACAAAAATCTCTTTATCCAGTTCACTGACAGCAATAAAAAACATATGCAGTATATACTGTGTACAGTATGTATGTGTATATGTGTGTGTGTATATATATATATATATATATATACATACACACACATTATATATATATATACACACAGTATATATATACAGTATATATATATATATATATATAAATATAAAAAGTGCACAAGTGTGCAGGACTCCAAACTGCAATTTCCAAACAATATGGGTAGAACAATATTCTTTTGAGTACTGCTTCCAGTGAAAATATTATACTTATAATATAATTATAATAGGATTTACACAGTGCAAAATACCATGAAGAGAACAAAGAAAATGTTCTACAAGCATGTTTGAAATCTACAAAATGAAGAAATGATCATGGTAAATGTAAAGCTATTCTAGCCATACCAAGGAAAATTCAATACCCGTTCAAGGTGGAACTGGGTGGTATCTCTTCTCTCTTATAGTACCCAAATAAGCACATAGGCATGGCCAGGGGCGGACTGACCATTTAAAAACTCAGGCACTGCCCGAGGGCACGGGGTCAGTAGGGGGCCCCATGAGATGCCCCTGGTACCTTTTTCATAGGCTTTTTTGAGTTTGGGCAAGGACACAGGGGCCCCATGATCCCCTATTGCCCAGGGGCCCCATGAGTTGTCAGTCCGCCCCTGGGCATGGCGTGTCTGGGCTGTGATGGATTCCACCTCCATGCTCACACAGTACCAGGGTTTGAGGTGATTTCTGGAGTAACTATAACATAGTTTCTATGAGCAGCATTTAGCTACCAGAAAATATTACCAGCCTGCAGGGTGTAAAACCTTGCATTATTATTGTTTAGTATTCATTTTCATTTCACACATACTTATCAAAGTGTAACTTGTCCTTAAAATAAAATCCAATAACATATTAGCTTACCTTACACTCATTCTAGCAGTGTCATTCGAATGTTTGTGTGATAGTGCTGGACCAGTGTATGGTCTGGGTTTGACAGACGTAATCAGGGCTGTGTTGTCCATGCCGGTACAATCTGACAGCACCAAACAAGCCATACTCTTAGCCAATTCCTGGTTCCAGGTCTGTTCTGACCACATCTACCATCACAGCCCTAATGAAGGAAGGGGGGGGGTATTTCCCCCAAAATGCACTGGCTTTACTTATCACCTGTGAACTGTCATCGTCAATAAACTTCTAAATATAAGCTCAAGTGTGACGAAATTTTATAATGAGCTTGTTTCTACAACCATCCAAATGTCATTCTTTCCTTCTTCTTTATTTCATTTTTGTTTTTTACCTTGTGATCATGCCGGCCTCCATACTTTTGGGTTTAGGATGACAACATTTCCTTGGTAAAAAATGTAAAAATCCTCCTGCGCTATTATGCGTAACGAGTAGAGATGAGCGAAGAAATGAAAAATTCGATTCGGCTGATTCGGCGAATTCCAGTGTGAAATTCGATTCGATGCGAATTTCTCCGCTACGAAGATGACTTATTTAAAGGGTTTCTAGGCTTCAGAGAGCCTTTAAATTAGTGCAGAACACTGTACCTTTAATTTAAATGCCCTTGGAGATGAGGAAGGAGAAGGAGAAGGAGAAGGATGAGAAGAAGGAGAAGGAGAAGGATGAGAAGAAGGAGAAGGAGAAGGATGAGAAGAAGGAGAAGGATGAGAAGAAGGAGAAGGATGAGAAGAAGGAGAAGGAGAAGGATGAGAAGAAGGAGAAGGAGAAGGATGAGAAGAAGGAGAAGGAGAAGGATGAGAAGAAGGAGAAGGATGAGAAGAAGGAGAAGGATGAGAAGGAGAAGGATGAGAAGGAGAAGGATGAGAAGAAGAAGGCTGAGAATAAGGAGAAGGATGAGAAGAAGGAGAAGGAGAAGGATGAGAAGAAGGAGAAGGATGAGAAGAAGGAGAAGGAGAAGGATGAGAAGAAAGAGAAGGATGAGAAGGAGAAGGATGAGAAGAAGAAGGATGAGAAGAAGAAGGATGAGAAGAAGGAAAAGGATGAGAAGAAGAAGGATGAGAAGAAGGAGAAGGATGAGAAGAAGGAGAATGATGAGAAGAAGGAGAAGGATGATAAGAAGGAGAAGGAAGAGAAGAAGGAGAAGGAGAAGGATGAGAAGAAGGAGAAGGATGAGAAGAAGGAGAAGGATGAGAAGAAGGAGAAGGATGAGAAGAAGGAGAAGGAGAAGGATGAGAAGAAGGAGAAGGATGAGAAGAAGAAGGATGAGAAGAAGGATGAGAAGAAGGAGGAGAAGGATGAGAAGAAGAAGGATGAGAAGAAGGAGAAGGATGAGAAGAAGGAGAAGGAAGAGAAGAAGGAGAAGGAGAAGGATGAGAAGAAGGAGAAGGAGAAGGATGAGAAGAAGGAGAAGGATGAGAAGAAGGAGAAGGATGAGAAGGAGAAGGAGAAGGATGAGAAGGAGAAGGATGAGAAGAAGGAGAAGGAGAAGGATGAGAAGAAGGAGAAGGAGAAGGATGAGAAGAAGGAGAATGATGAGAAGAAGGAGAAGAAGGAGAAGGATGAGAAGAAGGAGAAGGATGAGAAGAAGGAGAAGGATGAGAAGAAGGAGAAGGAGAAGGATGAGAAGAAAAAGGATGAGGAGAAGGAGAAGGATGAGAAGAAGGAGAAGGATGAGAAGGAGAAGGAGAAGGATGAGAAGAAGGAGAAGGAGAAGGATGAGAAGAAGGAGAAGGATGAGAAGAAGGAGAAGGATGAGAAGGAGAAGGAGAAGGATGAGAAGGAGAAGGATGAGAAGAAGGAGAAGGAGAAGGATGAGAAGAAGGAGAAGGAGAAGGATGAGAAGAAGGAGAAGGATGAGAAGAAGGATGAGCAGAAGGAGAAGGATGAGAAGAAGGAGAAGGATGAGAAGAAGGAGAAGGATGAGAAGAAGGATGAGAAGAAGGATGAGAAGAAGGAGAAGGATGAGAAGAAGGACAGTTCTGTGACAGTTTCTGTCTATTTCTGACAGTTCTGGGACATTCACTCCATACAGCGGTTTCAACCGCTGTATGGAGGGAATGTTATAGAACTGTCAGAAATAGACTATTAATGACAGTTCTGGGACTGTCCTTCCATGCAGCGGTTGAAACATTGTATGTATTTGTTTCCATAAATGGATCCATTTATGGAAACAAATACATACAATGTTTCAACCGCTGCATGGAAGGACAGTCCCAGAACTGTCATTAATAGTCTATTTCTGACAGTTCCATGACATTCCCTCCATACAGCGGTTAAAACAGCTGTATGCAGTGAATGTCCCAGAACTGTCATAAATAGTCTATTTCTGATAGATCTGGGACATTCACTCCATACAGCTGTTTTAACCGCTGTATGGAGGGAATGTCATGGAACTGTCAGAAATAGACTATTAATGACAGTTGTGGGACTGTCCTTCCATACAGCGGTTGAAACATTGTATGTATTTGTTTCCATAAATGGATCCATTTATGGAAACAAATACATACAATGTTTCAACCGCTGCATTGAAGGACAGTCCCAGAACTGTCATTAATAGTCTATTTCTGACAGTTCCATGACATTCCCTCCATACAGCGGTTAAAACAGCTGTATGCAGTGAATGTCCCAGAACTGTCATAAATAGTCTATTTCTGACAGTTCTGGGACATTCACTCCATACAGCGGTTTCCGGCAAAAAGTGTATGTGCAGAGTTCCTCTATTCTGCAGATACACTTAGAGGAGCTCTGCAGATACACTTAGAGGAGCTCTGCACATACACTTTTTTCTGGTTTGGAATTATTCTTATTTTCATCCTACTTCTTCTTCTTCTTCTTCATCCTCATCCTCATCCTCTTCTTCTTCTGAGGATGAGGATGAAGAAGAAGAAGAAGAAGAAGAAGAAGTAGGATGAAAATAAGATTAATTCCAAGCCGGCAAAAAGTGTATGTGCAGAGCTCCTCTAAGTGTATCTGCAGAGCTCCTCTAAGTGTATCTGCAGAATAGAGGAACTCTGCACATACACTTTTTGCCGGCTTGGAATTATTCTTCTTTTCATCCTACTTCTTCTTCTTCTTCTTCTTCATCCTCATCCTCAGAAGAAGAGGATGAGGATGAGGATGAGGATGAGGAAGAAGAAGAAGAATGAAAAGAAGAATAATTCCAAGCCGGCAAAAAGTGTATGTGCAGAGTTCCTCTATTTCTGACAGTTCTCTCACAGCTTCTTCACATGTACAGCGGTTGAAATATCTGTATCCTAAATGGAAACTAATAGATACAAATTGTATCTATTAGTTTCCATTTAGGATACAGATGTTTCAACCGCTGTACATGTGAAGAAGCTGTGAGAGAACTGTCAGAAATAGAGGAACTCTGCACATACACTTTTTGCCGGCTTGGAATTATTCTTCTTTTCATCCTACTTCTTCTTCTTCTTCTTCTTCTTCTTCTTCTTCTTCTTCATCCTCATCCTCATCCTCTTCTTCTGAGGATGAAGAAGAAGAAGAAGTAGGATGAAAAGAAGAATAATTCCAAGCCGGCAAAAAGTGTATGTGCAGAGTTCCTCTATTTCTGACAGTTCTCTCACAACTTCTTCACATGTACAGTGGTTGAAACATCTGTATCCTAAATGTAAACTAATAGATACAATGTTTCAACCGCTAAACATGTGTTCCTTCTGTCAGAGAACTGTCAGAAATAGCGGAGCTCACTGCAGGGACACTTTTGCCGGCTGATCGGGAAATGTTCGATTCGCGCACCCGAAGTAGGCAAAATTTCGGTTTCGACACGAATCGAATATTTCCTGAAATTCGACTCGAATTCCGGTTCGCCTAGTTCGATTCGCTCATCTCTAGTAACGAGCTAATAAACAGCTAGAACTAAAAGGCCACATTTCTCGGCACCAATAGGGGATGCAATAGGATATAAGTGCAGTGCAGCGCTACAGAACATAAACAAAATGAAAACAATATACGTGAAAAGCACAGATATAACACATCAATGTGCAACAGGAAAAAAACATACACTTGCATAGCGCTGACCCCTTGTGAAGAGGATCCTCAATTGAGGAATCAATAAGTGCAATCAGTGTGTGTATCCCTTGCCAGGAATAAATAGCATGCAACTAGGTGTATCAAAGGATAACATATGCAGAAACACCATGGGCAGCCAGATAATCAATAAATGTCCATAAAATGGACAAAAAAAAAAACTCTTCATGCAGGTGTGAGCAAATTCGTGCCAATCCTCAGTGTCTGGGGTGCCCCCTCACCTTCCTGCCCAGGCCTCTCAGAACCAATGAGCCTATCAAGCAACACAGTATTCCTCCAGGACGATAAAGGGTCTCCTCAGCAGTAGTGGTGGGACTCCCTTCTCCTCTAAAGGGTAGGCGTCCAATGATAGGTGATAATATTGGACAGGTGGTACTCCATACATGTCCCCAGTAAGGCAAAAGATAACTAATCTGCCTGCCAGTACATGTAAGAAATAAAGTCTCCTTTTTGTTCCTTTTCTTAACAAAACACTTTCATCATGTCCTGTCTTCTGGCAGGGCAAGGTTTGGTTCATTAGCCACCTGGTGACTTCAGGGCTATTTCCGTGGTAGCTCCCTAAACAGAAGTAACATTGTCACCCTAAAATGTGTACGGCCTGTGAACTCCAAGCTAATGATACATCATGCACCAGCACTTAAATCTTGGTGTTCACAGTGAGCACAAGATATTATGGGACATTGACACCATCAGAGATGGAGGTGCAACCATGTGTATGGTGAACCCATGTGTATCAGAAAGCCACCAAGTTGAGCATGTTTGACAGGCATGGAATGGGGACTTTTAAATCCAAAAAGGTAATAATTGAGTAAATTAAAAAAAGATATCTAGCACACAACAGCTAGGCATAGTTTCCAACAGGACAGGATAGGTTTATGTTAATATCTTTTAAGTCTTGCAGATTCAGATCCTAGTTACAAGTGTATAGTTTTTTCTAATGTCAAGGCTGAGAACTAACTAAAAGACTGACTCATTACAATACATGTAAATAAAAATCAACTATAATTTAGCTTGCTGACAGTGGTTTTGATTAATCTTGATGGTTAGGTACAGCATCTGGTGTGTATGTTGTGATAATTCTCTTCAGGCTATAAATCCTGTCAGCTTTCTGAATATGTGTGACCCTTCTGCCCGAAATTACTTGACTAAACTGCTTAAACAAGGAAATGCATTACTTGTGAATAATGAAAAATCACCCGATGACCTTAGTAACTTGAAACTCAGAGGTGTGGGATCAAGGACTGTGTGTTTGATAATAGTTCAAAAAGAGAGCTATTTAGAAACCTTGTGTATCCATTTAACCACAAAAGTGTTGGGTTAAAGCCAACATAAATTACTGAAGATACAATCCAGATGTTATTCATGTATCCTTTATAGATAGGGCTAGATATATAATTACTTTTTTTTTAAATGTATGCTTTAATTTAAATCTAGATAACAAACACATCAGGCTAGTTAAAATGTACATACTGAATAAGAAGGGGTGAACTTCACGTTTGTGTCAACCATACGTTGTGCTTTTTCAGGGAGAGATTTACTTCTATACACTCATACATAGTAGTGCATACAAAGCTTTACAAGGCTGTATTGTGCTAAATAACAATGAATTTTAGTGTGGTCGGCTACAAAATGTGAAGGTTATTACCTAGTATATACTGTGCTGTAAAATGCTACATTATTGTGAATATTATTGAATTGAATTATTATTGTGTACTCTGTATTACTTATAATCTTTGTAGAGGTAGTTATTGTTTTTTTTTAACCACTTCAAGTCCGGACACCCCCTTACTGTCCAGGCCAATTTACAGCTTTCAGTGCTATCACACTTTGAATGACAATTGCGCAGTCATGCAACACTGTACCCATATGAATTTTTTAGCATTTTTTTGAGACAGATAAAGCTTTATTTTGGTGGTATTTATTCACCACTGGGATTTTTTATTTTTTTGCTATATAAATGAAAAAGTCCAAAAAGTTTGAAAAAAAAGTGTTTTTCTTATAAAATTTTGCGAATAAATAATATTTCATCATAAATCTTGGCCAGAATGTATTCAGTTATTTTTTTAGAATATTACTTTTTTTTTTATTTTTACATATGTCACCCTAGCAGTACAGTGACACCATGGTGACACTGTACTACTTGTGGGGGGTGATGAAGATTTTTTTTTTTTGTACACTGATTGCTTTTACACCCATACAGGCTGTAAAAGCAATCATTTCTCCTTCTCTCTGGCTGCATTCTTGCAGCCATTGAGAAATACTGTGTGAGCTGTGATTGGTCACAGCTTGTCACATGGTACAAGGCTGTTGTGAATAGCCTTGTACCATGTGACCTCTGTGATCATTCACAGATTTCACACGAAGTAAGCAATGATGTCAGAAGTGACATCTTGCTTACTACTCTGTATGCGATCACTGATTGGCCAATCAGTAATCACATGATCAGGACCTCGCACAGAGGTCCCGGATGACATTCGGTGTTCCACTGTGTTCGGAGGACACAGCGGGCACCGGATCGCAGTGCTGCGCGCTCCCAGGGAGCACGCACAGTCCAAAATGGCGAGAACCGTTTATGAACGGCAACCCGCCCCTGGACTGCCACCGTCCGGCCGTTTATATATGCTGGACAGCAAGTGGTTAAACTGTTTTGAGAAATAATACTTTTGTATTTCACTATAAAACCTTCCTTTTCTCTCCCTCTTGCATTGTGATTTACTAAAATGCTTTCATGATATGCAGCAAGCCTGTGTATTATTTCTGCCTGTTGTCTCTGACATATAACAATCCCTGCCTAGCTTCTCCCTCTCATATTATGGCCTAGTAAAACCTCTTACATAATGTGCAGCAAGTTTGTGCAATATTTCTTGCAGTTTCTTTCCAAAATAATACACTCACATTTTAATTTCACAATAAAATTTGCCTCATCTCTCTCCTACATTTCGACCTCGTAAAATATTTGCATGATGTGCTCTGAATTTGAGCAATATTTCTGGCTGATGTCTCAGACATAACACACTCTAATATTTATTTCACAATAAAAAGCAGCCTTGTATACTTCTCTTACATTGTAGTCTTGTAAACCCAATTACATGATGTGCATTGAGTCTGTGCAATATTTATGGCTGTTCTCTCAGACATACTCTTATATTTATTTTACAATAAAACCTGCCTTATGTCTCCCTCTTCCATTGCAACCAATTTCTTACATAATGGGCAGAAAGTCTGTACAATATTTCTGGATGCTTTCTCTGAAATAGTGCACTTAATTTTTTTTTTTCATGATAAAAACCAACCTAGTCTTTCCCTCTTACATTGCAGCCCAATTATGGTGCCTACATACTCTCCAGCCACTACATACAGTATCTACCTATTGTGTCTAAAATATGACACTGTAATTTCAGCATAACAATTGCCTTTTCACTTTAATATGGGGTAGTGGTTGAAGTGTTTTTGTTCACTCTGTGTTGACATCTTTTTAATTACCATATTTTTCGCACCATAAGACGCACTTTCCCCCCCAAAAAGGGGGGAAAATGTCAGTGCGTCTTATGGAGCGAATATGGAGTGGCCGGTCCGGTATTTCCACTGTGTCAGAATACCAGGCCGGTCGCTCAGCTCTTCACTGCAGCAGGACCTTACCTGTTCCTCGGTCCAGCGCTGTACAGTCTTCCCACGCCGGCATCTTTAGTGTGGGCACCCGGCTGCGACAGAGCTTCTCGCGCATGTGCAGTGGGCACCCGGCTGTAAGCCGGGTGACCACACTAAAGGGAGGACAACTCCGCAGAAGTGGGAGCAGGTACCTGTCAAATTCAGGTACACACTCCCCCTCCCTTGCCAAAGGCCCGCAGTCTCTTGGTCATCCCCTGTACTGTCTGCAGTCTCTGGTCATCTCCTGTACTGTGTTTGCAGTCTATGGTCATTTTCTGTACTATGTCCAGAATGTGTTCATTGGTTCAGAATATTTTTTTTCTTGTTTTTCACCTCTAAAACCTAGGTGCGTCTTATGGTCAGGTGCGTCTTATGGAGCGAAAAATACGGTAGTTTCAAGTGTCCCTTTTGAACTTTCTATATATGCAGCTTTTAATATAAAAATAGCTGATGATCCTGCCATTAAATTCTCTGTTTAGGTATTTATTTGTATAGGGTGAGATTGCTCTGTCCCTGTTTCACAATTCTTCCCTGTGTGTAACCCTATCACTCCACCAGATCTAGCCATACTCTGCGTCACCTCTAAAGTTTCAAAAACCAATATTCACAAATTTGCTAAAATGCCTAGGACTTTAACAAAAACATTGAAAGGAAATACAATAGTTGTATCATGAAACATAAACAACAAGTACAAATGTAAATGCAATGATGAAATAGCACAAAAAGCACAATGGCACAAAAATATATACAACATATTTACTTTCTCATAATGTAAGTTAATACAATTTATTACATACCATTTACATCTATCACCAATGAAAAAAAAAAACCCCTGCTATTAGCCCCAGTGCATCAACCCGGTGACTCCAGACACAGCTGGGAGCTAGTTTCTAAAGGGCCCATCCAGCCTGATCAGACAACCTGTCAAAAAAAACCCCACCAATTGGCTGATGACAATTTCAATACAGTAAAAACACCATGCTCCACAATATCATGGAGATATGAAGTCACAGTTAGGATATTAATAAGCCCCAACGAGTTTCATTTTATCAACAATCTTTAACAGGGGAACAAAGCAAGGTGGTTAATAAAGCATACATATTTATTTAAAGAGAACAGAAAAGAGGGTGACTTATAATCAGTTTAGCCTACTCACTTGTTCAGTGTTGTCAGAACAACCAAAAATAGTATACAAAAAAATGTCCTAGCCAGAGGTGAAAGCCCCCTGGGTAGGCGAAGAAGTTACATTACCAGCAAACAAGGTTTTTCAAAAGCCTTGTTTGCCGGTAATGTAACCTCTTTGCCTATCCGGGGGGCTTTACCTTCTGGTTAGGATTTTTTTTGTATAAAGCATATATAACATCAATTGCTAACATCAAAGTGTGTGTAATCAGCCGATGGTCTGCAAAGTATGCAGCTAAAGACGTACTAGGGGCATCAAATCATTCCCAGAATGACCAATAAGAAAGTCAATGATGAGAGGAGGTACTGAAGTATTCCTAACTAAGTTCAAAAGGACTGACTTATGGAACACACAACTACACACAAAAAGGGATAAAGCCCAGTCTGGCCCACAGACAGGAAACCTTCCTCAAAAATGGTGGTCACATCGCCACACCTTCTCCCAAACTATTAATATATACAGTGAGGAACAGAAGTATTTAAACACCCTGCTATTTTGCAAGTTCTCCCACTTAGAAATCATGGAGGGGTCTGAAATTCACATTGTAGGTGCATTCCCACTCTGAGAGACAGAATTAAAAAAAAAAAAAATTCAGGAAATCACATTGTATGATTTTTAAAGAATTTATTTGTCTTGCACTGCTGAACATAAGTATTTGAACACCCGAGAAAATCAGTGTTAATATTTGGTACAGAAGCCTTTGCTTGCAATTACAGAGGTCAAACGTTTCCTGTAGTTCTTGACCAGGTTTGCACACACTGCAAGAGGGATTTTGGCCCACTCCTCCACACAGATCTCCTCTAGATCTGTCAGGTTTCGGGGCTGTCGCCGAGCAACACGGAGTTTCAGCTCCCTCCAAAAATTTTCTATTGGATTTAGGTCTGGAGACTGGCTTGGCCACTCCAGAACCTTGATATGCTTCTTACGGAGCCACTCCTTGGTTATCCTGGCTGTGTGCTTCGGGTCGTTGTCATGTTGGAAGACCCAGCCACAACCCATCTTTAATGCTCTGACTGAGGGAAGGAGGTTATTGCTCAAAATCTCACAATAAATGGTCCCATTCATCCTCTCCTTAATACAGTGCAGTCGTCCTGTCCCCTTCGCAGAAAAGCACCCCCCAAAGCATGATGTTACCACCCCCTTGCTTCACAGTAGGGATGGTGTTCTTTTGATGCAACTCATCCTTCTTTTTCCTCCAAACACGATGAGTGAATGTCAGGGCTCCGGGTATGACCAGAGGTGTGTGGACCGACACAGGGAAACACAGACTTCAGGTATAGCGTGTAAAACAATATAATTTATTAAGGGCAACACAAACATAAATGCAGTGCAACAACCAAACCCAAAACTAACACAAATACATACAACAAGGTACAACAAACCCAAACCTTAACTGATATATATATAATAATATGGAGCACAACGTAGTCAGGCGGGCCGGGTCGGAAGCTAACGGGTAGACAAGGTACAAGGAGTAGGCAGAAGATTGGTCAGGAGTAGCCAAGGTCGGTGCAGGCAGAGTTCAAGCAGAGTCAGGATCAAGCAGAGTCAGGATCAGGCAGGAAGCAGACAGGATGCAGGTACAGGGGCTCATGGGAACAATACACCAAGGCCCTGACTGCAGGCCTGGCCATTCCTTAAATACACCTCCTGCAATCATCCTCAGGTGATAGCTTGATTGCAGGAGTGAGCTTCTGGCTGCTGAGAGCACCCGCTGACCAGCCCTGGTACTGCAGCCCACAAGGCAGTTGAGTCCCACCACCATTGGTGAGTCCATTCCTGACAGTGAAGTTTAGACAAAAAGTTCTACTTTGGTCTCATCTGACCACATGACATTCTCCCATGCCTGCTCTGGATCATCCAGATGGTCATTGGCAAACTTCAGACAGGCCTGGACATGTAATGACTTGAGCAGGGGAACCTTTCGTGCAATGCATGAGTTGAAACCATGACGGTGTAGTGTTCTACCGACAGTGACCTTTGAAATTGTGGTCCCAGCCCTCTTCATGTCATTGAACAGCTCCTTCCTTGTAGTTCTGGGCTGATTCCTCACCTTTCTTATCACCAGTGATATCCCACGAGGTGAGATCTTGCATGGAGCCCCAGTCCGAGGGAGACTGACAGTCGTCTTTAGCCTCTTCCATTTTCCAATTGCCCCGTAGCCTTTTCCAGCCTTGTGGAGGTCCACAATTTTGTCTCTGGTGTCTTTTGACAGCTCTTTGGTCTTGCCCATGGTAGTAGTTGGCATCTGACTGACTGTGGGGTGGACAGGTGTCTTTAAAGAGCTCAGACAGGTGCTACTAAGTTAGATTTTATGAGTGGAGTAGAGGTTGACTTTTTAAAGGCACACTAACAGGTCTTTGAGAACCAGAATTCTTTCTGTTTCTTAGGTGTTCGAATACCTATGTTCAGCAGTGCAAGACAAATAAATTCTTTAAAAATCATACAATGTGATTTCCTGAATTTTTTTTTAAATTCTGTCTCTCAGAGTGGGAATGCACCTACAATGTGAATTTCAGACCCCTCCATGATTTCTAAGTGGGAGAACTTGCAAAATCGCAGGGTTCCTCACAACCCCCTGTGATATCACAACCCCCTGATGAAGCCGCGTGACCAGCGGCATAACGCGTAGGGGAGGGGCTACGACGTCACTGGCCATTCGAGGACGACAGGTTCACATCAGGCATACGGTGTTTGGCATGCTGAGGATGCAGCTCTGTATACACAAAAGCGGTTTTTTACTTTTTTATATGTGAGTGCAATTGGGTACCTTATTAAAGTTTTTTATAAAGGATAAAGCACTATCTCTGGAATTTTCTCTTTCCACCGAGGGCATATGCAGAAGAGAGGAAAGCAGAGGAGAAGCAGCGAGAGAGTAAGATCCAAGCAGGGATAGGACACGGAGAGCCGGCTGAGAGGGATCCATCATGCCTCATATGGTGCAACACACTACTGTTCCATATAGTGAACACAAGCGTTATTAGCCTAGTATAGGCTATCTTGGAGGTGAGCGCACAACTTAATCTCACTAAGGAAGTCACTTGGATTTATTTATTGATTTGAATCACTGGGATTTGTCACCACTTATTCACAGAGACTTATTATTATTTGCAAATGATAAGCATGGGATGTCATATCTTATTTTGTTGATCACATGTTTTTTTCTATATTGATATATTTTTGGTTTATGATATGGTTTCTTTGGAAATATGAATTGATTTTTAGTGTGATATTTTTCACTTGGAGGAGTGGTGGCATTTTTTATACTTGTTTCATTATGGTATAGATACTGCAATTTCCGCCATTTTTTTTGCTATACAGCGCTGCGCTAGTTTAACGGACAATTTCACAGTCATGCAATACGGTACATAAATGAAATTTACATCCTTTTTTCCCACAAATTGAGCTTTCTTTCGGTGGTATTTGATCGCCTGTGCTTTTTTTTTATTTTTGTGCTATAAAAAAAAAGGCGGACAATTTTGAGGAAAAAAAAACAATATTTTGGACTTTTTGCTATAAAACATGTCCAGTAAAAAAAAAAATGTAAAAATCAAATTTAGTCATAGATTTCTGCCAAAATGTATTCTGCGACATGTCTTTGCTAAAAAAAAAAAACCCAATACGTGTAAATTAATTGGTTTACGTGAAAGTTATAGCGTTTACAAATGGCGGGAAAGATACTGGGATTTTTAATTTTTTTTATACTAATAATGGCGGCGATCAGCGACTTATGGCGGCGATCAGCGACTTATGGCAGGACTGCAGGACTGCAGCGGACATTCTGACACTGGGGGGGAACTGACTTGGTCACTGACATCTCCAGTGACACCAATACAGTGATCAATGCAAAAAAAAAAAACACACTGACACTACTAATGGCACTGGGGAGGAAGGGGTTAACTTTTTTATTTACTGAAAGGGTTAACTGTGTGAGGGGAGTGTTTTACTAGTGGACGGGGGTGTACTGCTTGGGGACACGCTGATCAGGAGAGATAAACTCTTCTCTCCAGATCAGCGTGTCAGGAGCTGTCAGGGAACTGACAGAAAGCAGAGCTACAGCAGCCCTGCTCTCTGTCAGTGATTGCCGCTAATTGGCGGGACACCCGTTGCCACGATCGGTAGGATGGGTAGGGCGGGCGCGCGCCCCCTACCGGTTTGCAAATGCACGTTTTAAAACGTACTTTTGCCCAGCCGTGCTGACCTGCCACCGTATTTCTACAGTGGCTGGTCGGCAAGAAGTTAATGGGGGGCACAGGCAGCAATAAAATCTGACAGGTGTTCTTATCCTCCTGCACTCTATCCAAACCTAACATTTTTACCTTTATTTATACTTTAATATAAGATAGAGAGAGTAAATACTATTGTCCAATCGTCTAATTAACAATGTCACAAAAATTACTGCTGCACGACAAACACAAATAAAAACAAAAATGAAAAAAAATATAAAAATTTAAATTGAGAAAAAAAGATTTGAAAAATAGGTCAGCTGCGAGGTTGCTTTAAAAGTATTCTACACTTTCAAATGTTTTCATTGTTTTATCCAGGTCCTAGTGTTGTTATATTGCCTGTATTGCTGTTTGCCTTACCTTGAAATGATCGCTGCAGTATGTAGAGTCATGTCTGATCGATACCCCATGTCCATGTATTGATTCAGCTAGTTTGTCCCTGTTCGTCAGAGGGACAGGATAACGTCCTTTTTCAGGTCACAGAGTGTCCAATGCATGCCTTGCCATCTGCTCTGTGTCACATCACAAACGTGGGAGTGCCAAGTAGAAAAAAAAAAATCTTCCAGCTGCAAAGTAAACTATCTGTGTGTTGGTGAATACTCTGCCTGTTTATGCCCATGCTGAATGTAGCTACTATGTAGTTCTCATCTACACTATCACTAGCATGAAAGACCCAGTTAGTATGGAATATGTTGTTTCTTCACAGGAAATGTTAATTCCCAGACTACAAACAGAGGTCATGCACTAACCTGTGCAGAGCCATGCTGAATACCTCATATTTCTACACAAACAGAAACTGCTGTTCAAGGGCGGACTGACAACTCATGGGGCCCCCGGGCAATAGGGGATCATGGGGCCCCTGTGTCCTTGCCCAAACTCAAAAAAAGCCTGTGAAAAAGGTACCAGGGGCATCTCATGGGGCCCCCCTACTGACCCGGGCCCTCGGGCAGTGCCCGAGTTTCAAAATGGTCAGTCCGCCCCTGTTGCTGATACAGGAATGTTTGCATTTACTCTTCTATGGGCTGTGCATGCACAGAAACAAATGAAACCATGAAACTACATGATCAATGCACATCTTATGCAGGTGAAAATCAAAAGGTGCAAGTAGGAATGTTTACAATGCCTTAAATTGACTTTAGTTGAACTTTCCTTTTATATTAGCTAAATACGTGGGATTGTAGGCCACACGCACTCACACAAGCAATTAATACTATTCCTCGAATTCAGCTAAATAATTAGACAGAAACCAAAAATGGCAAGAAAATGGACTCAGGACTTTATTGGTTTACAAACTATCATATAATAAACCATGAATAATCTCTTTATTCACTTAAATTAATAATCCATTAAAGTACAAATCAAAATTCCGCTCAGTTATCATAACTTGAGCAATAATTAAATATAATTTTGAGCAAAATGCCCCCCCCCCCAGAATCTGGGGTGATAAAAAAACCACACAAAATAACCGCGACAAGGCAGGAGGGAGGGAAGCTCTTTTGGAAAGCTGACCAAATGCCCAGAATGATGTTCCAGCCAATCCTTATATAGGGATCCCTGACATACAGAACGTTCCAATAATTCCTATTGGACCATTTCTTTCCCTCAGCCTGGAATTCCAGAAATTTAAAGAGACAGTACACCAAATTACAAAGAACACTGATTATGCCAAAAAACATGTTTTAATAACTAGAACAGGTGTAAAGAGGCATCCACAATCCCATGAAAGTGTGCCCAAAGTGTTGTGCCCACTTTAAACATGGGCATTTAGACCACACGCACTCACAAGCAATTATTACTATTCCCCGAATTCAGCTAAATATTTGGACAGAAACCAAATATTGCAAGAAAATGGCCAGGGCACTTTATTGGTTTACAAATTATCATATAATACACCATGAATAATCTCTTTATTCACTTAAATTAATAATCCATTAACGTACAAAACAAAATTCAGCTCAGTTATTAGAACTCGAGCAGTAATTAAACATAATTTTCAGCAAAATGTCCCCACCAGCCGACACTTTTTTGAAAGAAACAAGTCCGACCTACCTCATACCCATGGCCATTTCTATGCACGATTGAAGCCCTAAGTTAAAAATATCAATACCCACATCAGAAAGGTGAATCCCATCTTTTCTATACAGATCTGTAAGTCTGTAAGTCCACCCTCCAAATCTGTGTGGTGACAGGAAAAACCACCTATAGAGGGCAAACATTTTTCCATTGCTGTGTTGATTCTCTTACAAACCTTCTCCATAGCCTTGTATTGTGCAGAACACAATCAAGATAAATGGGAAACTATTTTGGAAAATACCAACATTTTATTAGGGGAAGACAACTTAAAACAGCACAAATCCTGCTTATTTCTGAATGATAACTCCAATGTTCTCATCCTACCAATGTCATTACTGCCAAGGTAAATGATCAGGACTGACGGGGGAGGCCAAAAATGATACAACCTTGCTAAAGTAAAATAAAGCTGGAACCATTAGAGGCTTCTGATACCTTTCCAGAACACAGTAAAGGATACAGGGTTCCTTGACAAATTCTCAGAATATCTTCTATGAGCCCCTCTCTTGCACACCTAATAAATAAATGAGTGCCCCACAATCCATATACAGCATGCATTGCCTGTGAATTTAAATAAAAAGGTTAGGGCGACCATAAACCTGAAAACACTTGGATTCTCACCCACCCAACTTTTTGACAGATTCAGCGGACATCCCCAGTCTTACAGCCTCAGAGGCAGCACCAATTCGGCAAGAGTGGGACGTACATTTCAAGTGCTGCAACCCAAGTCAAGCAAAACATTTCTTTAAAACATAATTAATTTGGTATACAGTCAAGGGGGAACCATCAACATGTAGAAACAAAAGATCTGCTTGGTAAGGACGAAGTGAAAGGTATTGTTACATGGTCCTGACTGGGCATACACTGAAGTCCTGGGCTAACAAAAGGGTAATCCAAAAACCTCTACCTAACTGGTCAGCCTTAGAATGTTGAATAAAAATATGGAGCACTGAATCCTCAAGAGAAATATTGTTGAAGAATAAACCAGACTTTCTATTCCTGTTTGGAGAAATTAACTTGGAGATTCGTAATACTCCAAAAAAGGCAATAACGAATGATAAACAAAATAACATAGCTTCATAGGCAGAGAAACAAACTGAAGTCGTAGCAATACAGAGTTGAACCACGATATCCCTAGATATAGGCCTTCTACCATCCGGAACAAAGCGATCTCCCTTATATCCCTTTAGGGCTTGTTTAACTGCAAAAAAACTAGAACAGGCTGGGAAAGAAATTCCCTTCAACATCTTAATGATATGACTGTGCGAAAGGCGAAGCTGCATTAAAAAAGCTAAAAATGCAATACTCAGTCAGATTATGCAATTTAAAGTATGAGAAGAAACTGAATTCTGGATAGTCTGTAAAGCAATCATCAGATTAGGTCCCATAAGTGAATTGGACACCTAACCATTGACATCCGCACTGGGAAAAAGTTGACGAAAATAATCCATCTGAAATCGAGATAGGGAGTCAGCAATAATGTTAGAGCTGCCTGGAGTAAATTTTAGCTTTTAACCAAATATTGTAATATAAACACAAAAAGACCAAATGACGCAACAGCTGCTTCTGTAAAGAGTTTAAATTCATCCTGAAAAAAGGACCTACTATTGGAAGAATTCAAAAATGTTTACAGTCTCTTACAGAAAATATGACCCATAACTCTGCAGGTGAATGCTAAGAAACCTAACAATGATTGCATTTTTTTCAACAAAACTTTTTTTCGTCTTAAAAAGAGAGCAATCAAATGCTGTAATCTCTCAATTTTTTGTAAAGGCAATCTGAACTCCATAACAGGCGAGTCAAAGAGAATGCCTAAAAATTCTAGGCACACAGATAGAAACATTGTTTTATCCTCCACTAAAGGAATGCCGAAGCAGGCAGCAATGTAAAAAACTAATGAAGTAAATAAGAACAAGTACTAGAATCAGGTGGGCCTATAAACAAAAAAATCACCCAAGTAGTGAATAATTCCATCCCAACCAGCCTCATGGCAGACAACTCAGTTCAAAAATGAAGAAAAAGCTTCAAAATAAGCACAGGATATAGAACAGCCCATAGGAAGGCACTTGTCAAAAAAAATAAAAACCTTCAAAACAGAAACCTAAAGAATTTGAAAGCCGAAGGGTCAATTGGCAAAAGGCAGACTTTATATCAGCTTTTGCTAATAAAGTCCCTTTGCCAAAAGATTTAATCTGCAAAATGTAGAATAAGATACAGAACATAAAGACTCATCTATAACATCAATCAATGAACTCCCCCTGGGAAAGGAAAGATGGGGTATAATACTAAATGCATTCAGTTCCTTTTTAGGTAGCACACCCAAAGGTGAAATCCTAAAATTGGAAAAGGGGGGGTGAATAAAAGGACCCACAATATGGTCTGCCAAAATTTGCTTAGCAATTTTGTCTCTCACCATTTCAGGAAATTGCATGACAGATTTTAAGTTATCAACCAACTCACAGCCCGTTCCGCAAAACAAAGGGAGCGGAAAACCTTTGCTAAAACCATTAATTAGTAAAGTTGCCATTACCCTGTTGGGGAACAGATCAAGCCATGGACGCATTTTTTCCATCCTCACTGGTGTGCAGGCTTTTCTGAAAAATATCCTTCCAATTTTGAACAGAATTATTCTTTTTATAGCATTTGTCAACAGGATGATTACCAGTACAAAACGCACATTCATGCCTATACAGTATTTGCATGATGTATTCCACTTGCATCGGGAATCATTGTAAGCAAAACAAACACCCTTATGATATGCTTAAGAAACTGGATTAATATTAAGTTGCCTACTGTAAACAGGTCTCTGAGGTGAAATTAAATTAAGCCATGAGCCCACATCTTTCATACCCCATTTCAATGAATGGACAGTTTTGATGCAAAGGTTCATCCTATTGGAACCACCCAAACCCACCAAAGCTTTTGTAAGCCTCCAATATATGTTCCAAGTGTTGAAATAACCCCCCCCACACACACACACACACAAGTCAGGGTGTTTTTCAGTCAAAACGCTGGAAGAAATGCAATACGCCTGAAGCCAATTACAAAATGATCTAGGAATTGGCCTTCACCTGTCATCCTCTGACTTATCCTTTGATTTTTTTGTATAACCTAGAAGTGGACTCCTTTGCAGAGGAGAGAAGAGATAACATGTTAATGAAATCACCTCTCCAAATGTTTTCTTTCACGGAAGCAGGTAAGTGACAACCTAGCGGAGAAACTTCACAGGGCATGGTTTCTTTTAAACAAATTTCAGGTATGCTAGGTCTAGAGGAAAGATTAGATACAGATGCTGGAGGAATCACAGCAGCAGAAACACCTGTTACATTAGCATCAGAAGAAACAACAGCACAGCCCTGTAGAGAAGACAGCATTGGAATTGGAAACAGTATTCACAGTAACAGGAGGATTAGACATTTATTGAACAAATTTTGACAAAGAGCCAACTAATTCAGACAACACTGAAAATTCAGCAAACTCACCCTGAGGCAGCTGTAATGCACCTGAATGATCTGTAGGCTGAGCACTGCTCTCAGAAGACTGAGCTGCAACACATATGGAGCCAGTAAGCCAAAGCCTGAGTGCTTGGCCAGAGAGGAGGGACAGAGCAGCTCCTGCAGCCATTGTCCAGGAGTTTGAGCTTGACTCCTTTGTCTAGTAACCATGGGGGGGTGAGCGGCCCCCACCTACCTCTTCTCACAGGTGATGGAGAAAAGGACCTTCTCTTCTTCCTTTGACAGCTGCTTGGTCCTGCCTCTTCCATGACGCCATCCTGTCTAACCTCCTACTGGTGAAGATCCTTCTCAGGACCAACCATGAAAATTCACTGCAGGGGGCTGGCTGCACTGAAGATGGCAGCGGTAAGCTGTCCGGTCTGGTGCCGCAGCTAACGGCGGCTGTATGTCAGGTGAGTCCTCCATCATGGTTCCCACAGTGTCACTGTCCTGTACATGCCGGGCACCGTCTTCATCCTCTAAAGCAAGGGCTAAGCAGTGCCGTAGCCAGTTCTCTCCACCGCTACTCTCAGCCTTCTTCAGGACTTTTATCTGTAAAGTTTTCATGGTCAGCAAGGACAGAGCTCTTTTGGAAAGCTGACCAAATGGCCAGAATGATGTTCCCGCCAATCCTTATATAAGGATTCCAGACTTCCAGAAAGTTCCAATAATTCCTATTGGATAATTTCTTTGCCTCAGCCCGGTATTCCAGAAATTTAAAGAGAGAGTATACCAAATTATAAAGAACACTGAATATGCCAAAAAATATTTTTTAATAACTAGTAGAACAGGTATAAAGCAGCAGCTACAATCCCATGAAAGTGTGCCCACTTTAAACATTACACTTGCATTAGAACATAAAGTGTTTAGCCACTTCTGGACCATCCACTTGCAATGTACTGCAGAAGGGAGGCCTGTGCAGGCAAAGCAACATACTGGTACCTGTTTCCTTGTTTAGAGCACACCCATTAACTTACACCTACTGTGATTGTACACAGTGGGAGTCTGTCAGCAGGTCCCAGCCAATGATTCATGACCAGGACCTGCTGATCAGCTGTGTCCAATCACAGCCCAGAGCCCTTGTATGGACAATCAACACAGGGTTCTGTACAGAGGGAAAAATCTCTCTGTTTCTTATCCTTGCAAAGCAGGGATGAGAAACAAAGAGATACCTTTAGTAAAAGCAGCACGATTAACCCCTTGATTGTCCTATATGTTAAATCCCTTCCCAGCCAGTGTCATTAGTACAGTGACAGTGTATAGTATTATCCAGGGCTTGTTTTCTCAGAGAGTAGGTGCAGGAGCTCCCCACTGTTTGAGTCACTCCTTGTCTTTGCCCCTACACACCTCCAAGCACCGTCCCTTGGTTCCACCTCCTATCCACCTCCCAGTACCACCCCCTAGAGAATACAGAACTAAGTATCATTTTGTAGTGCTAAGTAATTTGTACGTAATGTGTTAATGATAACAAAAAAAGAAGCAAAATACAGTAGATCCCATGCAACCAGCAACAACTGATCCCCCACGCAATAGACCCCCCCCCCAGCAACAATGGATACCCCACAACAAAATACCACCCCAGCAGCAGCAACAGATCTCCCAGCAGCCAGCAACAATAGACTCCTCCCACAACAGGAGATCCCACTGAGCAACAACTGATCCCGCAGCAACATAAGACCCCTCCCAGTAGCCAGTACCAATAGACCCTCCAGTACACCTCAGTACGCCTTGCCATTACATACATTCAGTGCTGGAGGTGCCAGAACTACATTCACCCACATTCCAGCTGAAAAAAAGCCCCAATATTATCACTGATCACTGTATTAATGTCACTGGTAATATCAGTGGCAGTTAGTTCTCCTCAGCATCAGGTAGCATCAGAATCTGCACTGGTTCAAATGAAACAAGAGCTGTCAGCACTATATTCCGATACAAAGAATTCAAAATATAAGTTTAAAAAAAGTGCAGCGCTTACAACATGAATAATAACTACAATTCTATAAATCAACAAAAAACCTCAAATTCAGGTGCAGACAAACGTAGTGCAAAAGTCATTGAATGTGATAACTATCGTCAATCACAGAAAATGTTCTTGTATATCCAAGTGCAGCCTCTTCCACCCCACTCAATGTGAAATGTCCTTGGGTGCAATCAGAAATGATCGAAGTGTGAAAGTGACCAAGCACAATCAACTGCAATATGTGTCACCACACACAGTGCTTAAGAGAGGCTTACCGGAAACATTTGACCATCATGTTGTAGAGTGGTCAAAAAAGGCATATAGGTGATCAAAAGGCAATCACTCCAACCTCCTCCAAAGCCTTCAGATTTATTTAAAAAGACATTTCCAGACTCCACATGGATCATCGATATCAAGAGTGTAGTGGGCATAAAGATGGAATAGAAAAGCTTCACATAGTGTAAAATCCTTTACAACATTTATCAAAATATTGCACTTACGTGTAAGAAGATAAAAAACAACACTGTACAAATGTGTGCCCACTTCCAAGATGGCTGCGAGCGTCCGCGCATGCGTGGTGACGTCTATGTGACGATCGCGCCGTCAGACCCCAGCCCTTCTCACCAAACTCGTGACCGAAGGACTAGCCAATCTAAAACCGCGTTGTCACGTACATAACAATGCCACGCCCAGCTGCACCCTGCACACAGATTTTCCAGCTAATAGACCACAATCTGTGTATCTGCAGCCTGAGAGCGATTGTTACTGGGTCAGGTTAATTACACAACTAACCCTTCAAACTGCCACTACCTCCTTTTTGTACAGAGAAAGAGGAAACTTGGCAATATCGGCAATAATACTATGATGTTTGAATAATCGTTTGTATACACAATGTCACCACAGACAGATGTATGCAGACGTTTAAAACACACAGTAGCGTTCTTCAGAGACAGGGGTGCTTTAGTTTGCATTAAAGAGCTGTAGAAACAGTTCAACACTTTCAGAAAGTAAGATTTATTACTAAAAGGTCAAAAGGGTGCAATACAAATATTTACAGAAAAAGATGTAGCCAATATATATATAAATATACAGAAAACAATAGCACAGCAAAGAGATAACAGAAAGGAGTTTAGAGGGTTAGAGTACTTGCCAAATGTTCTGGTTTAAGCAGATCAGGTTTCATGAGCCAAGAGGATGCCTTATCTCCCAACCTTAGTTCAGATGTTAAAAAAGGGAGAATTCTTCAACTTCCACACAACTCAGCTTAGCTTAGCTCTTTCTAGCAACTCCACAGGGTGTTGTGACGATCGTGGTGTCAGACCCCAGCCCTTCCCACCAAACTCGTGACCGAAGGACTAGCCAATCTAAAACCGCGCTGTCACGTGTGTAACAATGCCACCCCAGCTGCACCCTGCACACAGATTTTCCAGCTAATGGACCACAATCTGTGTATCTGCAGCCTGAGAGCGATTGTTACTGGGTCAGGTTAATTACGCAATTAACCATTCACACTGCCACCACCTCCTTTTTGTACAGAGAAAGAGGAAACTCGGCAATATCAGCAATAACACTATGATGTTTGGATAATCGTCTGTATACCACTGTCACCACAGGCAGGTTATACAGAGGGTTAAACACACACACAGTAGCGCTCTTCAGAGGCAGAAATTCGTAGTTTGCATTAAAGAGCGTTAGAAACAGTTCAACACTTTCAGAAAGTAAGATTTATTACTAAAAGGTCAAAAGGGTGCAATAAAAATATTTACAGAAAAAGATGTAGCCAATATATATATATAAATATACAGAAACAATAGCACAGCAAAGAGATAACAGAAAGAAATTTAGAGGATTAAAGTACTTGCCAATTGTCCTAGTTTAAGCAGATCAGATTTTATGAGCCAAAAGGATTTTTTATCTCCCACTGTTAGTTCCGATGTTAAAAAAGGAGAAACTTCAACTCTCACACACCTCAACTCAGCCTAGTCTAGCCTTTTTTAGCACCTCCACAGGGTGTCTCCCTGGAGCAGTAAACCAATCGCCTCATTTGGGGCGGGAGTTGTAGGTGGAGACCTCAGGCTATGACCAAAGCCTGCTCAAATTATATTATGGTTCATAATTTACCCTGGATACATACAACACCCTATCCACGAGTAGATTATTATGCAGAATCACCTGCTGAACGGTTAGACATGAAACACAAAATATCTGCCCGAATGGTTAAGGAGATATAATCCTCTGCTCTCCCGCGCATGCCAGACAGGGGGTGCAACATACCAGGAGAATGGTCTCAAATTGAGCCATCCGAATATGGGCTCCATGTTTAAGTAATTATGTCCTACGTGAAGATATAAACTTATATGAAAAAGTGAGTTTTTAAATGTAAGTCTGTTTTTACGTCTTTTGAACTCAGTGAAGGACTTGGTTTATGGCTTTACGAGCCCAGATTGCGGAAGTTAACAGACATCTAGGCCCCAGCTCGGTTGTGGGATTTATAGCCATGACGCCCTCCCATGAACTTTTCTGCCTGTGATCTGCATCAAACAGACCACATGTCACTCAACAGAAAGGGAGGGGGGATGAGGAAAGCTGATTTGGGAGTAGAGATGATATAGCATGGAAGATTCTTAACAAGATGGATGACCAAGTCCATCTCAGTGTGCACGATTGCTACAGGTGTCTCCCTGGAGCAGTAAACCAATCGCCTCATTTGGGGAGGGAGTTGTAGGTGGAGACCTCAGGCTATGACCAAAGCCTGCACAAATGATATTATGGTTCATAACTGACCCTGGATACATACAACATCCTATCCACGAGTAGATTATTATGCAGAATCTTCGGCTGAACGGTTAGATATGAAATATCTGCTTGAATGGTTAAGGAGATATCATTTTCGGCTCTCCTGTATATGCCAGCTAGGGGGTGTAATATACCAGGAGAATGGTTTTAACTTGATCCATCCTAACATGGACTCCATGTTTAGGTAATTATGTCCTATTTGAAGATATGAACTTATATGAAAAAGTGAGTTTTTAAATGTAAGTCTGTTTTTACGACCCCTTGGAATGTCTTTTGAACTCAGTGAAGGACTTGGTATATGGCTTTACGAGCCCAGATTGTGGAAGTTAACAAACATCTAGGCCCCAGCTCAGTTGAGGGATTTATAGCCATGACGCCCTCCCATGGAGTTTGCTGCCTGTGATCTGCATCAAACAGACCACATGTCACTCAACAGAGAGGGAGGGGGGATGAGGAAAGCTGATTTGGGAGTAGGACATGATAGAAGATGGAAGACCCTTAACAAGATGGAGGACCGCGTCCATCTCTGTATGCATGATTGCTACAGTCTGCCCTAGTTCCATCCGACACGTTTTGTCAGAAATTACGCTATCAAGGGTCTAGAGTGCACGTCCATCACCATGCTCTTATAGGAGGATCACAGAGAGAGTCGCAATGATTGGTCAAGCTCCAAGATTGATAAGGATGTCAAACAGAGCTGATTGGTCAAGCTCCATGATTAAGGATGCCACAGCAGATCCTTAAATACCTCAGAACATATTGGATGTAACCAAATGATGAACAAATAATGTCTCACAAAGATCTCAAAAAAAGACCTAAATTATTACAGAGACCCAGACTAATAGCCAGGTCATCATTGTGAGATGAAATTAATAAAAATATACAACCAAATCATCATAATCATATGAAAATAAGTGGTTAAAGGCAATGATATGCCCCCCAGAGGTGAACTACATGATTAAACCCCTTGGAAATTTTTATTTAAAAATGGGTTGATCATATCATTATAAGCCAATATAGATAAAAAGCTGTGATAAAAAATATATATGTTGAAACCCATCCGGCCGTCTCAGTTAACAATCCATACAAAAACAGACTTAAAATAACATTATTAGTTATTATTAATAAAACAATTAATATCCCAGTCAACATTTAAACGGTATGGAACATAAGTCTTAAGGTCATAAATCCACTTGACCTCAAGACAGGATATCTCTTTCTTAGCATTGCCTCTTCTCCAATGAGGACTGTATTTATCAATAGCAAGGAAAGCAGTTCCTTCAGGATTTTTATTGTGGAAAAGTGCATAGTGACGTGAAACACTGTGCCATTTAAAACCCTTCCTAATGTTCGCAATGTGCTCATTAAGGCGATTGTGTAATTCCCTAGTGGTGCATCCAATATATTGCTTATCACAATGAAAGAGAAGCAAATAAGCTACATTTTTAGTATGGCAAGTAATAAAGGAGTGAATATCATAAGTCCTCAAAGTGTGAGTTGAGTGAGATTTAGAAATCTTTTTATCACTGAGTCTGTTGATCTTACACATATTACACTTCCAACAAGGAAAAAAGCCTTCATAATCGTGAAAAAAAGTATGACGTATAGGGGAGTCATAGCTGTTAGGATCCACCCTATGTCTGAGTGATGGAACCCCTCTGAAGATAACTGAAGGTTTTTCTGGCAAAATTGGACCCAATAATCGGTAATTTTTCAACTCCGGCCAGTGTTTTTTGATAATTTATTTAACTTTGTAAAGTAGTTCAGAAAAAGAAGTAATAAGTGAAAGACCAAAAGAGCTGGATTCTACAGGTGCCTTAGGTCTTTCTGTTAGTAGAGAGTTCCTGTCTATCAGTCACCTCTGATATGACCCTATTCAGATTATCCTCATCGTAGCCCTTTTCTATAAATCTAGATTTAAGAAATTTGGCCTGTTCCAAAAAGTCCTGAGTACGTGTGCAATTACCTCTCAGATGAAAAAATTTACTCTTTGGTACTGAGGCCAGCCATGAGGGATGGTGACAACTCCCCTTTGTGTGAGGCTATTCCTGTCAGTAGGTTTGAAAAAAGTGGAGGTGTGAATAGTTTCATTCTGTATACTAATCTGAAGATCAAGGAACGTTAACTGGTTGGTACTAGCCTCATAAGACAAGGATATACCCCTATCATTTACATTAAGAAGATCTATATAAGAGCTTAAGGAGTCTAAATCACTCTCCCAGATCAAAATTACATCATCGATGTAACATTTCCACAGTATAAGTTCCGATCTCCTGTCTTTAAATACTGTATCTTTCTCCCACATGGCCATAAACAAGTTGGCCATGCTGGGGGCAAATTTACCCCCATAGCTACACCCTTACATTGTAGGTAATAGGAGCCAGCAAACTAAAAATAGTTGTGGATCATGGAAAATTCTAACAGACGTAGGATAAATTCTTCTTGTTCTAATGGAATGGGAGAATGCTGGTACAGATGATGATGTGCCGCTTCAAACCCATGTAAATGGGAGATAACAGTATAAAGTGATGTCACATCGGCTGTGGCTAATATATAGCTAGACTTCCATTGTATCTCACCCAGAATGTTGATTATATGTCTAGTGTCATTCAGGTTGGCCGGGGTATCAAGCACTAACAGCTGCAGATAGTAATCTATATATCTCCCAGCTCGGGATGTGATGGAATCTATCCCGCTAATGATGGACCTGCCTGAGGGGTGAGACAAAGACTTGTGTATCTCTGGCAGGCTATACAGTACATCACTGACACCCTGGGGGCCAAGGGTACCAGGAATGCCCTGTCTTTCTTATTAAGGATGCCCTCTTTAAAACCCTTATCTACCAGAGCTTTAAGATCCTTTTTTATACTTATATGTGGGATTATGTGATAGTTTAAAGTATGTTTCCGTATCTGCTAAAATTCTAGACATTTCCACATTATAATCATACTTATCCAAGATGACTATGCCACCGCCTTTATCTGCGGGACATATAACTATATTCTTTCTGGCACATAATTGATCTATGCCCAACATAATATCCTTCTGCAGTCTAACATGTCTGAATTTTAACATATCTAGATCTTTCAAGACCAGATCTTTAACCGTTTCAATACCGTGCAATTTTACACCTTCCTGCCCAGGCCATTTTTCAGGTTTCAGCGCTCTCACACTTTGAATGACAATTGCGCGGTCATACAACACTGTACCCAAACTAAAATTTTATAATTTTCTTCACACAACTAGAGCTTTCTTTTGGTGGTATTTAATCACCGCTGGGGCGTTTATTTTTTGCTAAATTAACAAAAAAAGACCAAAAAGTTTGAAAAAAATACACATTTTTCTTTGTTTCTGTTATAAAAGTTTACAAATAAATAATTGTTCTTCATAAATTTAGGCCGAGATGTATTCTGCTACATGTCTTTGGTGAAAATAACCCAAATTAGGATGTATTTTTTAGTTTGTAGGAAAGTTATAGAGTTCACAAACTATGGTATAGATCTGAATATTGATCAATCCTGAAGTACTGACAGCCAATCTAATTTCTTGAGGTCTAAGAATGTCAGAACAGTACAGATATCCCCTCAAATGACCCCTTTTTGCAGAGTAGACAGTCCGACGTACTTCATAAGAGGCATGGCGAGTTTTTTGAAGTTGTATTTTTTTTGTCATAAGTTTTTGGAAAATGAAAAAATTAAAAAAATTATTTTCACTATTTTTTTTTTTACATACTGTCACCAGTGCAGTACAGCGTCATCATATAACTGGCATGGCGGTGAACAGGGACACTGACTGGTGACAATATGAAAAAAAATATATATATATTTTTTTTATTTTTTTATTATATTTAATTTTTTATTACATTTTTTTTTATTTTTTTTAAGATTTTTTTTTCATATTTTACTATGACCAAAGTAGTACAATGTTACCATAGTAACATTGTACTACTTTGGGGAAGTGATCAGTATTTTTTTTTTTAACACAATTTGCTTATAGCAAAGAATTACTTTGCTATAAGCAAGCATTTACCTGAATGAAATCGATTCATTCAGCTTTTTTTTTTTTTTTTTTTTTTTTTTTGTGCTTAGCTGTGATTTGGTCACAGTTAATCACATGACATGTGCATGTGATTAGCTGTGACCATTCACAGCTAGGCACTAGTATACAATGGATGGCGTCATGAATGAAGCCATCCATTGTATACAACTGTCATGTGACCTGCTGTGATTGGTCACAGCAGGTCACATGGTACCAGCAACGGGAGCCAGTACTCGGATCTGTCATCGGCCGTGTCCGAGGTGCACGGCCGGTGACAGATCGCACTGCTGCGCCGCTCTGCATTAGCGCAAACTGCGCATGTGCGGGAGCACGCCAAATGGCGTGCACCCGGAGTGCAGAAACAAATTTGAAGCCGCCAAACGGCGGCTAATGGTTAAACACAATTAATGAGGGAGATAGGTTAGTCGGGGGATTGAATAAAGAGGCATTGGACAAATTAGAATGCATAATCTGAGATGCAATCTCATTGGAGTCTCGAATGGGATTTGAGACTCAAATATCTTTTAACATTTAACTCTTGTACATACTTTTGCACGTCTATGAATGTCTGAAACTTGTTAAGATTAAGTGGGGGGCAAATTTTAATCCTTTATTTCGAGTAGCCTCTCCTTCGCATGAGAGGGTCACCCCACTAAGATTATAAATACCATTGTTTATCACATCCTAGTCTTTTGGGACTCAACCCTACTCCCCTATCTGGTCCCTCTCTTATGTCCATTACTCTTTTTGTGCCATATCCCACTACTCTGTGAAAATCCTGGTGATTGTTATATTGTTCATATCCTTGACCCCTATTTTGAGTGGGCCAGGACAAGGGGTATCTTCCGTTACCATTATAATTACCCCCATAATGGTCATTGTGTAAGGGTTCATACCTATTGTAAGTGGGGACATTATAGCCAGTGTCTGTCCCTCTAGGGGGTAATTACTTCTAAAGGGGAGAAGCTCTTTCCAGGGGGATGGAAATGATCAATTCCCACCCATCAGGTAACCTTGAAAATTGTTTGCTCTGGATCCTTGATCACCTCCTCTAGATGATGTGAACTGCCTCACTGTGCCATAGGGGGAGGAATTATGCCCCTGTAAGGGAAATCACCCCCTGGAGTTGTTTCACTCCTTGTTGACCGGAAAATGCCTATATGTAGGTCCCCCATTACCCTTAGGGCCTTATCCCCTGGGATTTGGGTTATCATGTGCCCTCTGAGGAAACACACTAGAATTACTGTTCCCCTGTGGGGGTCCACTGATGTTCTCCCCACCAGGTTGTGTTTCACACCCATTATTTACCACTTGTAAGGGGTGTGGAGTCTGTCTACTAATATCAGAACTTTCAGGAAATTGCCATTTGAGGACTACATTGTTCTACTACATTCTCCTCAGCGTCAGTTTGCCCATCACACTATTGCAGTCTTCTTGCAGTCACTGATTACCACCAATAGTAGTATTAAAAAATCAATAAATAAATAAAATTAATATATAGTTATACACAGTTAGATCTATATATATTTGGACACAGGCACAATTTTAGTTTTTTACAGGTATTTACCAAAACATATTCAAGCTATAGTTATATAATGGATATGGGCTGAAAGTGCACACTCTCAGGTTTAATTTGAGGGTAGGTATATCTAAATTGGAGGAAGGGTTTAGGAATTACAGCTCTTAAGAGTAGCCATCCCCCTTTTTCAAGGGACCAAAAGTAATTGGACAATTGAATCAAAAGCTGTTTTGTGGCCAGGTGTGGGCTACTCCTGCGTTATTTCTTCGTCAGTTAAGCAGGTAAAAGGTCTGGAGTTGATTCTAAGTGTGGTATTTGCATTTGGAATCTATTGCTGTGAACTTACATTATGCGTTCAAAGGAGCTGTACATGCAAGTGAAACAGGCCATTGTAAGGCTTCAAAAATTAAACAAATCCATCAGAGAGATAGCAGCAACATTAGGAGTGGCCAAATCAACAGTTTGGTACATTCTGAGGAAAGAAGTATGCACTGGTGAGCTCAGCAACCTAAAAAGACATGGGCGTCCATGGAAGACAACAGTGGTGGATGATCGCAGGATCCTCTCTATGGTAAAGAAAAACCCATTCACAACTTCCAGACAAGTGAAGGATACTCTCCGGGAGGTGGGCGTATCATTGTCAAAGTCTACAATCAAGAGAAGACTCTACGAGAGCAAATATAGACGGTTAACCACAAGGTGCAAACCATTCATAAGCCTGAAGAATAGAGCAGACAGATTAGACTTTGCCAAAAAACATTTAAAAAAAAGCCAGACCAGTTCTGGAAAAGCAATGTTTGAACGAAACTAAAATGAATCTGTACCAGAATGATGGGAAGAAAAAAGTGTGAAGAAGGCTTGGTCCAAAGCACACAACATCTACTGTAAAACATGGTGGAGGCAGTGTGATGGCATGGGCATGCATGGCTTCCAGTGGCACTGGGTCATTAGTGTTTATTGATGATGTGACAGAAGACAGAAACAGCCGGATGAATTCTGAAGTGTTTACAGATATACTGTCAGCCCAGATTCAGCCAAATGCAGCAAAGTTGATTGGACTGTGCTTCACAGTACAGATGGACAATGATCGAAAACACACTGCAAAAGCAACCCAAGAGCTTTTGAAGGAAAAGAAGTGGAATATTCTGCAATGACCAAGTCAATCACCTGATCTCAACACAACTGAGCATGCATTTAATTTGCTGAAGGCAAAACTAAAGGCAGAAAGACCCACAAACAAAGAACTGAAGACAGCTGCAGTTAGAGCCTGGCAAAGCATCAGAAAGGAAGAAACCCAGTCTTTGGTAATGTCCATGGGTTCCAGACTTCATGCAGTCATTGCTAGTAAAGGATTCTCAACAAAATATTAAAAATGAACATTTTATTTATGGTTATATTCAATTGTCCAATTACTTTTGGTCCCTTGAAAAAGGGGGGATGTCTACTCTTAAGAGCTGTAATTCCTAAACCCTTTCTCCAATTTGGATGTACATACCCTCAAATTAAGCCTGAGAGTGTTTCAGCCCATATCCATTATATAACTATAGCTTGAATATGTTTTGGTAAATACCTGAAAAAAACTAAAATTGTGCAATTGTCCAAATATATATGGACCTAACTGTATATGTATGTATTTATATATATATATATATATATATATACACAAACACACACTATATTGACAAAAGTATTGGGACTCCTTGTCTTTACACGCACATGAACTTTAATGGCATCCCAGTCTTAGTCCGTACGGTTCAATATTGAGTTGGCCCACCCTTTGCAGCTATAACAGATTCAACTCTTCTGGGAAGGCTGTTCACAAGGTTTAGGAGTGTGTCTATGGGAATGTTTGACCATTCTTCCAGAAGCACATTTGTGAGGTCAGGCACTGATGTCGGATGAGAAGGCCTGGCTCGCAGTCTCTGTTCTATTTATCCAAAAGGTTTTCTATGGGGTTGAGGTCAGGACTCTGTGCAGGACAGCCAAGTTCCTACACCCCAAACTCACTCATCCATGTCTTTATGGACTTTGCTTTGTGCACTGGTGTGCAGTCATGTTGGAACAGGAAGGGGCCATCCCCAAACTGTTTCCACAAAGTTGGGAGCATGAAATTGTCCAAAATGTCTTGGTATGCTGATGACCTAAGAGTTCCCTACACTGGAACTAAGGGGCCAAGCCCAACCCCTGAAAACCCCACACCATAATCCCCCCACCATCACACTTTACACTTGGCACAATGCAGTTTGGCATGTACCATTCTCCTGGCAATCGCCAAACCCAGACAGATCCATCGGATTTCCAGAGAAGCTTGATTTGTCACTTCAGAGAACACATCTCCACTGCTCTAGAGTCCAGTGATGGCGTGCTTTACACCACTGCATCCGACGTTTTGCATTGCACTTGGTGATGTAGGCTTGGATGCAGCTGCTTTGCCCTTGGAATCCTGAGCTCCTGAGAGCGACCCATTCTTTTATAAATGTTTTGTGGAAGCAGTCTGCATGCCTAGGTGCTTTATTTTACAGTCATGGCCGAAATTGTTGGCACCCTTGATATTTCTCCAGGAAATCATGTATTTCTCACGAAACGTATTGCATTAACACATGTTTTGCTATACACATGTTTATTCCCTTTGTGTGTATTGGGACAAAACAAAAAAAGGGAGGAAAGAAAGCAAATTCGACATAATGTCACACAAACCTCCAAAAATGGGCTGGACAAAAGTATTGGCACCCTTTCACAACTGCGGATAAATAAGAATGTTACAAGCATGTGATGCTCCTGTAAACTCACCTGGGGCAAGTAACAGGTGTGGGCAATATAGAAATCACACCTGAAAGCAGATAAAAAGGAGAGACGTTCACTTAACCTTTGCATTGTGTGTCTGTCTGTGCCACACTAAGCATGGACAACAGAAAGAGGAGACGAGAACTGTCTGAGGACCTGAGAACCAAAATTGTGGCAAAATATCAACAATCTCAAGGTTACAAGTCCATCTCCAGAGAACTAGATTTGCCTTTGTCCACAGTGCGCAACATTATCAAGAAGTTTGCAACCCATGGCACTGTAGCTAATCTCCCTGGTCGTGGACGGATGAGGAAAATTGATGAAAGATTGCAACGCAGAATAGTCCGGATGGTGGATAAGCAGCCCCAAACATGTTCCAAAGACATTCAAGCTGTCCTGCAGGCTCAGGGAGCATCAGTGTCAGCGCGAACTATCCGTCGACATTTAAATGAAATGAAACGCTATGGCAGGAGACCCAGGAGGACCCCACTGCTGACACAGAGACATAAAAAAGCAAGACTACAGTTTGCCAAAATGTACTTGAGTAAGCCAAAAGCCTTCTGGGAAAACGTCTTGTGGACAGATGAGACCAAGATAGAGCTTTTCGGTAAAGCACATCATTCTACTGTTTACCGAAAACGGAATGAGGCCTACAAAGAACAAAACACAGTACCTACGGTAAAATATGGTGGAGGTTCAATGATGTTTTGGGGTTGTTTTGCTGCCTCTGGCACTGGGTGCCTTGACTGTGTGCAAGGCATCATGAAATCTGAGGATTACCAAAGGATTTTGGGTCGCACTGTAGGGCCCAGTGTCAGAAAGCTGGGTTTGCGTCCAAGATCCTGGGTCTTCCAGCAGGACAATGACCCCAAACATACGTCAAAAAGCACTCAGAAATGGATGGCAAAGAAGCGCTGGAGAGTTCTGAAGTGGCCAGCAATGAGCCCAGATCTAAATCCCATTGAACACCTGTGGAGAGATCTTAAAATTGCTGTTGGGAAAAGGTGTCCTTCCAATAAGAGAGACCTGGAGCTGTTTGCAAAGGAAGAGTGGTCCAAAATTCCGGGTGAGAGGTGTCAGAAGCTTATTGATGGTTATAGGAAGCGACTGATTTCAGTTATGTTTTCCAAAGGGTGTGCAACCAAATATTAAGTTAAGGGTGCCAATACTTTTGTCCAGCCCATTTTTGGGGTTTTGTGTGACATTATGTCATATTTGCTTTTCTGCCTCTGTTTTATATTTGTTCCAATACATACAAAGGGAATAAACATGTGTATAGCAAAACATGTGTTAATGCAATACCTTTTTTGTGTGAAATACTTGATTTTCAGGAAAAATATCAAGGGTGCCAACAATTTCGGCCATGACTGTATATACGTGGGCCATGGAGGTGATTGGAACACCTGAATCCAATGATTTGGAGGGGTGTCCCAATACTTTTGGCAATATAGTGTATAAATGTGTATATATATATATACAGTTGCAAGAAAAAGTATGTGAACCCCTTGGGATTACGTGGAGTTTTGCATGAATTGGGCATAAAATGTGCTCTGAACGTCATCTAAGTCACAACAATAGAAGAACACAGTCTGCTGAACATAATACTACATAAACATTAGATGTTGCCATGGTTTAATTGCACATAACATGTAAACATTCACAGTGCAGGGAGGAAAAAGTATGTGAACCTTTGGACTTAATAACTGGTTGACCCTCCTTTGGCAGCAATAACCTCAACCTAACGTTTCCTGTAGTTGCAGATCAGACCTGCACAACGATCTGGAGAAATTTTGGACCACTCCTCTTCACAAAATTGTTTCAGTGTAGCAATATTCTTGGGATGTCTGGTGTGCATCGCTCTCTTAAGGTCATGCCACAGCATTTCAATCGGGTTGAGGTCAGGACTCTGACTGGGCCACTCCAGAAGGCGTATTCTGTGCTGTTGCAGCCATTGTTTTGTTGAATTACTTGTATGCTTTGGGTCATTGTCCTGTTGCATCACCCATCCTCTGCGGAGCTTCAGTTGGCGGACAGATGGTCGTACGTTTTCCTGCAAAATGTCTTGATAAACTCTGGAATTCATTTTCCCATCAATGACAACAATCCGTCCAGGCCCTGAGGCAGCAAAGCAGCCCCAAACAATGATGCTCCCTCCGCCATGTTTTACAGTGGGGATGAGGTTTTGATGTTGGTGTGCTTTTTGGACAGCAATGGCTTCCTCCGTGGTGTCCTCCCATGTACTCCATTCTTGTTTAATGTTTTCCTTATTGTAGATGTGTCAACAAAAATGTTAGCATGTGCCAGAGATTTCTGTAGGTCTTTAGCTGACACTCTGGGATTCTTCTTTACCTCATGCAGCATTCTGCGCTGTGCTCTTGCAGTCATTTTCACAGGACGACAACGCCTAGGGAGAATAGCAACAGTGCTAAACTTTCTCCATTTGTAGACAGTCTGTCTTACCGTGGACACATGAACATCAAGGCTTTTGGAGATACTTTTGTAACCCTTTTCAGCTTCATGCAAGTCAACAATTCTTGATCGTAGGTCTTCTGAGAGCTCTTTTCTGCGAGGCATGGTTCACATCAGACAGTGCTTCTTGAAACCAGTAAACCCAAAACAGGTGTGTGTTTTTTAAGGGCAGGACAGCTGTCAGCAACACCTCCAATATCATCACACTGATTGGAGTCAAGGTTGGCTCACTCCTGGCTCCAATTAGCTCTGGGAGAAGGCATTAAGCTAGGGCCTCACATACTTTTTCCTCCCTGCACTGTGAATGTTTACATGTTATGTGCAATTAAACCATGGCAACATCTAATGTTTGTGTAGTATTATGTTCAGCAGACTGTGTTCTTCTATTGTTGTGACTTAGATGACGTTCAGAGCACATTTTATGCCCAATTCATGCAAAACTCCACATAATCCCAAGGGGTTCACATACTTTTTCTTGCAACTGTATATATACACACATACACCATAGTTTTTAGGCACTCTAACTTTCTTTTTTTTTCACCAAAGGTGTAGCAGAATACATATTGGCAAAATTTATGATTTTTTTTTTCTTTAATTGTATGTTTTATAGCAGAAAGTAAAAAAAACTTTTTTTTACATTTTTGTTCTTTTTTCATTTATATCACTAAAAGTAAAAAAAAAACAGTGGTGATCAAAATACCACCAAAAGAAAGCTCTATTTGTGTGAAAAAATTATATAAATTTAATTTGGGTACAGGGTTGCAGGACCATGCAATTACCAGTTAAAGTAGCACAGTACTAAATAGGAAAATATGGCCTGGTCATGAAAGGGGTAAACCCTTCCAGAGCTCAAGTGGTTAAACTGTAATCTGTAGTTATACTGCGGGCGGGAAGAGCAGGCTGGATCACATACATGTACGCCATTCAGCCGTCTCGAGTTTAGGAGAGCACTGTGTGCTTCCTGGGGCTCGAGGAGCACCCCTCCTGTGACCACTGTGTCTCCCACACAGTGACCACTGTTACTGGTAACCGGGTATCATGTGATCGCTATGACTGGTCATAGCGATCACATGATAACAATGTAACCAACCTGACATGAATGGCTTCACCCTTTTGTATCGTTTGAAAGACACAAGATGCCAGCTGGAATTCTCCTTTAAGAGGCTTTATAATCCATCAACACACAAAGTCCTATTATAACCAAAATGTTATTTTTGTCTAGAATTGATAAGTTAGAAAAATAATATTGTATTTCACTTAGCAAGAACACAATGTTTTAGGTATACAGAAGATTTGTTTGTAGAAGTTACAGACACATAGTCACTCACTAGCATAGGCCAAGGTCAAGATTGCAGCTCCAAGTTAATGAAGGATGAGATTGCAGAAATTGTGTAAATCAGTTAAAATGACTAATTTCACATTTCTTTTGGCATGAATACAGTAGAGGCATTGTTGCTCACAGAGCTGAGATCTGCACATTCAGGATTCAACCTAATTATGTTACTTTGGGTTGTTTGTGTATTTTGCTACAAATGTCCAACTTTTGCTTCTGCGTATTTGTAACTACCTCTTCAAGGCCACATGTGCCAGGGAACAGCTTTAAAAGTCCTGGAAAGCAGACTGTAAATTTACTTTATATCAAAACGCTACCAATACTGTAAATAAGTGCTTATATTGAAGTTCACATAGATTCTTGCTGCTACAGAAACTTGAAACTGTAATAAGTTGTGCCAGTTTGTCAATGCAGCCTATTGTTCTATGTTGTAGCTCATCAAAAGAGCCTGGGGTCCAGGTCAACAAGAACATAGCAGGATGTCACACTGTTTTGTGCTTCATTAATTTTTCATGCATCTTTGCTTGACTTCAGGGAGAGCAATAGTGAGAAATATATATGTTGTCTTGTTAAAATAAAACTCCAGCCAAATCCTTTAATTTGTATTGTTTGAGTGGGGAAGAATTAGGAACTCATTAAGTCTTTTTTTTTCGTTAGAGAGAATTCCCCTTTCTTTTCATATAGTGACCAAAACAGGAAAGAAGGGCAAATCTCCACAATTGGGACCCTGGGAATAAAAACCAAAGGCTCAAACCTTCCATGATATATAAAAAAATGTTTTGGCTGGAGTTCCAACTTAACTGAGGTGTATGAATTTATTCACTAAAAAAGATTTGCTGTCATAGTGGCAGGAACAAAAAAATATGTCCAGGAGGAGAACATAATTGGGGTCCAGCCCTAGTTGTCAGTAGTGATGAGTGAAAGGTTTTCAAAATCATACAATCTTCACTTCTTTTGAATCACCTAAATATACAGTTGCAAGAAAAAGTATGTGAACCCCTTGGGATTACGTGGAGTTTTGCATGAATTGGGCATAAAATGTGCTCTGAACGTCATCTAAGTCACAACAATAGAAGAACACAGTCTGCTGAACATAATACTACACAAACATTAGATGTTGCCATGGTTTAATTGCACATAACATGTAAACATTCACAGTGCAGGGAGGAAAAAGTATGTGAACCTTTGGACTTAATAACTGGTTGACCCTCCTTTGGCAGCAATAACCTCAACCAAACGTTTCCTGTAGTTGCAGATCAGACCTGCACAACGATCTGGAGTCATTTTGGACCACTCCTCTTCACAAAACTATTTCAGTGTAGCAATATTCTTGGGATGTCTGGTGTTAATCGCTCTCTTAAGGTCATGCCACAGCATTTCAATGGGGTTGAGGTCAGGACTCTGACTGGGCCACTCCAGAAGGCGTATTCTGTGCTGTTGCAGCCATTGTTTTGTTGAATTACTTGTATGCTTTGGGTCATTGTCCTGTTGCATCACCCATCCTCTGCGGAGCTTCAGTTGGCGGACAGATGGTCATACGTTTTCCTGCAAAATGTCTTGATAAACTCTGGAATTAATTTCCCATCAATGACAACAATCCGTCCAGGCCCTGAGGCAGCAAAGCAGCCCCAAACCATGATGCTCCCTCCGCCATGTTTTACAGTGGGGATGAGGTTTTGATGTTGGTGTGCTGTGCCTTTTTTTCTCCACACATAGTGTTGTGTGTTCTTCCCAAACAACTCAATCTTGGTTTCATCTGTCCACAGTATATTTTGCCAGTAGTGCTGTGGAACATCCAGGTGCTCTTTTGCAAACTTCAAACGTGCTGCAATATTCTTTTTGGACAGCAATGGCTTCCTCCGTGGTGTCCTCCCATGTACTCCATTCTTGTTTAATGTTTTCCTTATTGTAGATGTGTCAACAAAAATGTTAGCATGTGCCAGAGATTTCTGTAGGTCTTTAGCTGACACTCTGGGATTCTTCTTTACCTCATGCAGCATTCTGCGCTGTGCTCTTGCAGTCATTTTTACAGGACGACCACGCCTAGGGAGAGTAGCAACAGTGCTAAACTTTCTCCATTTGTAGACAGTCTGTCTTACCGTGGACACATGAACATCAAGGCTTTTGGAGATACTTTTGTAACCCTTTCCAGCTTCATGCAAGTCAACAATTCTTGATCGTAGGTCTTTTGAGAGCTCTTTTCTGCGAGGCATGGTTCACATCAGACAGTGCTTCTTGAAACCAGTAAACCCAAAACAGGTGTGTGTTTTTTAAGGGCAGGACAGCTGTCAGCAACACATCCAATATCATCACACTGATTGGAGTCAAGGTTGGCTCACTCCTGGCTCCAATTAGCTCTGGGAGAAGTCATTAAGCTAGGGCCTCACATACTTTTTCCTCCCTGCACTGTGAATGTTTACATGTTATGTGCAATTAAACCATGGCAACATCTAATGTTTGTGTAGTATTATGTTCAGCAGACTGTGTTCTTCTATTGTTGTGATTTAGATGACGTTCAGAGCACATTTTATGCCCAATTCATGCAAAACTCCACGTAATCCCAAGGGGTTCACATACTTTTTCTTGCAACTGTATGATATGTGCAAATTTCTCTAGTCTGCAGCAAATCATACAGTTCATAAATCACAAATGTATGGATTCCTAAACTGCATAATTCTCTGCAAGTCATGACTTTAATTAGTATTATTAGACAGGAAGTCAGCTATGAGTCCAAGATCTGTGACAATCTATACAGGACAAAAAACATCTGAATAATAGTATTATCATACACTGTACTGTAGAATAACTTGTGTATTGTGTTTCATCTGTTCTACACATGTTACAAGATCCATAAAGGCATCTGGCCTTGACATGAAACATTCTCTGTATATAAATTACATATTATTTATCAAGATCAGAAATTAGATATCACAAAGTCAAATGAATAAGCATAGTTACAAAATACTAACAGGTTTATTCAACATTAGTTTGTATGGGACGCTGCTGCAATTCTTCATCCTTGACAAGGAAGAAACAATTGCTTAATGCAATCATGCATCCTGAATAATCAGCCATATGAAAAATTTGGAAAAATAAAAAAATAATAAAGTAAAACATGCAAGAAAGCGTGCACATCAGTGTGAATCAAAATAACAATTCAAACCCAGTGGGTGTAAAGTATTCAACATCGGAATCCAAAAGCTTATTTACATTTAAGTAGACATGTAATTCCCTCCTCATGTCAACTTTGGAACTTAATAAGCCATTACATATATACCTGTAATACTGTATGAAAGTTATAAAATTTCTTTCAAGAGGTTGTTCAGTTTGATTATCTTTATTAGTATATCTGGATCTAGCTATCCTTTTCCAAATGTTGCAAAGTGGACCTGAACTTATAAAGTGGATTTGGAAATGTTAATTGTGCCAAAGCTGCATTTTAAAAGATAAAATCTCTCTCTCTCTGTATATACAGTCATGGCCGAAATTGTTGGCACCCTTGATATTTCTCCAGGAAATCATGTATTTCTCACGAAACGTATTGCATTAACACATGTTTTGCTATACACATGTTTATTCCCTTTGTGTGTATTGGGACAAAACAAAAAAAGGGAGGAAAGAAAGCAAATTCGACATAATGTCACACAAACCTCCAAAAATGGGCTGGACAAAAGTATTGGCACCCTTTCACAACTGCGGATAAATAAGAATGTTACAAGCATGTGATGCTCCTGTAAACTCACCTGGGGCAAGTAACAGGTGTGGGCAATATAGAAATCACACCTGAAAGCAGATAAAAAGGAGAGACGTTCACTTAACCTTTGCATTGTGTGTCTGTCTGTGCCACACTAAGCATGGACAACAGAAAGAGGAGACGAGAACTGTCTGAGGACCTGAGAACCAAAATTGTGGCAAAATATCAACAATCTCAAGGTTACAAGTCCATCTCCAGAGAACTAGATTTGCCTTTGTCCACAGTGCGCAACATTATCAAGAAGTTTGCAACCCATGGCACTGTAGCTAATCTCCCTGGTCGTGGACGGATGAGGAAAATTGATGAAAGATTGCAACGCAGAATAGTCCGGATGGTGGATAAGCAGCCCCAAACATGTTCCAAAGACATTCAAGCTGTCCTGCAGGCTCAGGGAGCATCAGTGTCAGCGCGAACTATCCGTCGACATTTAAATGAAATGAAACGCTATGGCAGGAGACCCAGGAGGACCCCACTGCTGACACAGAGACATAAAAAAGCAAGACTACAGTTTGCCAAAATGTACTTGAGTAAGCCAAAAGCCTTCTGGGAAAACGTCTTGTGGACAGATGAGACCAAGATAGAGCTTTTCGGTAAAGCACATCATTCTACTGTTTACCGAAAACGGAATGAGGCCTACAAAGAACAAAACACAGTACCTACGGTAAAATATGGTGGAGGTTCAATGATGTTTTGGGGTTGTTTTGCTGCCTCTGGCACTGGGTGCCTTGACTGTGTGCAAGGCATCATGAAATCTGAGGATTACCAAAGGATTTTGGGTCGCACTGTAGGGCCCAGTGTCAGAAAGCTGGGTTTGCGTCCAAGATCCTGGGTCTTCCAGCAGGACAATGACCCCAAACATACGTCAAAAAGCACTCAGAAATGGATGGCAAAGAAGCGCTGGAGAGTTCTGAAGTGGCCAGCAATGAGCCCAGATCTAAATCCCATTGAACACCTGTGGAGAGATCTTAAAATTGCTGTTGGGAAAAGGTGTCCTTCCAATAAGAGAGACCTGGAGCTGTTTGCAAAGGAAGAGTGGTCCAAAATTCCGGGTGAGAGGTGTCAGAAGCTTATTGATGGTTATAGGAAGCGACTGATTTCAGTTATGTTTTCCAAAGGGTGTGCAACCAAATATTAAGTTAAGGGTGCCAATACTTTTGTCCAGCCCATTTTTGGGGTTTTGTGTGACATTATGTCATATTTGCTTTTCTGCCTCTGTTTTATATTTGTTCCAATACATACAAAGGGAATAAACATGTGTATAGCAAAACATGTGTTAATGCAATACCTTTTTTGTGTGAAATACTTGATTTTCAGGAAAAATATCAAGGGTGCCAACAATTTCGGCCATGACTGTATATATATTGAGAGAGAGAAAGATCCCCATATATGGCTAATGTGTAAGATAAAGTCTACGGGCTTGGAAAAATCTGTATGTAAAAGGATAGAAATCTGGTTAAAAGATCGTATTCAGAGAGTAGTGGTTAATGATTCATACTCTGAATGGTCTAGGGTTGTCAGTGGTGTACTCCAAGGTTCAGTGTTGGAACCCTTACTTTTTATTATATTTATAAACCATACAGGGTCTGGGATTAAAAATCTAATTTCAGTCTTTGCAGATGACATCAAGCTTTGCAGTGGAATAATGTCCTTACAGGATGTCTCCAATTTACAAGCCGACCTCAATGCACTGTTTAATTGGGCAACTATGTGGCAAATGAGGTTTAGAGTTGATAAATGTAAGGTTATGCACTTGGGAGCTAAGAATATGCATTTGTTAAGCCCACAATAGAGGAATGTTTCCCCGCCTGCTTTCTTTCCCATAAAACCTTACCAAATCCTGTTACCTCTCACCCCTCCTACAACCTGCTGTTTTCTTATCTGACTTCTTACTTCTAATTACAATCACATAATTGGTACACCTAAGACTGACAACCAGCCTCTTTTACGTGTGGGTCTTTTTTGTGTTTCTCTCGAAAGGCTTGAGGTGATTGTAGCCTTATTAGTGCATTTGCGACAGGAACAATTGAGTACTGTCTGTGATACTTTTTTTATTTGCACTAATATACAATTTTGAGGACAAGCTTTCGGGGAATGTCTCCTTCTTCAGGTCTAAGCAGTATTGAAACAAAGATTTAGTAGAATGTTAGAAGAGATGTAGGGGATGGGAAAAAAAAAACAGAGATAAGACACAGCAAAAGCAAAGTTTGGGGGGGGGGGGGGGGAGAGACAACACTAGCAGAGGCAGTCATGCTTGAGCTGATAGTCATAAAACTGTTGGATAATGATTGAGGAATCCCATGTCCAAAGTCAAGCCGTTATCTCTTGTGTCAAACAGAATTATCATTCTTAGTTCAAAAGTTTTTCTTTCCTGAATGGATTTGAAATTTCCTTTAAGAACAAAAATATTGAGGTCTCCCAAAGTGTGGTCTGGTTGTGCGAAATGGTGTCCCACAGGTGTGCAAAAGTCATCTTCTTTATTTTCCTTGATGTTATGTCTGTGCAAATTCATCCTTGTTTGCAACTTCTGTCCTGTTTCGCCAACATAAGAGCCTTTGCTACATTTTCTGCACTGGATAAGGTACACAGCATTACTAGAGGTGCAGCTGTATTATCCAGAGATACTGAAGATCCCTTTTGAGTGTCTGACACTTTTTGATGGATTGATTTGGTTGCACAGTTTGCAGCGTTTCTTATTGCAGGGTTTGCTTGTCTGAAAGCTAGTATTGGCGGTTGCTGGAATATTCTCTGTTATGATGGGTTGTAAGTCTTTGATTATTTTTCTTATCCCTTCTAGTGCTGGGTTGTATGTGGTTACTAGAGGTACACGGTTGTTTGTTTTTTTCTCCTTGTACTGAAGTAGATTTTCTCTTCGTGTTCTCAAGGCTGTGTTTATGCTGGTGTTGATAGTTTTGTCCTTGTAACCTTTCTTATGGAAGGAGTCTGCTAGTGTCTCGATGTTTATCTCTATCTCTTGGGTCAGAACATATTCGGTGGTATCTAATAGCCTGACTGTGTATGATGGCACGTTTTGTGTGTTGGGGGTGGAAGCTAGAACCTTGGAGGTAGTTGCATCTGTCAGTAGGTTTCCTGTATATTGAGGTGTGAAGCGTATCACCCCTGATGTATACTGTGGTGTCTAGGAAGTTGACCTGTGTGTTTGAGTATTCCATTTTTAGTTTGATGGATGAAAAGTGTTGATCAATGAGTAACATTGTTTTAGGTATTCTTCACCTTCTGTCCATATGATGAAAATATCATCAATATAGCGATAGTATCTGTATGGTTTTTGTTCCATGCTGTTTAGGAATATTTCCTCCAGGTCAGCCATAAATAAATTGGCATGTTGGGGTGCCATTTTACTTCCAATTGCAGTACCCATACATTGAAGATAGATGTCTTTATTGAAAGTAAAGTAGTTGTGTGTAAGTATGAATTCAATGAGCTGTGTAACATCCTCAGCAGTGTATTTGTAGTTTGGTGAGGATGATAAGGATCTGTGACATGCAGCTAATCCATCCTTGTGAGGGATATTACTATACAGGGATACTACATCCATAGTCACTAGAAGTGTATTAGATGGTAATTTCTGTATGTTGTTGATCTTGTTCAGAAAGTCAGTTGTGTCTTGCAGGAAACTAGCAGTATTCTTGACTAACGGTTTTAAAAAATTTTCTACAAAGCCTGAGATTTGTTCGGTGAGTGTATTCATACCTGTTATGATGGGTCTGCCTGGATTTCCTGGCTTTTGGATTTTGGGCAGCATGTAGAAGTCCACGATTTTTGGATGATCCGGAATCGCATTTATAAGTTCTGAATGTAGGTGGGCTGGAAGTTTTTTAATGAGACCTTTTAATTGCTTTGTAAAGTCCTGGGTCGGATCATAATCCAGTTTCTTATAGTAGATGGCAAATTTTCCAGCTGCCTCTGGCCTTCTTGTATGTATTTGTTTGTATCCATCACAACAACTGCTCCCCCTTTATCCACTGGTTTGATGGTGATGGCCTGATTATTGCGCAAATCGTGTATAGCCCTTCGCTCTAGTGGAGGTGTGAAGCAGCTGTTCTTTTTCCTTGTGTAGCACAAAGGCAAATATCATTGAAAGGCAATATCATTGTCAGCATGGGGGCACCCGTTTAGTACCATTTCCCAAATATCCAACAAGAAGTAGAATTCTGCTCATTTTGAATGTGCCCCCCAACTTTCTATGCTCCTAGCTATCACATCTTTAATTGTATATTTACAATTCAAAACTACTTTCGTTCACATTTCTATCAAAATGTGAACCTATATATTTCTGTGTTGTGGACTTAAAATTGTAACTCTAATGCTGATCACTATACAATGTGCCTTCTGTATTTTCTTTTGGTCTGCATTCTCTCTTTTTGCTATGTAATGTCAAAACAAATCCTACAAATAAAGAATGCAAAAAAGAAAAAATGCACAAACAGAGAAAAAACTAAACCAAGATAATATATGTTGGGTCCTCCCCCTACCTATGAAACAGCAAACATTTTCCATGGTTAATTTGTGTACAGGTAGGTTGTCCCAAACATCTAGGTGTCACGTACCTTGTCTGAGGCCAATTTGACAGGAGAGCTTCCCTTGCAGCTGAGCTCTGAACACCACTGCAGTTGAGAACAGGGAGTGCAAGGCACAAAGAAGCATGGATGCATTTAAGTAGCTCTGCTATAGGTTGCTTGCAGCAGAGTCCACCAGATAGCAGTCAGCTGGTCTGTCAGGATTGATGGCAGGACATCTGTTGCCCTTGGAGATACAGCAGGACCAAGGCAGTGGCCACAAGTAAGATGTCACCCAAGGTAGAAGCGTGGTCAGACTGGCAGGGCCAGGCTGAGGAAGTGTAATCAAAATGGAATCCGAGGTCAGACACGGAGAGGCAAGTCATGGAGAATACTGGAGCATGGTTAGGAACAGTAGCCAAAAGTCCTACGCAGGAATCAGGTGGAGCTGGCAGAAGAGTAGTCAGGTAGCAGGTCAGAGTCATACACAGTAAGAAAGGAGAAGCAGAGTACTTTAGAGCAATCTGGGTCAAAACCAGGAGTCAGACAGCATGAAGGTCCAGATGCACCAAGGTCGGTTACAAACTGATGACGAGGTGGCTTGTTTCTACTGGTGACACACATACCGACATCGATTAGATGTGTGTGGATATCCATATCGCCATAACTGATATTTTGCAATCCTCAAGCCAACTGTCTTTAGCAGTACATTAGAGACTATACATCCCCTCTTACTGCTTCTATCAGTTAGGATCTCCTCCATTGACCTGAACAGTACATTTTTTCATAGCTTTATTCATGGACTTGGATCATGTACAGTATTCGTTCCAGGAATTCGTTATCAAATTGACAACTTAATACCCCTCATCTTCAGGCATCATATCCCATTTTTGATTTATGGACTTATCTCATCCCTATAGCTATCCTCATTAAAGGAATTATTCCATGCATTACTACCATCCATGTACACACTTGGACAAGTGTATGGGCCCTAGGCTGTATATGTGTATGCATACATAATTTGTGGAGCTGTAAACTATAATTATCAATGTCAGTTCATCACACCCAAAGGGTCAAGCTTCCACAAAATCATATACATATACTATACTTGACGTCCAGACGTCCACATTGACATTGGTTTTAACTGTATTTTGCATGTTTACATTTTAGTTGTGGTTACTGAGCACTGTGTGGTACTCTATGTGGTTATAGTGCAAATGATATGCTCTAATTGAATAAATAAATATTTAATTCTCCAAAGTCTGATACAAGTCTTGTTTGCTGTCTTATTAATCACTTGTTTCATGGGATGGGCTATACTCATTCATGCAATATTTTTGTTTTTGTATAGTTTTACAGTTTTGATAGCAACACTTTAAAAGTGAAGAGGCAATCAGTGTTTTTTGAAATTACCCTCTAATCTTTTTTTGTTTATTGTGAGTTCCCAACATAGCTAGAGCACTGACCACAGTGTGTTCTCCTGTTTAGTGTACTCAGTTTTTAATAGGAAAGTAGAGGGACTGGTAGGAACACAATGGGATTCACACAAAGGAAGCAGTACAGTGGTACATGTCAGGAATATGAAATGTTGGGTTTTCATACTCTTTAAAGGATAGGTTCACCTTTCATAACATGTTACATCCATATTCAGGGTATAACATGTTACAATTAGATTGGCCCCCACTCCCCCCCTCCTTGACAGCTAGAGGGGGATCTTTTCCCCCCTTGCTAGCTGTCAAATTTTATATTTCAATGGTTTTTATTGAATAGTTCTACAAAAGAAAGACAAACAATATCAATGAATAACGTGCCATCGTTTCCACCTATCATCGTAGTCATGTGTTTCCTCTTGCAAAATGGTACCAAAATGGCTATACTTTTGTAATGCCTGATTGAGCCTGCAGACCAGAATACTGTATTTAACCACTTCGAGTCCAGACACTTTCACGCTCTTCGTGTCCAGGCCAATTCTCAGCTTTCCGTGCTATCACGCTTTGAATGACAATTGCAGGGTCATTCAACACTGTACCCATATGAAATGTTTAGCATTTTTTTTGAGACAGATAAAACTTTATTTTGGTGGTATATATTCACCACTGGGATTTTTTTTTTGCTAAATAAATGAAAAAGACCAAACATTTTGAAAAAAAAGTGTTTTTCTTATACAATTTTGCACACAAATACCGTATTTTTCGCTCCATAAGACGCACCTGACCATAAGACGCACCTAGGTTTTAGAGGCAGAAAACAGGAAAAAAAATTCTGAACTAATGGACTGCAGACACAGTACAGGAGATGACCAGAGACTGCGGACATAGTACAGGAGATGACCAGAGACTGCGGACACAGTTCAGGGGATGACCAGAGACTGCGGCCACAGTACAGGAGATGACCAGAGACTGCGGACATAGTACAGGAGATGACCAGAGACTGCGGACACAGTTCAGGGGATGACCAGAGACTGCGGCCACAGTACAGGAGATGACCAGAGACTGCGGACATAGTAGAGGAGATGACCAGAGACTGCGGACACAGTTCAGGGGATGACCAGAGACTGCGGCCACAGTACAGGAGATGACCAGAGACTGCGGACACAGTACAGGAGATGACCAGAGACTGCTGACACAGTACAGGAGATGACCAGAGACTGCGGACACAGTACAGGAGATGACCAGAGACTGCGGACACAGTACAGGGATGACCAGAGACTGCGGACACAGTACAGGGATGACCAGAGACTGCGGACACAGTACAGGGATGACCAGAGACTGCGGACACAGTACAGGGATGACCAGAGACTGCGGACAGCACAGGGATGACCAGAGACTGCGGACAGCACAGGGGTGACCAGAGACTGCGGACAGCACAGGGATGACCAGAGACTGTGGATAGTACAGGGGATGACTGCTGACCTTTGGGGAGGGGGGGGAGCGGGTACCTGAATTTGACAGATACCCGCTCCCACTTCCGCGGAGTTGTTCTTTCATCTTACCTGTTCCTCTATCCAGCCGCGCGCTGTCTTCCCGGCTTCTGTAATGGCGCTCGGCATGACAGCCGGGTGCCCAGTGCGCATGAACGAGAAGCACTTGCGCTTTGTGATTGGTCCGGCGGCTTCTGGGATCTGTCATGTGTCCCAGGTGCTGCCTTACCATTCACAAAAAGCACCGCTTCCTGCGCATGCGCACTTGGCACCCGGCTGTCATGCCCACACTACACAAGCCGGGAAGACCACGCCGCTGGATAGAGGAACGGGTAAGATGAAAGAACAACTCAACGGAATTCAGGTACCCGCCCCCCCCCTCCCCAAAGGTCAGCAGTCATCTCTATAAGGTCCCGCTGTAGAGCTGAGCGGCCGGCCCGGTATTCTGACACGGCGGCAGTGAAAATACCGGACCGGCCGCTCCATATTCGCTCCATAAGACGCACTGACATTTTCCCCCCTTTTTTGGGGGGAAAAAAGTGCGTCTTATGGTGCGAAAAATACGGTAATCTTCACAAATCTTGGCCAAAATGTGTTGAAATATCTTTTTGGTAAAAAAAAAATAAAATAACCCAAATTAGTTTAAAAAAATATATATATTTAAAAAAAATGTTTTACATTTTTATTTTATTTTTTTTATATTATTATTTATGTATTTTACTTATGTATATTATGTATTGATTAGTCACAGCTTGTCACATGGTACAAGGCTGTTGTGAATCGCCTTTTACTATGTGACCTCAGGAGGTGATCATTCACAGATTTCACAAGTAGTAAACAAAGATGTCAGGAGGTGACATCTTGTTTACTACTGTTCATGAGGTTTAGAAATGTCCTCCCGCATCTGCAGTGCAAATATGTCCCCTCGCAGTGGTTAAGTCAAGCAAAACTATAACAGTGATAAAATCAAATACACATGTAAAATATGTAATGCCATAATACAATGTTGCTGTATTACTATACACAGCTTAAAGGCATCTCACAAACATGTAATTTAAAGGATTGGTGTTTTTCCCACATCATCTTTAAAATCTCATTAGAGAAGTTGGGCCGTTTCACTGTACAGTAATTTTTTTTTTTTGTATTGGTATGTGATGGACTGCCTGGCACCCTGACTGGGTGCTTCCACCAAACAGTGCTCCTGCCCTCCAAACCCTACCAGCAGACCGATAGCTAATACCAGTCCTTTACCCCAAGCCTCATGCATAGACAAAATGTTGAGGTAAAACCAAAGGAATACCTGTTTATTAAAACCCAGACACATACTTTATACCCTCAGGAGGACATTCCCTTTTGAGAATATTAGCATAGATAAGATAAGACGTGCAACCAGTAAAAACATGACAATGCAACCTTTAAAAATTAATCTAAAAGGAGCATAACACTTAAATTGTTACTATTCAGAGAGCACTATTGTGGTTCCATTCTGTTTTTGCATGTGATGTTTCGGGGTGATGAATGCTGAGTACGGAAGGAGCGAGAGGAATAGCTGATGCCACGTATGCCTAAGGTGGGGCAACAAGTGTGTTATGACCTTGATGTGTATTGAGGTTCATTGCACAAGGCAAGTGCACATTATCACTGGGTATTTACATGTGTCACAGAGCTTGAGAAAGAGGAAGGAAGAGATAAATCACATCACGGTGGTGGAGGAAATACAGCTTTATTGGATATTGAAGAACTGTTATATTGTTTTGAATTAAAGTGGAGCTCTACCCAAAAGGGGAAGTTCCACTTTAAGGCTTTGTCCCCCTCTCCCTGTTAAGGATTGGCACCTTTGGGGAGCGGGGGGGGGGGTCAGTAGGGTCAGGAGGAGCCGACAGCACATGTGATGTCATACGCCGCTGTGATCACGAGGAGGTCCGGCGGCCTCTTGGTGTCATTACACTATCCATGTCTATTTATACTTGACATACACCTGTACTTGTACCCATTCTACCAATTTTTTCTGGAATAAAGCGTTACCTACTACACTATGGGCACTCCCTCTTTGTTTTAACCCTCTATATTGAGGGTCTCAGATCCACAGCAGCACCTGTATCCAGAGGATAAATCCATCCATCCAGGCTGTTCATCCGGCATTAAGGAGACCTCTGAGCCCTGCTGCATATCACTTCACCCAAGCTGGGTGATCCATTTCCTAGAGGGGGTCCTGCTATCCATCCGGTGTCATCCACCTCATTTGATGATTATTCATATGCCCATTCCCAATGCGCGGTTGGTGAGTGCGCATTTCTGCTATTTTTACCAGCCACACATATTACAGCAGAGGAAGTTTTTTCTGGTGCCGCACAGTAGATGTATTATATAAACTTTTACATCTTTTCACTTGCTGACCTATCATTGACGCTGGTTTTGAGATATACCATATCAATTTCTATTATTGAATAACTGTATCACGATTGATAGCGCTGCACTGTTATTTTATTTATTATTATGGCCCTCTAGCTGTTGAAGTACTACAAGTGCCTCTGCCTCTGAGAGTTTTGTCTGTGGCTGTCAGAGTCTTGCAAGGCCTCATGGGACTCAGCACCGGGAGGGCCATAGTTTGGAGACCCCTGGCCTAGGCGATCGGAATCAGAAGTTGTCCTCCCCCCCCTTCCTCCCCGTAGTCTTCTGGGACACAATTGACAGGTCGCCAGCGCCGAGGAGACAGGACAGTCAGTCAACTCGGCCGGTGTAAGGACTCTGTAGGATCGTGGGACAGGTGAGTGTCTGTTTTTTAATAGCTTAATTTTTTTTTGTATTCCGACTGGACCTCACAGGATTGTCACATTATTTTATGGGACTGCATTGCATCATGGAGAACATTATACATTTTGTTGAAGTGTGGTGAATTTTTAATGCATATATTTTGTATTTTTCATGCATTTTTGAACTTTTATTATTAACTGTGCAGATTGTTAACACTGTTTTTAGGTAAGTATGACATGTTTGTTATTTTTTTTCACCTTTACTATTACTTTAAAACATGGCTTGTGCCTATCATTATGGAAAAACAGACAGGGGGATAGATAGATACAGGGCTTTTTTTCAGTGGGAACATGGGAGAACGCATTTCCGGCAGCTATTGCACTAAATTTATGTAATGGCATGGGGTGGCGGGGTGTGCTGGATGGTCTATTGATGCTGGTTGCTGGAGTATCTATTGTTATTTTAAGGGATCTAATTTTGGGGGGGTCTATTGTTGCTGGGGACTACTGTTGGTGGGGGATCTATTGTTGCTAGAGGTAGGTCTTATGTTGCTTGGGGGTCAATTGTTGTCTACCTTAGAGGGAAGGGTCTAATATTGCTAACTGCTGAAGGGTCTATTGATGCTGACTGTGGGGAGATGTGTTGTTGCTGCCAGTAGTCTATTGTTGCTGAAGGGATATTTTGTTGTAGGTGGTCCATTGTTGCTGGGGAGGACTACTGTTGTTGGTGGGGGGATCTGTTGTTGCTAGGAGTAGGTCTTATGTTGCTTGGAGGCAATTGCTGTCTACTGTAGAGGGAGGGGTCTAATATTGCTGACTGCTGAAGAGTCTATTGATGCTGACTGTGGGGAGATGTGTTGTTGCTGCCAGAGGTCTATTGTTGCTGAAAGGGTATTTTGTTGTAGAAGGTCCATTGTTGCTGGGGAGGACTACTGTTGTTGGTGGGGGATCTATTGTTGTTAGGGGTAGGTCTTATGTTGCTTGGGGGTCAATTGCTGTCTACTGTAGAGGAAGGGGGCTATTGTTGTTGACTGCTGAAGGGTCTATTGATGCTGACTGTGGGGAGATTTGTTGTTGCTGCCAGAGGTCTATTGTTGCTGGAGGGGTATTTTGTTGTAGGTGGTCCATTGTTGCAGTGGAGACCTATTGCCGCTGGTTGCAGGGGATCTATTGTACTGCTTTTCTTGTTATTAACAAATTCCATACAAATGACTTAGCACCACAAAATGATACTTGGTTCTGTAATCTTTAAAAGGGCGGTACTGGGAAATGGGAAGGGGTGGAACCAAGGAACAGTGCTTGGAGCTTGGCAGGGGCAGAGACAAAGGGTGATTTGGAAAGAGAGTTTCAGTACCTATTCTCTGAGAAAAAAAGATAGATAGATAAATAGATAGATAGATAGATAGATAGATAGATAGATAGATAGATAGATAGATAGATAAAATAATATTGAATGGATAGCTATAAATAATTTTTACTGTCAAGTGAGCTAATTATTAAGCAATCTGTTGGCTGGAGTTTTCTTTAGTGCCAACTAAATTTATTGTTCTTTTAATGATTTATACTATGTTTTTGCAGCACCTCTAAAAGTGATCCGCAAATACTTAAGAATTACAATGCTATGTTCTTGGCACTCGGATCAATAAGTGCATTTAACCCATACTTAAAAACATGAGAAGCATTTTCCTTTGCTCTCCTGGGAAATTTTATTTGCATCAATGTGTAGTTTATTATTCACTGTGTTGTGAATTATTCACTATATAGACACTTGAGAGTTATAATAACACTTAATGTTTCAGTTGTGCTGGAAAAGTTGTGCCATGTTGGAAGTGTTCATTTTCAAGATATTATCGCATCATATTCACTTTTCTTTCTTTTTTTCTTGTTCTCTGCTGATCTGCTCCAGCACCTTTGCACCTGCTTTCTGTCTATATGTGTTTGGCGTTGTGGACGCATGCCATTGTTGAGGGGAGGCTTCCTGATGATGACAACAGCAGGACATGCCTGTGCATTAAGCATTGCAGTAGCTGCTTACAGGCTCCAATGAAGGAACTTGTAAAAGGGTGGCATTGCGGGAAGACTATTGAGAAAGACAGGGACAGAACCATGTCACCCCATAACAGGAATTGCCTGTACAAGGACCTGTAATGGCAGGATCAAATGAAATGTTATTTTAATGAGTGCTACAGATTTAAAAATTGAAAAAAACACTTTTGAAATTAAATAGCATGTTACGATTATAGTAGAACTTTTTTTTAAAATGTCAATACATTTTTATTTGTAAAGTGAATAAAGCAAATACAATAATCAGAACACAAGCAGTGACTAGTTAGCGTACTCCTGCCATAATAAAATAAGTACGATACAAGCATGAACCTCACACATTGTAAGGATCAGAACAGAATAATGTGGCAGTGTACATCATGTAAAAGCAAGATGGAAAACATAAGGGGGAAAAGAGGGGAAGGGGGAAAAGAGGGGAAGGGGAAAACACTTAAAAAGGGAGAGGCGATTTAAAGTGTTACTAACCCAGGGCGTGCATTCACTATATCTGGTCTCCACAGTACACAGAACATGGAAATGCAATTATTTTAGTAAATGTAAACTGCTAAATACCTTTTCTCATCAGAAGTTAAAGCAGTCTTGTGGCTTCTATCAGTGTTCAGCCCAGCACTAGCTAAAGCTTGTAGAAGGAGTTTGTTTTCTGCTCTAGGAGGATGCAAAGCCCCTGACCTCTGTCTGGACAGTGCTGACTGGCCCTGTGCTGATCGCATGCACTCTCCCAAGAAAAAAAAAACCTCTCTAGCAATGCACACTAAACTGAGCATGTGCAGAATGGCTACGGGGTCAGTCTGTCTTCTCAGGAGATAAGATGTGGACATTTGAAGAAGAGGAAGGGCAGAGAAGTCAGGGTCAAGCGGCCTTTTTACACAATGCAGAGGATTAACCCCTTAGGTTCCTCAGTGAGTATAACAAGCATGCTTTACTGCATATACAGACTGATTTTACTGTTGTGGGTTTGTAACACTTTAAGTAAGCCAGTATGTAAATGCAGCCAGTATGTAAATGCAAGTTCAATCAAAATCAAAACCATAAAAATCAGGACAAGGGTCATAACTTACAATCAGCAGGCTGTGTCCCTTGTGCTGATTCCTCATCTGTTAGTAGTAATCTTCCTTCTTCATTCCCCTCACCCTTCCCTGCTGCCGATACCTTTTGTTACAGTGGGGGTTAATACAACTAAGAGGCTGTCACAGGCTTTCATCAAGACAGCCTTGCTATGCCCACCCTTTCCTCCCAGCCTTCCATTAATAAAACCTTTACTACAGCTTCTATGAATGAAACATGATCTAAGAATACAGGACAGGTGGATGATTAATAGCTTCACCTCCTCCATTCATAGATTCATTTTCATTCATATAAGCTGTAGTAGAGCTTCTATAAATGGAGCAGTTAGGGAGCAAGGGCGGGCATACTCAGGCTCTCTTGATGAGAGTCTGTGACAGCCCCCTTACTTGTATTAACCCCTGCTCCAGCAGAAGATTACAGTGGTCGGTGTGTGTGTGTGTGTGTGTGTGTGGGGCGGGTGCAGTCTGGAAGAGGATTACTACTAACAAAAGAGAAATCAACACAAAGGACACAACCTGCTGAATGTAAGTTATATCCCTTGTGCTGATTTTTCCATTTATTCTGCAAACAGTGATTCCAACTCCATCTCCTGAAACTCCTACTCTCAGCACATTTGTAATTCAGAGAACAGGCTCTGTGAAATGTGTGACACATCAGTGCCTACTCACAGTGCATAGTGATTATATGTCACTGAATTCAGGGAAGTAAATGTGAAGGGATCCTCACAAAGTAGGTTTACAAATGTCAACATCCTTCAGAATAATAGTAGGCTAGAAATAATTGAAATACAATGTGGAAATGAATATATGAATTACACTGTGACCATAGACACACTTTAAGTGTCTGATGCCTAAGACAATCTTCTAATTCAAGTTGCGGATGACACAAATATTCAGGATAAAGAGCAGGGGTTGCCCAGTAGTAGGTAAGTAGGGTGAGTGTGAAGTCATGGTTGAGATTATGGACAAGAATGTGTACTATAAGTGGGTGATACACATGATTTACTTGTACATATGGTACTTAAATGCTCAATGGCTCTAACTGACACATTTTGGGAAACATTGGTTTATTAGATGCTGGCATCAATTTACGTTTATTTCTCACCCTTTAGTATCAGAATACTGTGTAGGTGGTTTTTTTTTTTACTTATTTATTGATCTCACCTAAGAATGGATTTGTAAGCCATGTACCGGGGTGGGCTCCCCAGGATACAGTGAAGTCACGAACGAGGAAAGCAACCCCAACACCAGCTTTTGCCACAACAGAATTTTACTTAGATGTGGCAAATAAACACAACCACAAATGCTGGAAACATACAATAAATTTACATACACCCAGCCCAAAGGCTGAGACCCTTGTGCTGCACAGCACGGTGCCTTCTGATGGATGAAGGTAGAAAGTGTAGTAATTTACCTACTGGCGGGCACAACTAAGCTGCCACACCTTACCTGTTACCCTAAAAGAGCAGGAATCAGTGTATGGGTGTACGGTATGGGCTAGCCTGCGGTGCAGCACAACAGCTTACAATCTTACACAAATCTACAGTATTCCCCATCCCATAACTGGTCCTGTAGCACGGGCCTGAGTTTTCTTTCTAAACAAAACACCAGTCTGGCTTGAGTTTGTAGGATTTTATCAGCTCTCCAATGTGAAATGTCACTTTAAGTTGTGGAGTCCTTCCAATATCAGTAACAACACTTGTGGCCTGACACAAACAGAGACCCTAACTAACTAACTATAGACCTGGACTCAGTCTCAAGGCGCCAACACTGAAATGAGGTGCGTGCACGATCTTACCGACCTGGGTCTGCTTTGCATCCGCTGGTGACTCTGAACAGAACAAATGTCTCTCAAACAATCATGCGGTCTCGCTGTATATGTTGCTTAGTTCCTCTGACTTCATCAGCCTTCCTGGCAGCAATCTCATCAGCATTTATGGCAGCAATCTCATCAGCTTCCTGGCAGCAATCTCATCAGCTTCACTTAGCTGCAGCTCTGGTTACGGAGGGACGCTTTCACACCTGGATGTCATCAGATTCTCAGCTCACAGGGCCCCTTATTCACCATGCTCCAAAACATGGCTTCTCCCTCTCCTTCCTGTTCTCTCCAACTCTGTGTGCAAAAAACCCCACCTCTTCATGAATATACAAATATCTATGCAGTCTGAGGCTGTGTTAGAAAAACAGTGACATCTTGTGGCTAAACCACAGAATGTCAGTCAAAACATTAATTTACTTGCACAAACAGTGTTCAAACAATGAGAGCTGTTTCCCCATCTCACAGATTTACAAATTTTTTACATTTCTCAGCCTCCCATGTCATTATCCACACCAGTCAAAGAAATATAGACCTAATCTGCCTACTATTCAGTGGAGAACCCTGTCCAGGCACTCTGAACCTCTTATGGGAATGTTCAGATTGCCAGATTTTCAAAACATTAACCACTTGCTGACCCCGCTATAGCCGAATAGCAGCTGTAGCGTGACGTCCTTCCAGAACCACACCCCCCACACGCCCGCTGTGGTGTGCACCCAGCGCGCTCTGTGATCGCTGTGTCCATCAGACACACCTGATCACAGATCTCGCTAAAGGGCCAATCACAGCTGCCCTTTAACACATGATCAGCTGTGTCCAATCACAGCTGACCAGGATATAAACACAGTTGCCGGTTACCAGCAGCACTTTCCTCACGTTGTCACAGTGTGAGGGGAGGAGAGCTGGTAACTGGCAACTGTAAAAGGGAACATTTACACTGATAATCAGGGCACCTAATCAATGTCCTGATTATCAGTGCAGCCCCAACAGTGTCCATCAGTGCCCCCAGTCAGTGATACCTATCAGTGAGCTTCAGTGCTGCCTATAAGTGCCCTTCAGTGCCACCTTTCTGTGTTCATCAGTGTTGCCTATGAGTGCCCATTAGTGCTGCATATCAGTGCAGCCTCATCTGTGCCTCCTCATCAGTGCCCATCAGTGCTGCCTATCAGTGTCCATCAGTGCAGTCTCATCAGTGCACATCAGTGAAAGATAAACATTTTTTGCAAAATCTTAAAACAGAAACTAAGAAAAAAAATTTTTTTTCAAGATTTTTTTTTTCATTTGTTTAGCAAAAAATAAAAAACCCAGTGGTAAATAAATACCACCAAAGGAAAGCTCTATCTTTTTCTGAAAAAGTATAAAAATGTTGTTTGGGTACAGTGTTGCATGACCATGCAATTGTCATTCAAACTGCGACAGCACTGAAAGCTGAAAATTAGCCTGGGCAGGAAGGGGGTGAAAGTGAGGTTCTCCTTCCAGCAGGGCAACTACCCTAAACATAGAGCCAGAGTTACAATGGAATGGTTTAGATCAAAGCATATTCATGTGTTATAATGGTCCAGTCAAAGTCCAGACCTAATTCCAATTGAGAATCTGTGGCAAGACTCTCTATACAATCTGACAGAGCTTGAGCTATTTTGCAAAGAAGAATGGGCAAAAACTTCACTCTCTAGATGTGCAAAGCTGTTAGAGACATCCCCAAAAAGACTTGCAGCTGTAATCTAGTGAAAGGTGGTTCTAAAAAGTATTGACTCAGAGGATCTGAATACAAATGGACATCCCACTTTTCAGATATTTGTTTGTAAAAAAATTTTGAAAACCATTTATCATTTTCCTTCCACTTCACAATTATGTGCCACTTTGTGTTGGTCTATCACATAAAATCCCAATAAAATACATTTACTTTTTTGGTTGTAATGTAACAAAATGTAGAAACTTTTTAGGGGTATAAATACTTTTTTAAGATACAGTATGTACTTCCAGTCCGGTATCACTCCTCTTAGGCAACTCCCATGAGAGAGCCGCTGATAACCTGGGATCATGCAGCAGCATGGCATCAGCACTGAGACTCCTTGGAACTCTGCTGTTGCCTAGAAGGAGTGATGCCAGAGTGGACCTGCATACACCTGGTGGAGATTTGTGCCTGAGAAACATGCTGTGTCTGCTGTACCTGTTACAACTTATGTCTTCTTGTGTTTTTGTAACACTACAAGGATCTGCTGGATGGTGGAAGATCTTTTTATCTGCATATATATGGACTTTGATGTAAGAGAGATTTCATGTTTGGCACAATGAACACTGTTTACTTATTTTTTTTTGTATATTTTTGTTATATTCACTGGCTCTATATCATTTCACTATATTGTAAGTCTTTAGGTTTGGGTATATCAAACTTTGTTTGTCAGCTGCCACATGTGTTATCACAGTGCAGATTCATTACAATATGTTAATTAGGGCAGCACAATGGATAAATGGCTAGCACTTCCACCTGGCAGTGCTAGCGTTGTTGGTTCAAATCCCAACCACCTGCCTGGAGTTTGCATGTTCTCACTGTTTACTCCCACACCCTGAAGACATGCTGGTAGGTTATTTGGATCCTTTCTAAATTGGCCCTAGTATGTGTATGTATGAATGTGAGTTAGGGACCTTAGACTGTATGCCCCTTGAGGGTTAGGGACTGATGTGAATTTACAATATATATGTGTAAAGCTCTGTGTAAATTGATGGCACTATATAAGTACCTGAAATAAATAAATTAAGAGTACATGCTTCTTTTCTGAGGGATGCTTAGTGAAATATGTCAATATTACATGAAAAAGTAGCTTCCTATGGGCTTACTTGATCCCAAGTCAGGCTATTTGCATCTATACAGACAAACAGCCCAGCTCAGCCCCTCTGACCACTCTCTGCTCACAGGTTTTGACTGACAACAGCAGGAAAAATGACTCCTGGTGCTCTCAGCCAAGGCTCTGAGAGCAGGGAAAGGAGATAAGAGCTCCTTCAGATGTTCGCAATGCTGTATCAAAATCAGGTTCAGGTAAATAATTAGGATGGAGCTACTATTAAAAGGCAGAGAATGCATTAAGGTAAAAAATAACTTTTACTTTTACTAGAGATGAGCGAATCGAACATGACGAAGTGGAATTCGTTCCGAAGATTTGGAAAAATTCTATTCGCGACGAATCCGAAGATTAGCAAACTTCGGATGCACGAATCGAATTTTCCCAAAAATGGCGGCGACATGTGTGGCGACAGGAGAAAATGGACAGAGAAGATGGGGCGGGGATCTCTGGGTAGGCGCGCAGACAAGGCGCGCTGACCCATAATGCATTCATGAGTCATGAATCATGACATGTGATCGCATTAGCCAATCAGCAGCCAGCCAGCCAGCACTGTGTAATGGTGGAGCTATAAATCGCGGCCATCTTAGAATTCTCCATTAGCCTCCGGTCATTCAAGAGAGACAGACCTCTGTGTATTGAGGGACAGAGTTAGGGCCACAGAGACTTTAGGGCCACATAATTGTTACTCGGGGACACAGAATTGTTACTCGGGGACACAGAATTGTTACTCGGGGACACAGAATTGTTACTCGGGGACACAGAATCGTTACTCAGGGACACAGAATCGTTACTTAGGGCCACAGCTATCAAAGAATCGAAAATTTAAAGTGACATACACCATTTTCTTTTTTAGTGGCTGTCGTGCACAGTTGGTGCTGCAGTTTGCCGATTGTGTACAATAAACTGACTTTCTGCTTCACAACCACTATTGTACGTTCAAAGAGTTAGATCCATTTACACGCCGGCTGGCGGTAATATTTTTTGGGTGATTAGTGCATTCCAGTGACAGAAACGTACAGTTTCCAGCCAACGGCAAGCTGCAATTGACCGATTGTGTACAATAAACTGACTTTCTGCTTCACAACCACTATTGTACGTTCAAAGAGTTAGATCCATTTACACGCCGGGTGGCGGTAATATTTTTTGGGTGATTAGTGCATTCCAGTGACATAAACGTACAGTTTCCAGCCAACGGCAAGCTGCAATTGACCGATTGTGCTAAATAAACTGACTTTATGCTTCACAACCACTATTGTACGTTCAAAGAGTTAAATCCATATACACGCCGGGTGGCGGTAATATTTTTTGGGTGATTAGTGCATTCCAGTGACATAAACGTACAGTTTCCAGCCAACGGCAAGCTGCAATTGACCGATTGTGCTAAATAAACTGACTTTCTGTTTCACAACCACTATTGTACGTTCAAAGAGTTAAATCCATATACACGCCGGGTGGCGGTAATATTTTTTGGGTGATTAGTGCATTCCAGTGACATAAACGTACAGTTTCCAGCCAACGGCAAGCTGCAATTGACCGATTGTGCTAAATAAACTGACTTTATGCTTCACAACCACTATTGTACGTTCAAAGAGTTAAATCCATATACACGCCGGGTGGCGGTAATATTTTTTGGGTGATTAGTGCATTCCAGTGACATAAACGTACAGTTTCCAGCCAACGGCAAGCTGCAATTGACCGATTGTGCTAAATAAACTGACTTTATGCTTCACAACCACTATTGTACGTTCAAAGAGTTAGATCCATTTACACGCCGGGTGGCGGTAATATTTTTTGGGTGATTAGTGCATTCCAGTGACAGAAACGTTCAGTTTCCAGCCAACGGCAAGCTGCAATTGACCGATTGTGCTAAATAAACTGACTTTTTGCTTCACAGCCACTATTGTACGTTCAAAGAGTTAGATCCATTTACACGCCGGGTGGCGGTAATATTTTTTGGGTGATTAGTGCATTCCAGTGACATAAACGTACAGTTTCCAGCCAACGGCAAGCTGCAATTGACCGATTGTGCTAAATAAACTGACTTTCTGCTTCACAACCACTATTGTACGTTCAAAGAGTTAGATCCATTTACACGCCGGCTGGCGGTAATATTTTTTGGGTGATTAGTGCATTCCAGTGACATAAACGTACAGTTTCCAGCCAACGGCAAGCTGCAATTGACCGATTGTGCTAAATAAACTGACTTTCTGCTTCACAACCACTATTGTACGTTCAAAGAGTTAAATCCATTTATACGCCGGCTGGCGGTAATATTTTTTGGGTGATTAGTGCATTCCAGTGACAGAAACGTACCGTTTCCAGCCAACGGCAAGCTGCAATTGACTGATTGTGTACAATAAACTGACTTTATGCTTCATAACCACTATTGTACGTTCAAAGAGTTAGATCCATTTACACGCCGGCTGGCGGTAATATTTTTTGGGTGATTAGTGCATTCCAGTGACATAAACGTACAGTTTCCAGCCAACGGCAAGCTGCAATTGACCGATTGTGCTAAATAAACTGACTTTCTGCTTCACAACCACTATTGTACGTTCAAAGAGTTAAATCCATATACACGCCGGGTGGCGGTAATATTTTTTGGGTGATTAGTGCATTCCAGTGACATAAATGTACAGTTTCCAGCCAACGGCAAGCTGCAATTGACCGATTGTGCTAAATAAACTGACTTTCTGCTTCACAACCACGATTGTACGTTCAAAGAGTTAGATCCATTTACACGCCGGCTGGCGGTAATATTTTTTGGGTGATTAGTGCATTCCAGTGACATAAACGTACAGTTTCCAGCCAACGGCAAGCTGCAATTGACCGATTGTGTACAATAAACTGACTTTCTGCTTCACAACCACTATTGTATGTTCAAAGAGTTAGATCCATTTACACGCCGGCTGGCGGTAATATTTTTTGGGTGATTAGTGCATTCCAGTGACAGAAACGTACAGTTTCCAGCCAACGGCAAGCTGCAATTGACCGATTGTGTACAATAAACTGACTTTCTGCTTCACAACCACTATTGTACGTTCAAAGAGTTAAATCCGGTTTTATTTTTGGGGTGCTTATTGAATTAAAGAGTATGTCAGACAACACGCAGAGGAGTGGCAGAGGAGGCAATGTTTCAGGAGCGAGCAGACGTGGCAGCAGAGGAAGGGGTCGAGGCAGCACTAGTCGCAGCCAGAGGCCAGTGCTCCCGGTGTCATCCAGCGGTCGTGTCTCCACCGACAACCCTGCCGTCATCGATTGGTTGACTCGGTCGTCTTCCTCTTCCCAGGTCACCTCTGACACCTACAGCCAACGGTCGGTGGGTACGTCAGACACAACCGTTAGTTGGCATGGCCCGGGAGCAAGCCCACTGAAATCACGTGTCCTCGACCTGCCCCTGTCCTTTGGTGTTCCCTCACCAAGCGAAGTATCGCATGCTGTGGGCTCAGCCCCACTGTACAGTGAGGAAGAGCTAACAGAGGGCGGTCAGGAACGGGGGGAGACATCCGCCTCTTCAGCAGCCAGGCGAAGAAGTACTGGCGAGGAGAGTGGCTCGGTAGCCGGTCTAGAGACAGGTCTGTCTCCTGACCCACACGCAGCCGAGGGGGCTAGTAGTGACGCGGAGACCCTAATTGATGATGATGAGGCTGATCGCACTTGGCAGCCTCGTCGTCATCAGGCTATTGCTTCCGCATCATCAGGAGAAGAGGGTGCCAGCTTGCCAGTGAGCAAAACAGTCGGTGGGTTGCCCAGGAGGCAGCAGGGTCGCAGTGTCAGTGGAGCCAAACGGCCACGGAGTAGAGCACCAGCTCCACTGCAGCCTACCACCACGGCCAGTAGTGGTGCCGGTGTGCACGGAGGAAGTAGCAGTCAGCCAGTGAGGAGTAGCGGGGGCAAAGTTTCCTACTCGGCGGTGTGGCAATTTTTCGTCAAGACGCCCGAGGAAGTAAACGTAGCCGTATGTCGACTATGTGGCCAGAAAGTCAAGCGTGGCCAGGGGGCCAATGTTGGGACTACAGCGTTGCGTCAGCATATGCAGCGTCGCCATTCGGTGGCCTGGGAAAACCGTGATAAAGATACGGCGGTTCTGCCCGCCCCAGCCCCCGCTCCATCACCCGCTCCGTTACTTGCTCCGTCACCCGACGTCAATCGCCCTCTATCAGCCAGTCAAGGCTCCAACACCTCTGCTGAGGGGAGTTGTCGCTCGTTGGCATCTTCCGCTCGTTCAGATGCTCCTTCTCCTGCTACTCCTCTTCACGGATTCCGTCAGCAGTCTTTCTTGGAATCCGTTTCCAAGAGACAACAGTTTGCGAGCACGCACCCGACGGTGCAGAAGCTGAACGTCCTCCTGTCCAAGTTGCTGGTGCTGCAGTCCCTCCCTTTCCAAGTGGTGGACTCAGCACCTTTCCGAGAAATGATGGCTTGTGCCGAGCCGCGGTAGAGAGTGCCAAGCCGGCATTTCTTTGCCAAAAAGGCAGTGCCAGCCCTGCATTCACATGTAGAAGAGATGGTGGGCCAGTCTTTGAGCATGTCGGTCTCTGCCAAAGTGCACGGCAGCGCCGACGTGTGGAGCTGTAACTACGGTCAGGGACAGTACATGTCATTTACGGCCCACTGGGTGAACATGGTGCCGGCACAGCCGCACCAGCAACTTGGATAGGTCACGCCGCTTTTGCCTCCACGTTTGCACGTCCTTGGTCCAGCAAAGATGTCCGCCTCTACCACCTCTTCTTCCGCCGTGTCCTCAGCCGCCACCCCCGTGCCAAGTCCCATTACCCGACCGGCATATCACATGTGCAGGGCGCAACGGTGTCACGCTGTGCTGCACCTGGTATGCCTTGGCGAACGTAGTCACACAGGGGAGGAACTTCTGAGTGTAATGAACAGAGAAATCGACAGATGGCTGTCTCCGCGCAAACTGAAAATCGGAACCATGTTGACCGACAACGGAAAGAACATGGTGTCTGCTCTGCGTCAAGGAAGGTTGTGCCATGCGCCATGCATGGCTCACGTGTTCAATCTGGTTGTCAAGCGGTTCCTAAAATCCACCATCCCACTGCAAGACATCCTTAAAATGTCACGTAAACTTTGCATGCATTTCAGCCATTCCTACACCGCAAAGCACACCCTCCTTGAGCTGCAGCGGCAGAACGGAATTCCACAGCATCGCCTGATCTGCGACGTTGCAACAAGGTGAAATTCAACCCTACATATGTTAGACCGCCTTTACGAACAGCGAAAGGCCATCACCGATTTCCTGATGTTACAAGCGGATAAAGGTACTCCCCTGTGTAACTTCGATGTCAGCCATTGGCAGCTCATGCGTGACACCTGCCGCTTGCTCAGGCCCTTTGAGGAGGCCACGCTATTCGTGAGTCGGCAGGACTATGGGATGAACGACGTCATTCCTCTGTTGCACGTCCTGGAACAAATGCTGTTAACAATGGCTGGTCAGGGTGCGGTAGACGTGGCGCACAGATCTCAACGCCACATGACCCCTGTGGGGGCAGGACAGGAAGAAGAGGAGGAGGTAGAGGAGGACATTGGTGCTCAGGAATTATTGAGTGAAATGGGTGGTTTTTCCACTCAGCGGACAGGGGTGGAGGAGCAGGAGCATCTGGTAGAGGAGGAGGAGGAGGAGACAGAGGACCCAGACGCACCGTGGCAGTATGCTGTGGAGATGGAGGCAGGGAGTCCCTCGCATTCCTTGGCACAAATGGCCCATAGCATGCTTGGTTGCTTGCGTAGCGACAGCCGAATAATAACCATCAGACAGAGGGATGACTTTTGGCTGTCCACCTTGTTGGACCCTCGCTACCGTTCAAAAATGGTGGCCTTTTTCACACCTGCTGAGAGGGAGGCCAAAATAAAGTACTATAAAAACCACCTATGTAGTCAGTTGGTCTCTGCCTTTCTGCGCCAACGTCCATCCTCAGACACTGTGGGCCCTGTGCGCTCGCGTTCCGCTGCCATGGCAGCAGGGGAGGGGTGGGGTGGTAGGAGCAGTGGCAGCTCCACCAGCAGCGGCTGCCTTAGTCTGCAGTCGATGATGCGTAGCTTTCTTCACCAGCGCAGTGAGGAAACTACTAACCAGCCGCAGCAGCAGCAGCATCAGGTGGACCTGGAGCAGGACCTCAAACAACAGGCTTGGGCCTACTTGGACAGCACCCTGCCAACCGAGGTAGACAATCCCCTTGACTACTGGGCAACGAAACTTGACCTTTGGCCCCAACTAGCTGAATTTGCCCTTGAAAGACTGTCATGCCCGGCCAGTAGCGTGGCATCGGAGCGCGTGTTTAGTGCGGCAGGAGGTATTGTAACTCCGCGGAGGACACGACTGTCCACCCAAAGTGTGGAGAGACTCACGTTTGTAAAAATGAATCAGGCGTGGATTAGTCTGGATTTCAAACCACCAGTTCCTGACACAACTGACCTAATAACCTAGCCGTTCAGGCCGCTCCCTGAACACCTCGGGAATTGCTTTGTATATCTGTCGCCTTAGAGGCCGCTGTCTGAACAGCTCATGAATTGCTTTCTATATGTGTCGCCTTTGAGGCCGCTGGCTGGACAGCTGATGAATTGATTTGTATATATGTACTTATTGTCCGCTGTCCGGACAGCTCATGAATTACTTTTTGTATATAGCCTTCCAAAGCACTCTCAGAATAAGTCATGATATTCATGCTGTGTATAGCCTTATAGGCCAATGGTCAATCAAGTCATGATTGTTATAGTGTGTATAGCCTTATAGGCCGCTGTCTTTACAACTTTATAATTCCATGCAGTATATAGCCCTATCGGCCACTTTCTGGCATCCAGTTGCTGTAGCCCCCATCACCACACTGTGCCACGGGCCCCTGTACCGCCTTCTCATACTGCTGCCAGATCCATCCTCTGCCATGTGTGTCTTTGTCGTCTGCTCACGCTGCTGGGTTCCAGTTTTAAACCTAGGCCTGTGTATGGCTTCCGAATACTGCTGCCTCCACTGCCACCCTGCGCCATGTGCCACTTTCAGGTCTCCTTACACTGTTGGTGGGTTCCATTTTGTGATAGGGTGCTGTATGGCCTTCCATTGCTGCTGCCTCCACCGCCACCCTGCGCCATGTGCCTCTGTCGTCTGCTCACGCTGCTGACGGCTTCCGCTTTTTAACCGAGGCCTGTGTTTGGCTTCCGAATACTGCTGCATCCTCCGCCACCCTGCGCCATGTGTCTCTGTCGTCTGCTCACGCTGCTGACGGCTTCCGCTTTTTAACCTAGGCCTGTGTATGGCTTCCGAATACTGCTGCCTCCACCGCCACCCTGCGCCATGTGCCTCTGTCGTCTGCTCACGCTGCTGACGGCTTCCGCTTTTTAACCGAGGCCTGTGTTTGGCTTCCGAATACTGCTGCATCCACCGCCACCCTGCGCCATGTGTCTCTGTCGTCTGCTCACGCTGCTGACGGCTTCCGCTTTTTAACCTAGGCCTGTGTATGGCTTCCGAATACTGCTGCATCCACCGCCACCCTGCGCCATGTGCCTCTGTCGTCTGCTCACGCTGCTGACGGCTTCCGCTTTTTAACCGAGGCCTGTGTTTGGCTTCCGAATACTGCTGCATCCACCGCCAACCTGCGCCATGTGTCTCTGTCGTCTGCTCACGCTGCTGACGGCTTCCGCTTTTTAACCTAGGCCTGTGTATGGCTTCCGAATACTGCTGCCTCCACCGCCACCCTGCGCCATGTGTCTCTGTCGTCTGCTCACGCTGCTGACGGCTTCCGCTTTTTAACCTAGGCCTGTGTATGGCTTCCGAATACTGCTGCCTCCACCGCCACCCTGCGCCATGTGTCTCTGTCGTCTGCTCACGCTGCTGACGGCTTCCGCTTTTTAACCTAGGCCTGTGTATGGCTTCCGAATACTGCTGCCTCCACCGCCACCCTGCGCCATGTGCCTCTGTCGTCTGCTCACGCTGCTGACGGCTTCCGCTTTTTAACCGAGGCCTGTGTTTGGCTTCCGAATACTGCTGCATCCACCGCCACCCTGCGCCATGTGTCTCTGTCGTCTGCTCACGCTGCTGACGGCTTCCGCTTTTTAACCGAGGCCTGTGTTTGGCTTCCGAATACTGCTGCCTCCACCGCCACCCTGCGCCATGTGCCACTTTCAGGTCTCCTTACACTGTTGGTGGGTTCCATTTTGTGATAGGGTGCTGTATGGCCTTCCATTGCTGCTGCCTCCACCGCCACCCTGCGCCATGTGCCTCTGTCGTCTGCTCACGCTGCTGACGGCTTCCGCTTTTTAACTGAGGCCTGTGTTTGGCTTCCGAATACTGCTGCATCCACCGCCACCCTGCGCCATGTGCCTCTGTCGTCTGCTCACGCTGCTGACGGCTTCCGCTTTTTAACCGAGGCCTGTGTATGGCCTTCAATTGAAGCTGCTTCTGCTCCGCCACTCTGCCATTGGACTCTTGATAGTCGTCTCCCCACGCTGCTGCTGGGGGGACTTTTTAACATAGGCCTCTGTATGGCCTTCAATTTTAGCTGCTTACGCTCCGCCACTCTGCCATGGGCCCCTGTACCGCCTCCTCATGCTGCTGCCAGGCCCGTAATCTGCTATGGGCCCCCGTACCGACTCCTCATGCTGCTGCCAGGCCCGTAATCTGTCATGGGCCCCTGTACCGCCTCCTCATGCTGCTGCCAGGTCCAGAGTGTGTCATGGGTCCCTGTACGGCCTCCCATTGCTGCTGTCTCCATCGCCACACTCTGCCATGTGCCACTTTCAGGTCTCCTCACACTGCTGGTGGGTTCCATTTTGTCATAGGGTGCTGTATGGCCTCCCATTGCTGCTGCCTCCACCGCCACACTGTGGCTCCACACTCTGGTTTTGGCCCCGTGACTGCCCAAATGAGTGAAGTGTGCGGTGATTCTAAGATCGACGGCACTCATCTGCATGTCATACTGACTGACAGTAATATTTCTCTTCCCCAGCAGGCTCCAAGGGCATTTAAATTAAAGGTACCGTGTTCTGCACTAATATAAAGGCTCTCTGAAGCCTAGAAACACCCTTTTTATAAGTTAAATTCGCAGCGAATATATTCGGATCGAACCAAATTTTTTCCGCGAATTCGGCTAATCAGCCGAACCGAATTTTTGAATAATTCGCTCATCTCTAACTCTTACACTTTAATGTAGTCTATGCATTAAAATGTCTTGCTCTGGGGGCACTTGGAGAAGAGGAGGAGCCAGCAGGGAACCCCAAAAGAGGAGGGTTTGGGCTGCTCTGTGCATTACTATTGCACAGAGCAGGTAAGTATAACATATTTTAATGAAACAAAATAGCTTTACAATCACTTTAACTCAAAATTAATGTATAGTTCTCAGCCTCCTACAAATCTCCAAATTCTGGCTTTTTTATCTACTGTTATCCATCTTCCTGTAAGAGGGTGGCTATGCTTGTTCTGCATGGTCCCAAAGTATGTAGAAACATAACCACCCTCTCATGCTTTGTATGGAGATGGACTAAGGACTATGAGTAATGCAGGCCATAGACGGGTCACAAATCGGCCGTTTTTAAAAAAAAAAAAATGAAAAATCGGTCGTTCAATCGGCCAACGTTACCACCAACGGTAAAAAAATCGTCCCGTCTACGGCCGGCATTTTTACTTCTGTCCCTTGCAGAGAGCTCCGCTATTATATTTTACATGAAAAAGTCTTGTGGTTGCAACAATGTATCCATTTGTATCCATTTCGGATACAGATGTTTTTATTCGAATACAAATAGATACATTGTTGCAACCGTAACAAATATAATAGCGGACTGGAATTCTTCTTCTTTTTCTTCTTCTTGCAGGTCACGGCTCATGCACAGATTTTTTATCGGTAAAGCGATTGGCCGATTTGCCCATCATTGCTGGGAAAATCGGCCGCAAATTTTCCAACTTTACCGATTAAAAAAAAATGTGACAAAACCCCGAAAAACGGGCGACCAATTAACCCACAGATGGGTCAAAAATCATCCGATTATTTTTTTGGTCGAAAAATCAGACGATTTTCGACCCGTCTATGGCCTGCTCAAGGCTCCATGTACACTGCAGCTGATAAACTCACGTTCAGGAACTGTTCAGCATTTTATTCAGCAGCCCCTGAACTCTCCCTAACGTTTTCCTATGTGTCCATATACACATCATCGTTTACAGTCTTTTACAGGCAGTTGAGTTTACAGTCTTTTTTTGAACGCACCAAACTTGCGTTCAGGAGTAGATGTTATCAGCATTTCAAATGCCAAATGCTTGTAAACGCGGCTAACCGCGTTATAAGCATTTGCGTTTTTGCATTTAGAAGCGTTTTTTAACTGTTCCATAGCCAAATGCTGTCCAGAGCCTTTTTTCATCATCAGAAATGCATGCAAAGTGTTTTCCATATATTCAAATGGACCAAGTACAACAGCGCAGTCAGTTCCAGGTTTTGCGCGAAGGAACAAATGGTAGAACGCACCGCATTATGCTCATGATGGGATCCATAGTGAATACAACCAGAAAAGACAGGTAGTCTCAACACATACTGCTCTCTCTATTTCTCTCAAAATGTCTGAAATAGTTAATTTTGTTACTGTTTTTCAGTACATTCTGGGCATTTTGGCAGGTCTCCTGAGGTTTAAAAAATGCTTCTAAACGCAAACGCAGCTAAATGTTTTCCAGCAGTAAGTTTCCATCGTGCAGAAGTGTTTTCCAAACGTCCCATGTATATGGAGCCTTAATAACATGTACTGCTTGTTCCAAACAAATAGAGAAGAGGGGAAGAAGAGGTTCGGGAGCTCAAGGAGAACATTACAAGGCAGCAGGAAAACACAGCGAGAAATGATTTTGATGAAATGGATTACAGGGCCATTAAGTAGTGGATGTGCATGGATTGTTTTTAGAGAACAAAGATAGAGTTTATGGTCACTTTAATATGTACATATAGCTGGTATTAAAAAAAAATATTAATTAGCACAATATTGATCCCATGAAGGGAACTTATAAAAGGTTTATTAAAGTGAATTCAATTCAACCAGTGTCAAAAAACAAACTTCATTTGCTTTTGTCTTGAAGCAATAAAAATATTACAAGCCTTTCAATGCCACAAAACCGTAATGATGGCATGAATTCCATTATTTCTCTTTGTGAGTTGCTCTGAGAAACCACTCAGCTCAGGATAAAGTCCCTAGAAGCTGAAGTTCAGGAAGTCTGGAGGAGGGGCGATTTAATATGCAGCTATAAGCTTCTTTGTTGAAGAGGAACCAGCATCGGCACATCTGCACAGAACTACACATCGCATTTCCCCGGAGTAACTTTCCTGTCCACTACGAAAACTTCACTGAATTAGAAGAAAGTCATCAGCGCTGAGATTTCCAGGGAATTACAAAGGAGCAAGACGCACCAGCATGGAATGTTTTGTATGCCTCAGTGCAGTATTGACTAGACTTCTCTTCTTTCTTCACTCATTAGTTGGAGTTTGGAGAGTCACTGAAATTAAACGTAACCCTATGTACTGGCTGCTGGCTCTGTTGAACATTTTACTGTGCATTGAGACTGTGCTGACATTGAAACTTAAGAAAGGAAGAGGGCTTAAATGGTAAGCTTCTACACATGCATGACTTTATTCAAGATAAGAGCTAATGCATTTCTTGCTGAACTTCCTGCCTATCAGGCATTGATTGCATCCTAATAGTACCTGGTTGTATTTTGTCATCACATCCTTATGGATCTCCAATAAATTACCTAGCAATGCACTCTACTGTAGGCTGTTCTGCGGTGTAATGAATGCCTGTATCATAGTGAGTCAGTATCCTTTCTTGTATGCAACAGTGGCTTTTCATAGCATCTTATGAGTCACTGATATCTCTCTACTATCTATTGTGACTTAAGGGCAGGGGCGGACTGACAACTCATGGGGCCCCCGGGCAATAGGGGATCATGGGGCCCCTGTGTCCTTGCCCAAACTCAAAAAAACCTATGAAAAAGGTACCAGGGGCATTTCATGGGGCCCCCTACTGACCCCGGGCCCTCGGGCAGTGCCCGAATTTCCAAATGGCCAGTCCGCCCCTGCCTAAGGGTGACTATTGCAAAAATATTGTACCTTGCAAACTGTATGTGGTCTGTATTTGAATGATAGTATTCAGTACATTACTTTAAAAAAACATTCTAATTAAAAAAAATAAACATACCTTTATTTATATTTTCATATTTATATTATAATTTCAGTACATTTACATGCAGTAAATTTTTTTATTTATGTTGGTAATGCTATAGCACAAAAAATGATTTAACCAGTGCATTACATATATTACAAATAAAATATTCCCATCGCACACATTTCTGGAGCTTGCTTGAAGCACGTGGCTAGAAACTGGTATCAACACAAGTCTAAATATATGTCACCAGCACACCATGGATCTTCATAATAGCATCCAACAATGTATGAAAGCAATCACACCATAACAGTAAATTGCAATGTTTAGAGGCCATGCAGGACCCCTTCATCAGGCATGTGATGAAGGGGTCCTGTGTGGCTCCAAAACGTTCATTGCAGTTTACTGCTGTGATGTGATTACTTTATTATATTTTTCAGCACTATTTTGAAGATCCATGGTGTGCTGGTGAAATATGTTTTGACTTAAATGCTGTACATTCACATCAGTCCCTACCCTAGGGTTGCCACCTCATTGCTTTAAAACCGAACACATATTAATTACACAGGTTCTGAGGTTAATTTAATGCAGGTAAGGCACTAAGTGAGTTTAATTACCACCTTAATCAGCCACAGAACCTGTGTAATTAATATGTGTTCGGTTTTAAAGGGATGAGGTGGCAATCCTACCCTACCCTACCCTACCCTACCCTACCCTACCCTACCCTACCCTACCCTACCCTACCCTACCCTACCCTACCCTACCCTCAAGGAGCCCACCACTAAGGGTCCCTACCCCATATGCACATGCTAGGGTCAATTTAGACAGGAGACAATGAACCTGCCAGCATGGCTTTGAAGTTGGAAGGAAACCCAAGCAAGCACATGTTAAATCCATAAAGATAGAGTCCTGGTTGGGAATTAAACCAAGGACCCTAGCACAGCAAGGCTAACCACTAAGCCACCATGGTGTTGACAGTGATAGAGCCAGGGCAAACTCAGTCACTAAAGGGGTGCAAGGGTAAAAGAATCACCTGTGTAATATGATTTTATAGCTTGTTTCAACCACTGTTACAGTCACTTTCACTGGACATCTTGAAGTGCATGTAAAGCAGGAGAAAAAAAGAAAAGGCGTAAAAAGTTTTTAAAATATACACATATGACCTCCATATAATTATCTAAACACAACACTAATTATGTTAGTGGTACCTTACTACAAATCTGTGGGGTTCATTTACTAAAACTGGTGCACTCTGGAACTGCTGTGCATGGTAGCCAATCACCTTCTAACTTCAGCTTGTTCAGTTAAGCTTTGGTAATAAAACCTGGAAGCTGATTGGTTTCTCTGCAGAGCTTACACTCTTCATTTGTGGTAAATAACCCCCTGTGTGTGGCTTGCTTATAGATGGGCAGATATCAGCTACTATTCAAAGACAAATGCAAATCTCTGCTCAAGAATAAATGGCACTAAGAGATCCATCTATCAAAGCAGGAATTACATACCGTAGGGATTTGCTGTGGTTCTTCCTCTGGGTTGGCTAATGAATGGATGCAGCACACATGTTGAAAGTTCTTTTCCTTTTCCTGTGCAAAAACCAAGAAACTAATGAGGAGCGAGGAAGAATTACATTTTCTGACAGTTTTTTATTTTGTTCCTGTCTATGATTCTATTGGAGAGATTGTCCCTTACTTCTGCCCCTGTGATACCTGTAAAAACGAGCACAGTAGTTTTTATTAGGACAGGAAAGCACAGACAGCAATTATAATTGTCAGACATTCTAGTCATTCTACTAAAAATGTTTTTGCTGTTTGAGTCCCAATTGCAGAACAGGAAGTGACAGCAAATCTCCACAGCAATAAAAACATGACAGAAGCTCTAAACTTTCTCTGCTTTAACTGACGGATGGGAGCTCTGTTGTTCTGGGAGGACGTCATATGATGTCCTCCCACTTTAACTGCGCATGCAAGCCTCCAGAGGTGCGCAGTGTGGCGCTCGATGGTGCACTGTGTCCCCAGGATACAGCAGATCACTGATCGCGGTAAAGAGCCGATGACATATGCTTTACCATGTGATCAGCTGTGTCCAATCACAGCTGATCACATGTACACAGGAAATGCCGGTTATACCGGAGAGTCGGTAAGCAACATTCCTCAGAGGGGGAATCTACACTGATAATCACAGCACTGATCATCAGTGCCCTGATGAATAGTACAGCCCCATCAGTGCTGCCTTTCAGTGCACATCAATGCCACATATCAGTGCCCATCAAGGCCACATATCAGTGCCCATCAGAGCTGCCTTTCAGTGCCCATCAGTGATGACTGTCAATGCCCATCAGTGCCTCCTGATCAGTGCAGTCTATCAGTATCCATCAGTGCAACCTATCAGGGCCGCCTATCAGTGCCACCTCTCAATGCCACCTATCAGTACCACATATCAGTGCCCATCAGTGCTGCCATTCAGTGCCCATCAATGATGCCTGTCAGTACCCATCAGTGCCACCTATCAGTGCAGCCTCATCAGCACACATCAGTAAAGGAGAAAAAATACTTATTTACAAAATTTTATAACAAACTAAGGAAAAACTTTTTTGTTTTTCAAAATTGTCTTTTTTTGTTTGTTTAGCAAGCAATTAAAAAAAACCCAGTGGTGATTAAATACCACCAAAAGAAATCTCTATCTGTCTCAAACCAAATTATAAAAATTTGGTTTGGGTACAGTATTGCATGACCTTGCAATTGACATTCAAAGCGCAACAGTGCTGAAAGCTGAAAATTGGCCTGGGCGGGAAGACGGTGAAAGTGCCCTGTAGGCAAATGATTAAAATAAAGCAAGCTGAAGCTGGACTTTGAATGTTCATTCAGTTTAAAATGCATACAGCGAGCATAGACTACTAGCTTATGGCTCCAGTGGTCAACAAGCTTTTTACTTTGTCTAGTTTTTAATTTGAGAGTTCTCTCCCTATACACCTGTACTGCAGGATCTTTTCTATCTATCACACACAAAAAAAGTTGATATATCTAAATGTCATTATTAGGAAGTTTTTCACACTCATAAACCAAATTCAAGCCTGTCTTGAAAGCGTAAATCTAGCTGAATGTACATCATAGACAGGAGAGAAAATCAGAAAGCACAGACTTTAGGAAGCTAACCCTTCACTTCACATGTAAGAAGTTCTATGAATTTGGCTGCAGTGGATTATACTAAACTCATGTTGGGGTAAACTGAGAGATCTTTCAGACTTTACAACTGTATGGTGTACTGCAAGGTGTCCCTAAAATCTGGACACATAGGAAAAATGCATATTTTCAATAAATTTCAATGCATATTTCAACAACATTTTATTTAATTGGGTTATTAATCAATAACATCTTCAATGTGATTTCCACCATTTGTGATGCAAGGTTCCATGCACTTTGCAAGATTCACATAAACCTGATGCAGTAACTCCACATTTCTGTCAATTTTGAGCACATTTGTTCATGAGGCAATCCTTCAGGTGATTCATATCTGTGAATCTTCTCCTTTACCATACCCTCCAAAAAATAAGTCAAAGGGATTAAGGTTTGGTAAGCTTATATAGTGTGATTATATATATATATATATATATACATATAGTGATATTTCCTATGTGTACAGACTTTAGGGACACTCTGTAGATTGAAATATCACTTAGCTGATTGGTTACTCTTGCCTGGAAAAGCTTCTTAATGGTGAGGCACACAGAGGAACGCCAACATATTGGGAAATCTTCACTTTTGGTAATGGGTATTTCTGATACTTGGAAACACGCGTCGTTAACCTTGGTTAATTAATCCTTGCAAAGTGTGACTGTCAGAAGTGATACTCCAGTCTATTACATTGCCTGTTTTTATTGCACTGGGTAAGACACCCAAGGGTGTAAAATTCTGCCTAAAAATGGCCATAGATGCAAGAAATGCCAGGTTGCAGGAACGAAAATTGCTCAAAAACGCAATGGGGCTAATTTACTAAAGCTGAAGAGTGCAAAATCAGGCTAATTTCTGCATAGATACCAGTCAGCATCCAGGGTTTATTGCCAAAGCTTAATTGAACAAGCTGAAGTTAGAAGGTGATTGGCTACCATGCACAGCTGCGCCAGAGTGCACCAGTTTTATTAAAGCAATCCTACAGATTGTAGTACCGTACCACTATCATCATTAGTGTTGTGTTCTGATAATTACAGTTCCAGGTGTTATTGCCAAAGCTTAATTGATAAAACTGAGGTTAGAAGCTGATTGGTTTCTATGCAGAAGTGAGCCTGATTTTGCACCCAGTCAGTGTTGATGGGGGAATCCCTCCCGTGGAGCCATTATGTTCTCCTGGCAAGGGGGTGTGAGGAGCTGTCCCTCCCAAGAGAACACAATGATTACTGCTAGGGGCTATTATATAAGTGCATGTAAAATCCAACAGGCTGGTTGTACCTAAGTTGATTGATCGATCAACTTGGGTACACTAGTCCTGCCCACACATGGTTCAAAACCAGTCCCTGCTGTACCAGTCGAATCGTCTATGACCAGCTTAAAGCTGGGTACAGGAGGATTGAAATTTGTCTGATTCAGCAAGGAAACAGCTGAATTTGGATCTGTGTGTAGCTTTCTTTGTTCACCAGAAGCAGATTGTTAGACCAGCTTTTGTCGAATGGCCCTGCTGGAAAACCAGCATTCGATCAGCGGTCTGCAGCCAATGGCTGCAGCGATGATCAGTGTATTGTAACAAAGGGGAAGGAGACCCAGCTGTCAGTATACAAGAGTACATTGGGGGATATTCCTGCATCCACATCGCTTGTGTGGATGCAGGAATATGTGATTTTTTTTTTTTCCTTCAGCCTGCTGGTTGAATGAATGAAAAAAACTCGGTGTGTACCCAGCTGTAAACGCATAGTTGAGCCACGTTACCCAGTGTAACCATCCCACTTTTTCTGTGCACATCGAAAATAATGTTATCCTTTTTTCACAACGGCCATACATAATGTAACAAACTCTCTGGTATGCTTCACATGTCATGGTGTATAAAATGCAATTTTCACAAAAATTTGACTAAATCACATGGCTTGCTGATATTGCATAGCCTGTGGTTATCAATAATATTTTCTGAAGAACACTTACACTGGTGTATGGATTCATTTTGTTGTAAAGTATAAATGATTCTGACATAGGGATTGAAGTTCTCACAGCACTGGTATAACAGTCACGCAAGCAATAAAATCGCACCAAGTTCACTGTTTATACTGTGAATGATGAAGAGCACAGTTGACAACTATCACTGGCAGAGAGGATATGCAGTCTGGATGACAAAGGGATTTTCCGAAGGTCTTATAATATCTACAAGAAGCACCAGGTTTCCTTATCTGGGACCACTGCTGCAACCTGTGAGGTTAGATACAGTATATGAGAGCTGCTATTAGTGACTGTTCTTAAAAGTGTAGGCTTCAGAGCTGTGATCCTGATCCTATCATCATGGACCTGATAAAGAATGTAATACAGCGGTTCAGATTGTTTAGATGTCACTGGCTGCTTGCTTGCTTCAAGTTAGTGGCCCATCAGGTAGTAAAGTCAGGATTATGTTGAAAACCTAAAACCTGCACCTTTAAAAACAATTTTTCAATGGTAATGTCCATATTCTAGCCTCACAGATTGATATTTAATGCTTTTTGAGGTACTAGAAAATCAGAGTGAAGTCAAACCTCCTAAACTGGACACCTGGTTCAATTCTTCAGACAGTATTCAAGCCATTGGGTTAGCATTAGATCAGAGCAAGCATTCTAGGCAAGTTTGGTGATACCATATTCTCTTAGTACAAGTCCTTTACATCCCATTTACACTTATCTGGTCCATTGTGGTATGTTTAATGCACATGCCTTAATGCCTTTTATGTGACACATAAATCTACACTGAGTTAAGGCAATCCATTTATTGTGAATTACAACAACATATAGGCTTTAATGGGCTCTTAAAAAAAGCTTTATTTTACATTTCTGACCCCTATGAGACACATGTAGACACTTTGTCCCTTATTTCTAAGTGCTTTCTAGCCCTCTGCCCCCCCGAGACAAACTACACAATATTATACCCATTTTTAGATAATATATAACAGATGTTGTTGCATTGAGCTAAATAGATACCAAACATGTCAAGTTTTAAAATTGTGCTGGCCAGTGAAATTGCAAAAAACTTGGGTATCCAAAATGCTTCATAGATTACACTTTAAAGCCTTTACAGGATATCAGTGTATAGTTACCTGTAAATTACAGCTCTAGAATTATTATTCTCACTCCGACGATCGCAACAATACCTCAAATGTGTGCTCACCCTACGCTGTGCTTTTTTAAGGGATGTGTGTGGGGGAGAGGGGAATGTTTTTTTTCTTATTATTTCTTTTATATAATTTTTTCACATTGTAAATTGTTGTCTAACTTTATTGCTATCATATGTGATATCATGGGCAGGTGACAGATCCCTTTTATGGAGACATTGGGAGTCCCAATCAATTTTCTCGTAAAGCCCTTCACCAGCTCTTAAAGCCGATACCTAGTTCACAGCTGCAGTAGCAGTTCTAAATTTGTTTTCACCACTCGATACTAGTACATTTATAAATGTACCTTGGTAGACAAGTAGTTAAAGTGTTTATAAAGGTTCAAGGTTTTCTACCTTCATGCATTCTATGCATGAAGGTAAAAAACCTTCTTCATGCAGCAGTCAGCCCTCTAATACTGACCTGAGTCCCATCGTGATCCAGAGATGTGCACGAGAGCCTCAGCTCTCCAGGGACTCTCCCTCCTCAGTGGCTGAAACAGCAGCACGAGCCATTGGCTCCCGCTGCTGTCCATTTACAGCCAGTGAGTCAATGAGGTGAGAGGGGGGGTGTTTTGTGTGTCCTATGGATCAATATATATACACTATATTCATCTATCTTCCAGTGTGTGACTGACCCTTCTTCCTATTGCATCGTGTGTGGTGGCGAGCCAGAGCCTGCACCTGTTGTGGATTGATCTGGATTGTTTGCCTGAGCGGTATACCTTTGTTTTTTGGGTGCCCCCATAGCAAGCTGCTTGCTCTGGGAGCACGTGGCATGAGGGGGGGGGTCAGGAGTGCCAGCAGGGGACCCGAAAAGAGGAGGATCGGGGTTGCTCTGTGCAAAACCACTGCATAGAGCAGGTAAGTATAATATGGTTGTTGTTATTATTATTTTTAAATAGCTTTTAATATCATTATAAGGACATTGTTGATTGGCTTCATTCTGAAGAAAAAAAATAATTAACACATGCTGTAATAATAATAATAATAATGCTGTAATAATAAAAGTCAAATTCTAGTTTAATGCTTTTAAAATTGAAAGTCTTGACTATGGGTAAACATCTTATGATTTAATTGCCTACCTTAACGAGAGAGAAAAGGCCTCATTTGTGCCATTCTCTGAGCTCAGTTATTTTAGAATCCCATTTAAGGTCAGTAATATAGTGCATACTTTTGATTTATTCATGAAACTGGAGAAGGAGAAAAAAAGGGTGCTGTCTAAGAGAACCAATTAGGTGTTAAATTGAAATCCCAGCTCAGTCAAAAATATTTTATTTTAGGTAGAGTGGGGAAAGGTTAGATGCTCATTCAGGAGTTTGTTGCTGTCTATGTCCAAAATAGGGCACAAAGTAATGGTAAGTTTCTAAAATAAGTACAGGTACAGGAAGCAAGGGAAAACACCTAAATGGGGTTATCAACAAAAGTAAAAATCTGACAGAAAATGTTTAAGTTTACCCTGATCTATCCAAAGTTTAAAAATTACGGATTTAGGGTTTTAATTGTCCTCCATGTACTTGGAAAGTTGCAGTCTAATTGGTTGCTATGGGCAATATACAGTATCTGCTTTTATAGAAAGTAGATGTAGCTCTGAAATACTCATACTGTTTGCATTAGTAACAAATAGTTCTATTCATTTACTGGCCTGTATTACAGAATGTTTTCCAGATGCTGCCTAAAAGAGGACCATTCACTTAAAAGCTAGGTTCACTTATTACATTAGGTCTCCCACTCCCATTATAAAATGCTGCTTGAATAAAGAAACCCAGTAGTGGAGACAAGTTAGAAAATATACTAAATGTCTACCTAGCTTCCACAGTGCAGAGGATGATGTCACAATCTTTCCTACATGGTCCGAGAAACTTGAGCATCCCAAATATTACAGTAAGACATTGTGGCACTGTACAATATTCCAGAAACTCATTGTTCCCAGGATTATGCTGGATGGTCCGTGATGTAACACTCAGCTAGTTGCAGCCAGTAGGAGGTAAGTATATTTTAGAATTTTTTCTTTTACAACTATCATGCAACATTTTCAAGTAGTGGTGGGAGGATATCTCCCTCTCTTCTTGAAAGGGGAACTTGCACTGAAAAGCAAGTTTTAGTTGCTTTGGGCACTTAAAGAAATACTGTTGTCTTGCCCAACACAGTTCCTTTTGCAAAGACAACCCTTCAAAATAAAAGGGGGTGACTGGTGCATGGAATAAGCATAATCTCTAGGCTGAATATGGGGTCAGGAGCTGGCAGGGGAACAAACTGAGTATGGGGTCAGGAGCTAGCAAGGGAACAAGGAGCACGCCAGTCCTCAGATCCTGTGCATTCCTGTTCACTGTTCCAGATTACAACTACGAGGCGTTGTGTTTTGTTAACCCTTTATGAGCCTACTTATTACCATCTACATGTTCACCATTAAATACTTTTTACAGTCTACACTCAGGGGCTGTGTTTTCTTTTTTTAAAGACAACCCTTCACCCTGCATTTTTAACCTTCCCTGTGCCCCACCGTTCCGTCCTCCACTGCTGCCATCAACGTTAGCCAAAGCTTCCATGCATAAGGGAATATGTGACCTTTTTCTCTGTGACAGTGTTTGGGCCTAGCGGCCAATCACAATACATAATAGTAAACCATGGACTGGCAGACCAAATAATTACTGGCAAAGGTACTATTAATATCATAAAGAAACAAGGGAATAACTGAAAGATCAAAGCATTCATAATACATATACTGTATGTACAGTAAGCAGTAGTATACAGTGCAGAGTAATAAGATAGTTTACCCCAACAATTCAGCACAGAGAAGGGAGAAAAGAGGCCTATTATTTCAAAATTTCAAGACATTGGATCCCTTCATCAGGACAGATTGTCTGATGAAGGGGTCCATTACCCCAAAACATTAAACTAAGAGTACATTTTCTAGTAATTATTAGGTGTGCTAGTCCATGGTTTACTACAGTGGTGCTCAACCTTTTGAAGAGCTAGGGCCACAATGAAATTAAATGAATTTCAAATTTTTTTTATATTGAATAGAATACTGAATAATTTCCTCCTGTGAGAAAGAACAGACAAGGGCGCACTCTCATCGTGCATTACCGTGGTAAAACATGTGTTTATAGAAAAAAGAAGATATATACTCACAAACCAGCATTATTAAAAGCAGTATATGTGGTCCACAAACACAGTCACAGTACATCTGTGTCTAATGATGCGTATGAGCTGACGCGTTTCGGGAGCTAAACCCCCTTCCTCGGAGCTAAACCCCCTTCCTTTAGCTCCCGAAACGCATCAGCTCATACGCATCATTAGACACAGATGGTTTGTGAGTATATATCTTCTTTTTTCTATAAACACGTGTTTTACCACGGTAATGCACGATGAGAGTAAGCCCTTGTCTGTTCTTTCTCATTAGTGCTCAGATTTCCCGATCTTAGAAGGGCTGCACCTCTTTGGTTGGCATTTTGGTATCTTCTTGGTTGTATGAAGACTGGAGCGCTGGTTACGTTTGTTTATCTTTCGGAGTAATTCCTCCTGTAGCCACTTAATGCCAATGGGAGAGAGAGCAGGAGAAAATGGCTTTCAGAGGTTGCAGGAGGAAAATGGAGGGGATTGGTTCCTGCTTTTGCTACCACCGCTGCCCTTCCTGTCAACTACAAAACAGAATGTGACAGGGATGCTGCCCGGCCCCCCTGGAGCATTGATCAGGGTCACCATTACAACCCCTGACATTACACTAGTGTTTGGGGGAGGGGGTTTGTTGTGGTAAAAACATATCTCAACTATGGGATTTTACCACCCCCCAAACGTTAAATGTAAACTAGTCCTTACTGTCCTGAGCCTCCTATAAGGCTGCTTTCACACTAATGCACTGCTGTTTACACAGTGCACCTGTGGCTTTCCTGCGGGTTAGCTGCACTTTGCCGTAGACTTCTACTATATCTTGTGGATGTGAAGCACTTTCAGAAAGTACCCCAAACCCGCAGGATATAATAGAAGAGCACTTCCCTGGTTTGAGGTTAAGGGCCACATCAAAGGGCCAGCGGGCCACAGGTTGGGCACCCCTGGTTTATTATCATTGCTTGTATGTATGAAGGTGATAGGATTGCACCTATTTTTCCCTCGGTTTCCTTCAATTGTAATCTCGAGGAGCCTGAGATCATCAGCCAAGCATGCTGGTAAAAGCAAAAGTCCTTTTATTTTAAAAAGCAGGCAAACACAAAAAAACAGCTTATCCTCAGCAAACAAAAATAGCTAATCAATTAAAAAAATACAACAAAAAGACATACAGGATTTTTTAGGTGCAAAAAAAGCTTCAGAAATGGACAACTCACATATTAGGTCCAATGTTAAAAACACTTTAAGACACAATATTTGTGTCAGATAGAACATAAATAACACCAGATTCCTCATTACAACCTCCCATCTAACTGTACTTTAATCCCTGGTTCTCACCAATGTGTTTTTTGCAGAAATGCACTAAAGGCCATTTAATATGGTTTCCTATGGGACATGTTAACATTTATGCTTTTTTTTGAGCTGCTGCGTTTTTGGAAAGGGCCCGGGACTTTTTTAAATGCAAAAAGCAGCATTTTTGCTGCAATATAGTTCAATGGAGAAGCTGCTGAAACACGTGTAGTGCATTTTTAATGGGTTTTTGCAATGTTTTGTGGTTTTTCTGCATAGCAACAGTAACATTTTCACTTTAACAAAAAAAGCTGAAAAAAATGCAAAACGCAGTAAAAATGGCAAATAACAAACACACATCAAAAACATGTGTGTAAAAACCCAAAGCACAATGAAAAAAGCATTATAAAACAAATCAAAAGCAAAAAGCATAGTTGTGAATCAACAAAAAAGGAGTAGTAGTTACCATGAACGAAGTACCAAAGTAGGTAATAAACACCCAAGCAATGTAGCTTATATGTAAAATCACATTTTTATTATTCCCTTTGGCAAAAAGGTAATATCTGTAGATGGTGACATGAAACAATCACTGTATACACATTAAAAACAAGCAATCCGGATTGCAACATTGAATATTTCTAGTGGTATTCACTTTGGCTGGTTTGAGATATGCAGCAGCAAAATTTGCCAAAATTCAGCCGTTTATCACAAGGCTTTGTATTGTACACATATAAATCCTGCATATACAATGATAGCAGTAAGACAAAAAATTAGCCAAGTATATAGCTAGATATGCATGATCATCATAGAATGCGTGAAAACTGCAAAAAAATGCAAGTGGAAAAAAGATGAGTATGTCCATTGATAGAATGCAAGAAGGAATTCCCATGGAATTATACAGGGTTGAAAGATTCATACTGTCCCATGTTCCTTCATAGCTTGAATACTGTGTGGTTAAACCTCCATATATCGTGAAAATATTTATTTATTTATTTCAGGTACTTATATAGCGCCGTCCATTTACGCAGCGCTTTACACATATATATTGTACATTCACATCAGTCCCTTACCCTCAAGGGGCGTACAATCTAAGGTCCCTAACTCACATTCATACATACTGTCAAGGATTGCCGCGGCGCATAGGTATGCGCATGCGCAGATTGTCAAAACACACTAACACGCGGGCGCTAGGACCTGGGCGCCCACGGTGGCAGTTGCGGCCGCGCACGCGAGCTTGTCACCAATGACAGCACAGGGCGCTCTATTTAAAGCTGCCTCTTGCAATGCTCAAGTGCCGTATGGTCTTATTCCTGTTCCCGTTCCTAGTGCTGAGATTGCTTGTTGCCGAACCTGCCTGACCTGGATTATCGTGACCTTCTCCTGCCCTGATCCCTGGCTTGTCTGACCATTCTTTTGCCTTCTCCTGTTTGTCTGACCTCCTGCTGCTGAACCTGGCCTGTGACCTGTTTATCCTTTTGCCTGCCGCTCTGTACCATCTGCCTCCGCTGTTATCCAACCCGGCCTGTCTGACTACACTACTACCTCTTCACATCTGGCTCTCACCTGTCACCTGCCATTGGCAGCTGCCTCTACCACAGCTGGTTGTACTTGGGGGTCACGTCCTGGTCTCAGGCTGCTTCAAGTCTATCCCCACCATCAGGGGCTCTGGTGAATCAGCAGACTGAGGCTTAGACTCCCCACCCTGAGGAATTCCAGCCTGTGGGTCACTAGAGGCTACCGCCAGTCGGCTCCTAACACATAAACATACTAGGGCCAATTTAGACAGGAGCCAATTAACCTACCAGCATGTCTTTGTAGTGTGGAAGGAAACTGGAGTACCCTGAGGAAACCCACACAGGCACAGGGAGAACATGCAAACTCCAGGCAGGTGGTGCCGTGGCTGGGATTCGAACCGTGGACCCTAGTACTGCCAGGCTGAAGTGCTAACCATTCAGCCACTGGAAATATGTAGATATCTTTATCCCCTCTGGGTATTCTTTCAGATACACATCATGGCAATTGCATTGTGGAGCTGAAAATAAATTGCAAAATTTCAGATGAGGTGTGCAATAACATGTAGCGATGTTTTAACAATGCACCCCACTCACCACCGTTGTACTGGCTAATGACCTAGCCGTTTCCCAGGAAATAGAATCTCAGCCCGTTGAAACTTGATTGTCATGTTGTAGATATAGAGTGAATTATTCACACAGTTCCTGTTAGAGTAATGCTCAAACCTCATATCACGAGTATTCCTTGTGCAGAATTCCCGCCCGATCATGAGGCATATTGTGTGGCGCAATTACATGGCCACTCTCACCAGTCCATGGTGTTGTCCACATGGGACGTTGCTTCTGGGTGTGATGACGTCAGAAGACTGGATAGAGAAAATCCATTAGCTCAACATTTCAAAGAAGTTCACAATGGACGAATTGATGGTTTTAAGGTAAAAGGTATTTTTTTCCTAAACATCTCCCCAAGACGAGGTGATTTTGATAAATTATTATTACAGAAAGAAAAATTTTGGATATATACTCTTGAAACTTTGGTTCCAAAAGGTTGAAATATTGAACTTAATTTCAAGGTATTCTTGGATTGAAATTGAGTAATTCTGATTATTTGCCATGTTACAATATATATAATTTTTTCCTTTAGGTAGATCATTTACTCTTACTGATATACTGACATTTTAAGGAATTTTCTGAATGTGTCATGGTGATTTTTGGTCACTAGGGGAAGCTGTACATTATTCCCAATTAAAGTACAGGGTATTTAAGCAGTCTTCACTGTATCCTCCCTAGTCTGAAGAAGGCTGCACTGATTGGTGGATGAAACACGTTAATGTAACGTACTGACATCATCACACCTGGAAGCAACGTCCCACGTGGACAAAACCATGGACTGGTGAGAGCGGCCATGTAATTGCGCCACATGATATGCCTCATGATCGGGCGGGAACTCTGCACAAGGAATACTCGTGATATGAGGTTTGAGCATTACCCTAACGGGAACTGTGTGAATAATTCACTCTATATCTACAACATGACAATCAAGTCTCAAGATTCTATTTCCTGGGAAACGACTAGGTCATTAGCCAATACAACGGTGGTGAATGGGGTGCATTGTTAAAATCTGAAGTTTTGCAATTTATTCTCAGCTCCACAATGCAATTGCCATGATGTGTATCTGGAAGAATACCCAGAGGGGATAAAGATATCTACATATTTTCACGATATATGGAGGTTTAACCACACAGTATTCAAGCTATGAAGGAACATGGGACAGTATGCATCTTTCAACACTGTATAATTACTTCCAGTTCCGGCGCCGCATGTGAAGGACGTGAGATTCGTGGCTCTGGTTCCGTCTGCATACAACATCTGCTCCCCGCATCGAAGACCCACACATTGGGTCCCCCATACTACTCTTCGATAGCTGAGCCCATCGCTGCATGGAACGGTACCTCTTGCTGGCGCTACCCAGCTCTGCACACGCTCCGAGACCCGACATGTGCAGTTCTCCCTCCTCTGCAGCCAAGATGGCCGATGGCATGGAGACAGGTATGGCAGCAGCACAATCTCACACAGCCACAGGGGCTCAAGAAGCACTGGTCCCAACAGACCAATACACCAAAATTGCCCAAGCGGTAGCATCACTTTTGTCCCCCACCATAACTTTGGCTGTAGATCATGCAGTTTCAGTGGGCATTGAACAAATTAGGAGGGAGGTGGGCGAACAAGCGAAACGCCTCTCTGACACTGAACACAGAATCTCAGATTAGGAGAATGATCTCCACTCCATTACTGCAGATACGCAACAATATGCTCACTTGCAAAAATCCATACTAAACAAATTGGATGATTTGGAAAATTGCTCCCGCAGGAGCAATCTCCGCATTGTGGGCCTACCCGAATTGGTCAATTCAGCGAGTTTAATGGATTTATGCTCTAAACGTATCCCTGCGGCCTTGGGCCTCACAGCACCATGCACAGTTGAAAGAGCTCATCGTTTGGGATCACTTTTTAATGACAGACGCACACCAAGATCCATTATAGCCAAGTACCTTAACTACGCTGACAGATTGGCTATTCTGACCTCTTTCCGTAACTCCCATTCACTGCAAATTGATGGGCATAAATTACTGATTTTCGCAGACTATTTACCAGAAGTGTCACGCAAAAGAAAATCTTTTCAATCTATTTGTGCATCCCTTCAACAGAAGGGTCTGAAATTTACTTTGGCGTATCCAGCTACCTTGCGCCTGACCACACCTTCTGGAGAGACCAAAACCTTCACACAACTGGATGAAGCACTTCAATATATCCATTCCTACTTGGAAGACATCACTGATCCGCCGCACCTCCCCAAAGACATCCATGATAAAAGTTCCAGGGAACAACGCAGTCCCTGCAAAGATCCCCCAAAGAGGCAAATAATTAATCATCTTGCAAGTAAACTACAACTTCGCCCTCCATGAACAAGACAGGACGGCTGTCTGCATCTCAACTATGGACACAGCAACACCTCATATTTCTTAAGTTTGTCTGGCAGTTTGTCCAGCCCTTGAGCTAAACAACTTTGGGCTCCTTGCCTTTCTAATGCCTTGTTCTTATTTTTTTTATTATTATTGCTTAACGTTTTTCTATATGCTTACTAAAACTTAAGCAAGGTTTGATACTATGCTGTTTGTGCCTAAATAACCCATCAATTATGACCTTTTCTTTCTTTTTCTCTTTCTTCATTGACTCCGCAGGGTTCCCCTCTCCATGGCCTCTCTCTGCTGATCTTGGTGAGTCCTCATCTGCTTACATCCGGTGTGGGTTTAAACCTTACGACTACCCAGTCGCATGGGTCATGGTGAGGAGAACCATGCGGAATACAGAGAAGTCCAGGCTACCTAGGTTGGTATGTTTTCCTTCTTGTTGGATATGCGACCCCTGTTGGGCTGTATCTGCTTCCCCCTTACCCCATTAGTTACACTATTACATAGACTAATTATCATTACTACACTACTTCTCTCTGAAGCACCGAAACCCTCTACTGATTACCACACATGTCATCTCAGAACCTCCTGTCAACGGCTGGTCAGGGTGGATCCAGCCTTCACTTTAATCACGGATAGTTTTCACCTGCATTATTTCATTACAGCTTTAATGCAATGATTTCCATCATATCATGGAATGTCAAGGGCCTCCGCTCTCCACATAAACGAATTCTTCGTCATCTGAAACCACTGAAGGCTGACATTGCACTGTTACAGGAAACCCACCTCTCTAACTTAGATTTCCCCCGTATGAAAAAATTGTGGGTTGTGCAGGTCTCGGGCTCGCCTTCTATTAAAGGAAAGGCAGGTGTGATCATACTGATCCATAAAAGATTCCCAGTTAACGTTGTCTCTATGACCCATGGTGACGAGGGACACCTTGCCTCTATTCATTTTAAAATAGGCTCCAAAGACCTCTCTATAGTCAATATTTATGCACCCAATTCTACCACAAAAAAATTCTTTCAATCGGTCTCCTCACAGATGTCGCAATATGTCCACTTACCTCTGCTGGTAGGTGGTGATTTCAATACCTGTATGGACTGGCAGGAAGACAGATTAAAACAAGCTTCCCAACACTCCCTCACATCTCATCCTTCTACTTATGTCCTATCTGACTTGGCAGAAGCTTCCAGGTCGATTGACATATGGCGTCTTAACCATCCGGACAGTAGGGACTTCACCTTCTACTCACACGCACACCTTTCCCTCTCAAGGATAGATTAGCTGCTCTGCAACTCACTTTTGTTACCGATTGCTACCAACCCAATCATACATGATATAGCTGTCTCTGATCATGCACCTATATCCATTGTCCTGGAACAACTAGACTCAAACGCATCACCCCATATATGGTGCTTTCCTTCATATTTAGCCAACAATAAAGATCTTTATCAAGTGCTTAATACTACCTGGGCAGATTTTGTAGCAACCAACTCATCTCATCAATCCACTTCGAACCTGTTCTGGGAGACTGGCTCTGTTAAGGGGCAAAATTATAGTTTTCGCATCCATGTATAAAAAAAAAGTGCTACACAACTTCACCACTGCGAGCGAGTCATTGGGGATAGCACAAAGAAAGCTTTCAGACTCCAACTCTTTTGAAAATAGAAAATTATGGCTGGAAGCCAAACATCAATTTGATATGTGGGCCAAAACACAAGAAACCAAAAATCAATCGTATCTTGATTTACAATTTCACAAATTCGGTAATAAACCTGAAAAACTGTTAGCCCGCATGTGCAAAAAAACTTTTAACCCGACCCATTTCACAGCCTTGAAAGACTATCAAGGTTCCTAGCGATCTACACCAAACTAAATTATCGCCATCTTAGAAAAAATTTACTCCCAACTGTATGGCAGGGACCCAATAGACACACCCCAGGCCAATGCATTTTTGGACAGAATGAATCTTCCCCAGATTGATCAGGAAGCCTTATCTGCCCTCAATGCTCCTATCACTGCATCTGATATCACCTAAGCGATCCAGATGTTGGCTAATGGCAAAGCCCCAGGCCCTGATGGATACACATTGGAATTCTATAAAATGTCTTCCAGCATACTCACACCTACCTTATCATCTGTATTCCAGAACATTCTAGACGGGGGCAGCTATATCCCTTCAGGCTACCAGGCATACATTAAACTGATAGCAAAAAAAGGCAAAGACCCTACGGAACCAGGTTCCTATCGCCCAATCTCCCTTCTAAACCTTGACGCAAACATTTTATCTAAAATAATTGCCAAAAGGCTAGCAGATATCCTACCCTCTCTTATCCATCCCTCCCAAGCCGGCTTTATCCAGGGGAGATCTGCCACATCCAGTATCCGTAAGGTTCTTGCGGTTCTTCACCATGCCCAAATTAATCCCGTTCAAGACTTAGCAATTATATCCCTTGACGCCGAAAAGGCTTTTGACAATTTACCTGGCTCCAACTGGTTATGCAACGTTTTGGATTTTCAGGCACCTTTGTTTACCAAATTACCACTATGTACTCTAACCCGACAGCTCAGGTAATAGCTGCAGGACTTATGTCCCAACCCATATCCTTGCACAAAGGAACCAGACAAGGATGCCCGCTCTCGCCTCTCCTCTTTAACCTTGCGTTAGAACCCCTGGCACGTTACCTTGTCTCTCACCGTCAACTACATGGCATTCAACTAGGACAGCAAAACCTCCGTATCGCACTGTTTGCAGATGATATTCTAATATTTACCTCGAACCCCACCTTAGGCGTACCCCTTATTCGTGACATCTTTGCCACTTTCAGACATTGCTCTGGCCTTTGCATCAATTTCTCGAAAAGCAAAATGTTGCCTCTCTACCACACAAGACCACCACCTTGGGCGTCTTCTAATATACTAAAACTAGCCTCTCACCATATCACCTATCTGGGGATTAAAATTGGAAAAAAACCCTCTTCCCTCTACTCACTTAACTTTACTCCAATAATTGCTAAAATCCTGGGTGAATTGGACATGTGGGCGGGTCTGCCCCTCACGCTCTTAGGGAGATCTCATCTTTTTAAAATGGCGACTTTCCCAAAACTACTTTATCCGCTTCAGACCATTCCTCTACTACATGAAGATGTAACCAAATTAAACACAGCCCTCACAAAATTTCTCTGGGGTCGCCGCCCATGCATAGCTCTGCAAAAACTCTATCTCCCGAGGAGCGAAGGGGGTCGGGCCTTCCCAACATTCGCATATATAACCTTGCATGTCTCTTACGTGTCATTTTAAACTGGTTATCCAAATCGTCTATTTATTCTAACTACCAGCTAAAATCTGCTATGGTACACCCATACAATTTAGCTGCTATTTTACATTGCAATATAAATCAGCTTCCAACTCCCCTAAAAAACAATCCTCTTTTACGTGATACTTTGGTGGCCTGGAGAGAAATTAGTCGCAAATTAGGAGTGTCCCCATGGGTTTCCCGCTACCTCGCTATCCATGGTAATCCTTCTTTACCTCATCCACAACAACATGCATCCTACGCTAGATGGCACGCACAAGATCTTACACTTGTTTCACAACTCTTTGACACTTCTTCCAGTAAACTGAAACCAATCCTACCGACTTTAAGGAGCCTGGACTTGCCTTTACACCATTTTATATATGCAATGCAAGTGACAAATTTTGTTAAATCACTGGCCCCCGACAAGCCTTCTCGCTTTCAAACCACATTGGTTGACACTCTGTTGAGCAGAGGCAGGTTTAAAATTTCAGACATCTACTCCCCACTTAACCTTTGTTTTACCAAACCTTTAGAGTTTACATCTGTGACCTCATGGGTTAAGGACTTCCAGGACTCGCTGTCTGTGGAACAAATTTTGGCAGGTTTCAACACCACCTGTGCCTATCTTACGAATGAGTTCTGGTGGGAACAGCAATTGAAAATTATGCATCGGGCCTATATGACTTGCTCTTTCTCCAAGTCCGCATCAAACATCCCTCAATGTCCTCTCTGTTTCTGTAACCTACCAAACCTTAAACACAGATTCTGGACTTGCCATCACATCTCCAAACTTTTGGGATCAAGTGTTATCTTTCATCCAATTTGTGACAGGAGTTAAACTTCCTAAATCAACTATACATCTACTTCTTCAACAAAACAAGTCTTGGATATCTACTTGCCTTCTGATGGCAAGACAAGCCATCCTGAAAAAATGGATAGAGGTTACACCACCAACCGCCGTATCCGATATAAAAAAGGAACTCATCCGCCTCCTCCACACATAAAAACTTGATCTTTTCTCATCCTGTCCAAACAAATCGGACTCTTTTCGTTTCGAGAACATTCTCTCTGAACAAGAAAAGCCTTCTGGAAAATCCTATGGCAGGTCCTGCCCCCACCTACACCCCCCTCCAGAACACTGTCTCCAATTCTGACTAAAATGTACTGATAATGTATTTATTAAGGTATTGGCAGTCTTGGAATCTCTCTGCTTGACGAAGGTCAACTAATCTAATTTGTCATATGCACATGCGGCCCTTGATAACTTCAGGATCCACCCCCCCCCCTCCCCTACAAGGGGCCGCTTAACAACTTGCTACCTAGAGGCTCCACTAGAGGTTTCGGCTACACTTATCTGTTTCTCCTTATTTCTCTTCAATCCTACACTTCAGAGATCAGATTTCCTTTTTTACTGGTTCCCTTCTTTTCTTTCCGCCCCCCCCCCCCCCCTCCCGCCTTCCTTTCTCCCCATCCTTTCTTTAGCCCTCTGCTATATACCTTTGTTTTTGTCCCTCTTTTATGTTCTTTTCTACATTTGTACGATGTATTGTGAAGCCATATAGATTTTGATGTGAACCCCGGTCTCCTCACTCCACCACACATTGGAAAACAGAACATAGCAACGCCTTATGTACATCATCTGCAATGTCTATCTAATCATTAATGTAATCTTTTTTATCATGCTTGTTACACCGTGCAAATGGCTTAATTGTTTCTTGGCATAAAACCCAATAAATATTTCTTTAACAAAAAAAAAAACCACTGTATAATTCCATGGGAATTCCTTCTTGCATTCTATCAATGGGCATACTCATCTCTCTTTTTTCCACTTGCATTTTTTTGCAGTTCTCACGCATTCTATGATCATGATCATGCATATCTACTGTAGCTATCTACTTGGCTAATTTTTTGTCTTACTGCTATCGTTGTATATGCAGGATATATATGTGTACAATACAAAGCCTTGGATAAACGGCTGAATTTTGGCAAATTTTGCAAACATGGTGCTGTATATCTCAAACCAGTCAAAGTGAATACCACTAGAAATATTCATTGTTGCAATCCGGATTGCTTGTTTCTAATGTGTATTCGGTGATTGTTTCATGTCACCATCTATGGATATTACCTTTTTCCCAAAGGGAATAATATAAATGTGATTTTACAGATAAGCTCCATTGCTTGGGTGTTTATTACCTACTTTGTTAGTTGGTTCATGGTAACTACTACTCCTTTTTTGTTATAATTTTTTGGTTTACACCCACACCTTGAATAGGTGCTATCTTTGAACGTAATAAAATAGGCTACCCCGCCTAAAGTATTACAGTAGTATATTCATATAGATAGTTGTTAATCAAGCATAAATACACTTAGAGCTACAGCATTTTCATCATTTAAGGACTGTGACAGAGCTCCTTTCACCAATGTAGACTTCTAGGAGGATGTGAACGCATTCTGCAGATCATGCTTCATTAGGAGAGACTTTAGCAGACTAGTGTAAATGATGTAAATTACATGGCCAAACCATGCGCAGGGGAACCCAACCAAAGCCAGAATGCTCACAAGGAAACAGGTACTGCAAGATGATGGGGAGAAATGGGACCCAATCCAAATGTCACACAACTCCAAAAATTAGTCTCAAGAAAGAGGAAGAAACAGCATGTGCTTCCCAGGGCACCACACTCCATATACAGTGAAGGAAATAAGTATTTGATCCCCTGCTGATTTTTAATGTTTGTCCACTCACAAAGAAATGATCAGTCTAAAAAATTGAATGGTAGGTGTATTGTAACACTTAGAGACAGAATAGCAACAAAAAATTCAAAACAAATTATGCACTGATTTGCATGTTCATGAGGGAAATAAGTATTTGATCCCCTATCATTCAGCAGGATTTCTGACTATCAGGTGGCTTTCATACAAGTAACAAGCTTAAATTAGAAGCAGTCCCTTAAAGGGAGTGCTGCTAATCTCATTTTGTTACCTGTATAAAAGACACCTGTCCACAGAAGCAAACAAACAATCAGATTCCAAACTCTCCACCATGGCAAAGACCAAAGAGCTGTCGAAGGATGTCGGGGACAAGATTGTAGACCTACACAAGGCTGGACTGGGCTACCAAATTATCGCCAAGTAGCTTGGTGAGAAGGTGACAACAGTTGGTGCAATCATTCGCAAATGGAAGAAACACAAAACAACTGTCAGTCTAACAAGGTCTGGTGCACCATGCAAGATCTCACCTCGTGGAGTGTCAATGATCATGAGAACAGTGAGGAATCATCCCAGAACTACACGTGAGGATCTTGTCAATGATCTACAGGCAGCTGGGACCACAGTCACCAAGAATACAATTGGTAACACACTACGCCCTCAAGGATTGAAATCCTGCAGTGCCCACAAGGTCCCTCTGCTGAAGAAAGCACATGTCCAGGCCCGTCTGAAGTTTGCCAAGGAGGACTGGTTGAGAGTGTTGTGGTCAGATGAGACCAAAATCGAGCTCTTTGGCATCAACTCATCTCGCCGTGTTTGGAGGAGGAGGAATGCTGTCTATGACCCCAAGAACACCATCCCAACTGTCAAACATGGTGGTGGAAACATTCTGCTTAAGAGTGTTTTTCTGCTAAGGGGCCAGGACAACTGCACCGCATCAAAGGGACGTTGGATGGGGCAATGTACCGTCAAATCTTGGGTGAGAACCTTCTTCCCTCAGCCAGGGCATTGAAAATGGGTCGTGGATGGGTGTTCCAGCATGACAATGACCCAAAACACATGGTCAAGGCAACAAAGGAGTGGCTCAAGAAGAAGCACATTAAGGTCCTGGAGTGGCCTCTGTGATTGCCAACAAAGGATTTGCCACCAAGTCATGTTTTGTGAAGGGGATCAAATACTTATTTCTCTCATGAACATGCAAATCAGTGCATAATTTGTTAGACATGCATTTCTTTTGAATTTGTTGTTGCTATTCTGTCTCTCAGTGTTTCAATACACCTACCATTCGATTTTTAGACTGATCATTTCTTTGTGAGTGGGCAAACATTCAAAATCAGCAGGGGATCAAATACTTATTTCCTTCACTGTATAAGAGCTCTTTTGGTATATATGTAGTGGCCTGTGCCAGATCACCAACCATAAGGGTATGGGTCCATGATGAAGTGTAGTGCCCTGAGAAGTCTATGCTGTTTTTTTCACTTTCTTGTGACCCCTTGTTCTGGGGTTTCCGCAAACCTGAAGGGAGTGGGGGTTTATTGATTACTCCCACTATGCCATTTTGTAGGTAAGGTCTAACATGCCTGTGCACTCAGGGTACCTTTACCAGAGGAGTGCTCATCAATGTCTGGGACCAGGTGGGAACTGTGGCCATGTGAAAGTCTAACATTAAGGCAGTCTCCTAACTTAGAGATGAGCTGACACTTAAAGCAGTATAAAGCTGAATCTCCATCGCACGAGTTGTCCCATTGCTTTACTTCCAATGTAACACTTGTTGTATTTGGTGTGGCAGGCCAAGCTGTGCCACTCCACTAGCCAAACCAGCGTTCCTCAGCTACCTTGCTCCCAGTAATGGAACGAAACCCTATGAATAAGGAAAACACATAGGTCTCATATTTGTCCTACATTAACCTTCCCTGTGCTGTACCTGCTGGTCAGGATAGAAGTCTCCATAACACTGATCTGTTCCCGGTTGTTATAGGAGATGGGCCAACAGTGAGGGAGCCCAAATGGCACCCTTCGCTACCAGAGGATATCCCACCAACCACTGCATCAGACCTCGACTGGTTGTTTGAGGCTGTTCTGAAGCCAATTTGGTTGCCCTTAGTAGTGATCATGTTCTTCATTAAATGCAGATTGTGTTTTACAGTAGTGCTGTGTACGTCATATCCATCAGTGCTTAAACATGCCCAGGTGCATTATATAGACCATCCCCATTATGCACCCCTTTAGTAACTTCTGACCAGGTTTAAGGATAAGTGTAAAACAAAGAAGATAGAGAATGAACAGGCTCCTTGGTGCAGTAACCTTTAAATAATGAATACAAACAAAAGGGACTTGAAAAAGGAGTCTCCACCCTCCAGGACGCGTTGTAATTGCAACTGTCATCCAACCCGCTGTTGATCCTCTTACACACATGGGTCTATGCAATGTGCCGGCTTGTTGGATAGCCACGAGCAGCCATCTGCCCCGTTGTGGGCTCAGCAACCTGTCAGCCAGGAGTGCATGCAATGATAATATGCCTATTGAGCTGAAGCTGACAGCCAAGTTTTCATCCTGACCATGATCAAAAGAGGGTATATCCAGCAGTGACATGGAGACTTAGTGGACGACATGCCTTATGTAAGTTTTATCTTGTGAGTGCAGCTTTACTTTGTTTTTATTCATTTATTAAAGGTTACTGCAACAAGGAGCCTGTGCACTCTCTCTCTCCTTTGTTTGCTTTCAACATCCAGTGTCCTGCTGGTGTAGAGAGCAACAAGGTTTCTTGGGATACAGTCACCTAACCTTCACAACTGCAATTTGTTGAATTGTGAACTGTGGACTCATTATGCAGGTTATCCCTGGCGCTAGCAGAAATTAATGGTGAATTGTGTCTTAAAGACAAGTTTAACAGTCTTTACTGGATTCAATAAATGGCATGAAAACAGTCATTGGATAAACAGTTCCTTATCAACCCTAACTAACTACTAGCTGGCCCAGGAATACCTTGCACAAGCGAGTCCTGAGTAAGTGACATGCTCTATGGCTGGTAGCATCCTTGAATACTTGGCAGAACTCCTTAGAAGCTGCTTAGCAGAGTGTAGGTATCCGTAAAAACAATTAACCACTTACCCTCCAAAGGATTTACCCCACCTTCCTGACCAGGCCATATTTTGTGTTATGGCGCTGCGTTATTTTAATTGAAAATTGTGCAGTCATGCAACGCTGCACCCAAATTAAATTTATGTCCTTTTTTCCCCACGAATTGAGCTTTCTTTTGGTGGTATTTAATCACCTGTGCGGGTTTTATTTTTTTCTGCTATAAAGAAAAAGACCGACAATTTTGTGAAAAAAAAAATTTTTTTACTTTTTGCTATTAAACATGTCCAGTAAAAAAAAAAATCTAATTTTGTTATTAATTTACACCAAAATGTGTTCTGCTACAAGTATTTGCTGAAAAAAATCCCAATACGTGTAAATTAATTGGTTTACGTGAAAGTTATGGCGTTTACAAATGGCGGCATAGATACTGGAATTTTTTTTTTTACTAGTAATTGCGGCGATCAGCAACTTATAGCGGGACTGCGGTGGGCATTCTGACACTGGGGGGAACTGACTTGGTGTCATTGACATCCCCAGTGACACCAATACAGTGATCAGTGCTAAAAAATACCACTGACACTGTACTAATGGCACTGGGCAGGAAGGAGTTAACATGAGGGATGATCAAAGGGTTAATTGTGTGCAGGGAGTGTTTTACATAGGGGGTCTCTATGTGGTCTTTACTGTAATCACACTGCTCTGGATGGCTGTGGACAGCACAGCCATCCAGAGCATTGTGCCCGAGCTGACAGGGGGAAGAACTGTTAGTAAACAAAGCAGTCCTCCTCCCCGTTGGAGATGCTTGGTAATCACCAGCCAGGACCCAGTGATCGACAGCCGTGGCTGCAAATTGCGGCGCAGGTAGGGCACACGTGTGAGCCCCCTACCCGGAGATACAAAATCACATATATACATGATTTTGCACACCCCTGCCATCCTGTAGCAGTATATCTGCTATAGGGTGGTCAGGAAGCGGTTAAATAAACAATTTTTTACATACAACTGACATTATTAGAAGAATGGGTGATGCGTGGTATAAGCTATAATGTTGGGCATAAAATTCCAGGATAGTAAAATCACCCCCCAAATGACCCCTTTTTGGAACATAGACACTCCAAGGTAATTGCTAAGGGTCATAGTGAGTATTTTGTAGATCTCATTTGTTGCCATAAGTTTTTCGAAAATGAAGAAAGAAAACAAAAATGTGTTTTTTCTTTTCTTTTTTTCTTTTTCAAATCCCTGTGACAAAAAATGATATCTGAAAAATAATCAATATGCCTCTTATCAAATTCCTTGCTGTAACTATTTTCCAAAAATGGGTCATTTGGGGGGGAGGGGGGTGTTTGCACTATCCTGGTATTTTAGGGCCTCCAAGGAAGTAACAAGAATATGCCCTTTGAATGTTGAAAGTGGTCATTGGAGTTTGGGGGTCTGTGTGTGGCTAGGCTGCCAAAAAGTCTCACATGTAGTATCCCCATACTCAGGAGGAGTAGCAAAATGTGTTTTGGGGTGTTATTCCACATATACAAATGGCATGTGTGAGCAATTTATCATTTAAGTGACAACTCTGTGTGAAAAAAAAAGTTTTGTCATTTTCCAAAACTTTTTGGCAAAAAAATAAAATCTTCCATGGACTCAACATGCCTCTTTAGAAATTTACAAAAAGGGTCATTTGGGGGGATGTTTGTACTGCCCTGGCATTTTAACTAGGGTTGCACCGATACCTGTGTTTTTGTACGAGTATCGGTACACAAATGCACCGATGCCAAAAACTGACAGCTGAAATGTAAAAGAAAGAATTCCAGCATTCATCAGTTGTTAAGGACTGGGGCCGCCCTGTCCTTAACAACCGATGACATTTCAGCTGTCAACTTCTCCTTCCCCTTCCACCTCCTCCTCCCCTCCTGCCAGGGCAGGTACCAGCAAAAAGCATCATAGGCATGGCGCTACAATGGGGGGAGGGCTGGTAAAGTCCCCAGACACACCTTGCTGTCACAGTAACTCCACAAGGCTCCCTGCTGTCACACACCCAGCTGGAAGATGAGCTGGGTATGAAAATAAACAAGATCCAGAGAAGGGGGAGGAGGTGAAGGAAGAGGCAGAGGCAGAACCTATGTGTGGATAACTGATGTGGACAGTGGCGATACCCCCAGCCCTCTGACCTGCACAACCTACTTCTAGGACCCTGAGCAGGTAATCCATTTGGTGTAATGCTGGTACATCATTGTCCACCATTTTACACCCATCAGGGATGGAGATCCCTTCCTGTCTCCTGGCAAGTAGTGATCAGCACACTGGCTAGGGGGCGTCATCTTTAGATGACAGCTTGCACTGCACACATGTCATTACACAGTGCATTTGCACACATCTATGGGACAAGTTTTTGTAGCTGCTTTTTATTTTTTTTCGCTGGAACTCTACTTTAACGTTCTGCTCTTCAGGCATAATCCCCCTGCCTTCTAGCAATTGGACAGCAGGCCAAGACAAAGCTATACAATATTCTGGAGTGCCAGGTGTAATAGATATTTGTATGTGACAATCCTAGCTGAAGAAACATGACACATTCTCAGAAGATTATATTTAGAGATTTATACAGCTCTACTATTTGCAATTAAAGAATATATGCATTTACTCAAGAATTCAATAAAGTACATGAAAAATGAAAGATGCCATTTTTGACCCCTCTTTTTGAAAATGCTAACTGTTTGGCTTTTAAGTTCTGTTTTTTTTTCCTGCTTTTGCTGATCTGCATACCTGTTCTAAGTCAGTGAATATGTAACTAGTCAAGGAGGAGCAAAATGAGAGCTGGGGAGACACAACATTATGCGTTGCTCTCATAATGTGTTTACTATAAGTAATAAATGTCCTTGCTATGATAAATGGTTTATACACAAAACACCCACTACAAAATAAAGAAACTGTGTACCAGTTACTGTGCTCCAAGATCTCTCCTTTTTCTGTACCTCTAAATGTCCTCCATAAGCTGGCCATACATTTGTTTGTTCAACCAGCAGGTTGAAGGAAAAAAAAATGACTCGATTCCCCCATCAACATGTTCAATGAGAACGGTTGAATCACTCTTGCTGTGCTATTGTGTTCTGACAGTGGGAAGCCTTCCCCACTCCAGGGAAAACTAGACAGATTGGTTGTACAGAAGTTGATTGGTAGAACATAGATTGGTACAATTAGCCTGCCCATACATGAATCGAAATGTGGCTGGTCCCCATTGAACAAACTGAATTTCAGTCCATGTATGGCTCCTTACAAAGATCAATCATTGCATTGTATAAAGAACCCTTCATACAATGACATACATCTTAAAAAATGTCCAACTAATCTGTCATCATCAGTCTTGTTCTCCAATATCAAATGATAAAAAAATGTAATGTTTTTAAACAGCAATGTTTGCCAACAAATTAATAGATGGATGAAGGAAATCATTGGCAATGTGGGCACTGGAAACATTAAAGTCACCCAGACTCCTGCACTCTATATAATGTGATGAATAGGATATACTGTGCATACACTTTACCTTTAAACCCCTGAGTAACCTGGATTTGTAAATGGGAAGGGTGACCTTGATTGGGATACATTAGAGGACCCCACTGGAGATATATTAATTTTTTTAATGAATTTTTTTTTACTTCACTTTGTATCACAGGAAAAAGATATGGGCCCCCATTTACAAATCACTGGGGGTGAGTAAGTGCATATAAGACCTTGTTTCTTCCTGCTATTCCTCCCAACTTTTAAACAGCTCTGAAACTTGCTGAATGCTTGGTTATGTTCCAGCCAACACTAGTATTAAGACCTGTATTCAGCACACTCATATTGCAGCTGAAAGGAGCTTTAAGGGCTTTACGAATATTGCTAAAGCATGTTAAATATTTTGTAAATGCTTAGTGAATTTAATGGTACTGAATAGATTATACCAGTATCTATTAATGAAGCATCCTAAAGGTCGCCATACTTCTGCGTATCTAATAACACCTTTTCTGACATGGTGATTTGCTTTATTAAAGTGATTTGAGCTTCCCTTGGTCTGGGACTTATGCAAGCAAAGTCCTATTAATTTTTAATAGGAAAGGTATGCTATTAGAAAAAGAAAGCTTGTCATGTGACAATGGCAAGGCCATGTATCAGTGCATTCCTCCTATCTGTGAGTGTATTTTGCAGTGCTTTGCAGAACAGGGCTGTAGATCATTTTTTTTCTTGGGGTTGGGGGGAGTTCCAGCATTGGGGACCCAAAGTGAGATGTGGTTATTTGTGCATGTGGAAAAATTGTGTATTCAGCGGATGTGCTTAAAACTTGAGCGCATATTGTATAGATTGCAGGGGTCAGGAGTGCTTACAGTGGTAATAAACACCACTTGGTCACTTGTACCTACAGGTAAGCTTGTAATAAAGCTTACCTGTAGGTACAAGGAACATCTCCTAAATGCGCAGTTTAGGAGATATTCACTACTTCTACAGCTGGTGATGTCACCATCTGCATGGAGAGCACGCTGTCCCTTCAGAGTGCTGTGCCGAGATCGTACTCCTATGTGCATGTGCAGGGGTGACATCATCATGGCTTGGCATTCAAACGGCTAGAGCCCATAAACCTAGAAGGAAGACAAGGTGCAGATGAAAGCCCTGCAGGGGAGACAATGCGGTGCTTAAATTCAGAATTAGTCTTTCATAATGTGTTAGTATGCAATGCATACTAGCACATAATGACATTATCTTGTAGGGAGAAGGTTTTTCCTTTTTTAAACTTTATTACAGCTTAAAGACACAGAATGCTGGGGTCAGGTGTACATAATGCACAGAGTGCAGAAGTCAGGAGTGTGTATTAGACAGACTACAGGAGTGTATAATGAACATATTGCAAAGGTAAGGAGTGCACATTCCAAAGGGTGCAAGAGACAAGAGTGCCTAAGGCACAGAGAGCAGGGGTCAGGAGTGTGCCATGGACGGATCTAGCCTGTCTGATCTGGGGGTGCAAAGTGTCAACACATTTCATTTTCTCTTTGTGAATTGTACACCATGGTGGTTGGTCTGTGCTTCAGTGCCTCATTACAGGGTCCGCCCTGCTAATGCCACTGATTCTGTGGGTGGGGGGGCGAATCTGCAGTGAACAGCTCACCCCGGCAACATCCTAGATCCAGTCCTCTTCAAAAATGTAACCAAACTGCATGCCTTTGGTATCTCCAAGGATACAAGCAGACAGTCACCCCAATATACTCCGTGTAAGTGGGCTATTCACACACTACTGCCTATACACTGGCTCCCCACAAACAAGAAGCACCCTGAAAGCCACAGATGCAGCTTCATCTGAGGTCTGTGCGCATATATACAGTATCTCACAGAAGTGAGTACACCCCTCACATTTTTGTAAATAATTTATTATATCTTTTCATGTGACAACACTGAAGAAATGACACTTTGCTACAATGTAAAGTAGTGAGTGCACAGCTTGTATAACAGTGTAAATGTGCTGTCCCCTCAAAATAACTCAGCACACAGCCATTAATGTCTAAACCGCTGACAACAAAAGTGAGTACACCCCTAAGAGAAAATGTCCAAATTAGGCCCAATTAGCCATTTTCTTTCCCCGATGTCATGTGACTCGTTAGTGTTACAATATCTCAGGTGTGAATGGGGAGCAGGTGTGTTAAATTTGGTATTATCGCTCTCACTCTCTCATACTGATCACTGGAAGTTCAACATGGCAGCTCATGGCAAAGAACTCTCTGAGGATCTGAAAAAAAGAATTGTTGCTCTACATAAAGATGGCCTAGGCTATAAAAAGATTGCCAAGATCTTGAAACTAAGCGGCAGTACGGTGGCCAAGACCATATAGCTGTGTAGCAGGACAGGTTCCACTCAGAACAGGCCTCGCCATGGACGACCAAAGAAGTTGAGTGCACGTGCTCAGCGTCATATCCGGAGGTTGTCTTTGGGAAATAGACGTATTCGTGCTGCCAGCATTGCTGCAGAGGTTGAAGGGGTGGTGGGTCAGCTTGTCAGTGCTCAGACCATACGCCGCACACTGCATCAAATTGGTCTGCATGTCTGTCGTCCCAGAAGGAATGATGATGCACAAGAAAGCCCACAAACAGTTTGCTGAAGACAAGCAGACTAATGCAGGCCATAGATGGGGAGAAAAACTGCAGATTTTTCTTTTAAAAAACGAAAAATCGGTTGTTCAAGTGGCCGACGTTACCATCAATGGTAAAAAAAAATCGGCCGATTTTCTACCCGTCTAGAGCCGGCAAAAAGTGTCCCTGCAGAGAGCTCTGCTATTTCTTTGACAGTTCTCTGACAGTTCCTTGACATTTATAGAAGTTGCAACAATGTATCTATTTGTTTCCATTTAGGATACAGATGTTTTTATTCGGAAACAAATAGATACAATGTTTCAACCGCTGTAAATGTCAAGGAACTGTCAGAGAACTGTCAGAAATAGCGGAGCTCTCTGCAGAGACACTTTTTGCTGGACTGGAATTCTTCTTATTTTCATCCTACTTCTTCTTCTTCTTCTTCTTCTTCTTCTTCTTCCTCATCCTCATCCTCTTCTTCTTCTTCTTCTTCTTCTTCTTCTTCTTCTTCATCCTCATCCTCTTCTTCTTCTTCTTCTTCATCCTCATCCTCTTCTTCTTCTTCTTCTTCATCCTCATCCTCTTCTTCTTCTTCTTCTTCTTCATCCTCATCCTCTTCTTCATCCTCATCCTCTTCTTCTTCATCATCCTCATCTTCTTCTTCTTCTTCATCCTCATCCTCTTCTTCTTCATCATCCTCATCCTCTTCTTCTTCTGCATCCTCATCCTATTCTTCTTCTTCATCCTCATCCTCATCCTCTTCTTCTTCATCATCATCATCCTCATCCTCTTCTTCTTCTTCATCCTCATCCTCCTCTTCTTCTTCTTCTTCTTCTTCTTCTTCATCCTCACCCTCTTCTTCATCCTCATCCTCTTCTTCTTCATCATCATCATCCTCATCCTCTTCTTCTTCATCCTCATCCTCTTCTTCATCTTCTTCTTCATCCTCATCCTCTTCCTCATCCTCTTCTTCTTCATCATCCTCATCCTCTTCTTCTTCTTCATCCTCCTCTTCTTCTTCTTCTTCTTCATCCTCATCCTCTTCTTCTTCATCATCCTCATCCTCTTCTTCTTCATCATCCTCTTCTTCTTCCTCTTCTTCTTCTTCATCCTCTTCTTCATCGTCTTCCTCTTCTTCTTTTTCTTCTTTTTGTCTTCCTCTTGCAGGTCACTGCTCATGCGCAGATTTTTTATCGGTAAAAAATCGGCCGATTTGCCCACTAATTGCCGCGAAAATCGGCCGATCGGCAAAATCGGCCGATTTTTTTCCAACTTTACCAAAAAAAAAACGGCCAAAATACCGAAAAACGGCCGACCAAATCGCCCACTAACGATCCGAAAATCGGCCGATTTTATTTTCGGCCGAAAAATCGGCCGATTTTCGACCCATCTATGGCCTGCATAAGGACATGGATTACTGGAACCATGTCCTGTGGTCTGATGAGACTAAGATAAACTGATTTGGTTCAGATGGTGTCAAGCGTGTGTGGGGGCAACCATGTGAGGAGTACAAAGACAAGTGTGTCTTGCCTACAGTCAAGCATGGTGGTAGGAGTGTCATTCTCTGGGGTTGCATGAGTGCTGCCAGCACTGGGGAGCTACAGTTCATTGAGGGAACCCTGAATGCCAACATGTACTGTGACATACTGAAGCAGAGCATGATCCCCTCCCTTTGGAGACTGGGCCACAGGGCAGTATTCCAACATGATAATGACCCCAAACACACCTCCAAGACAACCACTGTCTTGCTACAAAAGCTGAGGGTAAAGGTGATGGACTGGCCAAGCATGTCTCCAGACCAAACCCTATTGAGCATCTGTGGAGCATCCTCAAACGGAAGGTGGAGGACCTCCATGATGTCGTCATGGAGGAGTAGAACAGGACTCCAGTGGCAACCTGTGAAGCTCTGGTGAACTCCATGTCAAAGAGGGTTAAGACAGTGCTGGATAATAATGGTGGCCACACATTTCACATTTTCACTTAGGGGTGCACTCACTTTTGTTGCCAGTGGTTTAGACATTAATGGCTGTGTGTTGAGTTATTTTGAGGAGACAGCAAATTTACACTGTTATACAAGCTGTACACTCACTACTTTACATTGTAGCAAAGTGTCATTTCTTCAGTGTTGTCACATGAAAAGATATAAAATATTTACAAAAATGTGAGAGGTGTACTCACTTCTGGGAGATACTGTACATACTGTATCTTACTGAAAAATGGACTCAAGGCTGTTAGAAACAAGGTTAGTAAGGCCGGCCATCTGTAAGTATTTATTCCAAATGACTACAATAAAGGAATTTTCAGTATAATGTAATACAGCAGTTGTGCTTTCCCACCAGTGAGACTTCTTCCAGAGAAACTAGATGAATATTTCACAGCAGAGTCAGAAAATATATTGTACCATCCAAGAATATGGATCATTGTAACCCTCTGTGTAATGTGGTTTGGCAGATATGAGTTAAAGGCCACGCTGGTGGGAAATAATTAGAAGCAGAATTTTAAGATTGTGCTAAAAGTACAAACACATCTGGACTAGTGGAAGCTCTTCTGCAGGGGTTGTAGGGGATTACCAAACCAAAAGTAATTCCAAGAAATCAAAAGTTGAAGATGTGTGAATCATTTAAAGAAAAATGCAGCGTAATCTTTAGAATATACATATCTATTAAGTATGAATTACTAAATCAACTCAGAATTAAGTTTTGTTGGAAAAATGCAAATCATGCCCTGAAACAGCATATTATGCTGGAGTTGAGTAGGTAAATTAACATTGCCTTATGGGTGCTGAATTTATTTTCTGGGGTAAAACAAACCTATTTATTAAAGTGGAACTATGGCCACACTTTAAAGAAATACAGTGGGGATCGAAAGTTTGGGCACCCCAGCTAAAAATTTGTATTAATGTGCATAAAGAAGCCAAGGAAAGATGGAAAAATCTCCAAAAGGCATCAAATTACAGATTAGACATTCTTATAATATGTCAACAAAAGTTAGATTTTATTTCCATCATTTACACTTTCAAAATAACAGAAAACAAAAAAATGGCGTCTGCAAAAGTTTGGCCACCCTGCAGAATTTATAGCATGCACTGCTCCCTTTGCCAAGCTGAGACCTGCCAGTGTCATGGATTGTTCTCAATCATCGTCTGGGAAGACCAGGTGATGTCAATCTCAAAGGTTTTAAATGCCCAGACTCATCTGACCTTGCCCCATCAATCAGCACCATGGGTTTTTCTAAGCAGTTGTCTAGAAAACTGAAACTGAAAATAGTTGACTCTCACAAAGCTGAAGAAGGCTATAAGAAGATAGCAAAGCGTTTTCAGATGTCAATATCCTCTTTTCGAAATGTAATTAGGAAATGGCAGTCATCAGGAACAGTGGAAGTTAAAGCAAGATTTGCAAGACCAAGAAAAATATCAGACAGAACAGCTCGCAGGATTGTGAGAAAAACAATTCAAAACCCATGTTTGACTGCACGATCCCTCCAGAAAGATCTGGCAGACACTGGAGTTGTGGTACACTATTCCACTATAAAGAGATACTTGTACAAATATGGTCTTCATGGAAGAGTCATCAGAAGAAAACCTCTTCTACGTCCTCACCACAAAAATCATCATTTGAACTTTGCAAATGAACATATAGACAAGCCTGATGCATTTTGGAAACAAGTTCTGTGGACCGATGAGGTTAAAATTGAACTTTTTGGCCGGAATGAGCAAAGGTACGTTTGGAGAAGAAGGGGCACAGAATTTAATGAAAAGAACCTCTGTCCAACTGTTAAGCATGGGGTTGGATCAATCATGCTTTGGGGTTGTGTTGCAGCCAGTGGCACAGGGAACATCATCACGAGTAGAAGGAAAAATGGATTCAATGAAATTTCAGCAAATTTTGGATGGTAACTTGATGCCATCTGTGAAAAAGCTGAAGTTAAAGAGAGGATGGCTTCTACAAATGGATAATGATCCTAAAAACACCTCGAAATCCACGGGGATTACATCAAGAGGCGTAAACTGAAGGTTTTGCCATGGCCTTCACAATCTCCTGACCTCAACATAATTGAAAATCTATGGATAGACCTTAAAAGAGCAGTGCGTGACAGACAGCCCAGAAATCTCAAAGAACTGGAAGACTTTTGTAAGGAAGAATGGGCAAAGATACCTCAAACAAGAATCGAAAGACTCTTGGCTGGCTACAAAAAGCGTTTACAAGCTGTGATACTTGCCAAAGGGGGCAGTACAAGATATTAACTCTGCAGGGTGCCCAAACTTTTGCAGATGCCATTTTTTTGTTTTCTGTTATTTTGAAAGTGTAAATGATGGAAATAAAATCTAACTTTTGTTGACATATTATAAGAATGTCTAATCTGTAATTTGATGCCTTTTGGAGATTTTTCCATCTTTCCTTGGCTTCTTTATGCACATTAATACAAATTTTTAGCTGGGGTGCCCAAACTTTTGATCCCCACTGTATGTGCTGTATCACTTAATAATAATTGCATCGACACATACAGTTTTCTCTTAGTCCCCCTGCAAAATCTCACAAATACTTGTTGATCCTGCCAGTGAATAGTGATGGGCCGAACACCCCCCTGTTCAGTTTGTGGTTGAACATAACAAAACTTCGACCATGAACTTCGAACAGAGGGGGCAATTCTCTAAGCGGTATCTTACCACATCTGAGCATGCGGTAAGATACAGCACAGCTACTAAACACATTGTTTATTGTTCCCCACAGACAGCTGAATGTAAAAGGAATTGCTGTCATTGCCCAGCAATTATATTTTTTTTTTAGCACGTGGGGTCCCCCCCAATCCATATCAAGCCCTTCGGATGTGGTGTGGACTTTGAGGGGAACCTCCACGCCAAATAAAAAAAAATCCATACCACACCCTTATCCAAGCATGCAGCCCAGCAGGTCAGGGAAGGGGGGATGAGCAAGCACCCCCTCTCCTGAACCATACCAGGCCACATGCCCTCAACATGGGGAGTGCTTTGGGGCAGGGGGGCTTCCCCCCAAAGCACCTTGTCCTCATGTTGATGTGGACAAAGGCCTCTTCCCCACAACCGTGGCCGGTGGTGATGGGGGTCTGTGAGCGGGGGGCTTATCAGAATCTGGAAGACCCCTTTAACACCCCCACCCCCTTGTGATGTTATCATGCACTGTGATTGGCCAAAGCATTGCACCTGACCTGTGCTCAGGTGCATTGCTTTGGCCAATCACAATGCACTGTCAGGGTGCAATGCATTGTAAGGCACAGCGGGGGAACAGCCCGCTAAATGCCCTTTCAGTTTGTTTGTTTGCTGAACACAGGAACAGCTGATGTTCAAGTCAAAATAATGTGATGGTGTGAAAACAATGCTGCACTGCTCTTCAGTTCAGAGCAGAGTAGCCACTCTCATATAGGTTTTGTCTACAAGGACTGCAGGGGGATTAAAAATGTTGCAGGAGGTGTGTCTATCTGTTGACTCACATGCTTGTATTTTGTCGATCAGCACCTGGCCATACCTAGTCCTGCCCACTACTTTCTGCATTAACATAACTGCCTCTGTTGTTGAACCCCCCACTATGAGCTGCAGTGTCTTGGAGGGGGAACATGTGACACAAATGAAGGACAATTTGACACAGTCAGGAAAGGTAAAGTATGTTTTTGCTTACTTTATGTTTGTGCATCCATAGTAACCAGATTTGGTATTTGTTCAAACTGTTATGCAGGAGTTTTTGGTTGTACTTTAAAGGTAAAATAAGAAGTTTGTTGGACAGTGGACACTTTTTAGTGCTCATACTTTCACCATCATACCTTTCACTCAGTGCTCCTTGCTTAGTAGAAACATAAACCTATAAGCTGCCATTGTTAACCTACACTTCTGAAAATGCTCAATGCCTGGCTGTCATGCCAACCCCTTTACTTTGCCACTTTAAATTACTGACCCAAAACAAGTTTGCAAATAAGGATGTTTAATTTTGACAAACATTCCTGACCTTCATTTTTTGTGTCCAGGTAAGTGATTTAGAAAGCATTAAAGATAGTGGGCGAGGGTAACATTCAAGATGGATTAGCAATGGAAGTCCCCTTATCATGATTTTATCAGACAAAGGAAGATCTTCAGCACAGATGATACTCCTTAAGGCTGACTTCACATCTGTGCATTGCAGCAACATGCTTTAAAATGCAATCAGTGTTGCATTGTAGTGCCTTTTATTCTGCATAACACAACAATGCATGTGACATTTGTATTTGGTATATCTGTTTTCTATGTGCTGTGGCACACTGGCAGGCCCTTCAAAACATAATGCCACACAAAAAACTGCATGTTATCTTGCAGTTAGGTACACACTGCAAGGACATGGAAGTATGTGAAGGGGACTTAAAGAAATCTATGGCCACAGCATACACTTTAATTTCAAAACATAAACATTTTAATAGTAATACAAACAATAGTTATCCTTTATCCTTAGTTATCTCCTTTGATGTTGTGAGTGCTGCCTGTTTGCTGGTTTACACAACTTCCTGTATTTCCTACATGCTTTGCAGCTTCCCTCTGCTATTTACTTTCCGTTTCTAGGGGCCGCATATCCCATGATACCTTGCCGCCTGCAATCAGTGAGTACTCCACCTCCTGAAACTCCTCCTCTCAGCACCTCTGTAGTTCAGAAGGCAGGCTCTGTGAATTCTGTGACACAGCAGTGCCTAGCAACAGGGCTTAGTGAATACAGAATTCAAGGGCATAAATGTGTAGGGATCTCCACAATTAACAATACTGCCAGAGTGCATTTATGGTGGGGATGCTAGTGGAGTGGGCAGGGGAACAAATTGGGCTTGCAGAATAATTATTATGGGAAGGGCAGTCTTTGAGATGTTCTTCTGCCAGCTATCATTGGGGTCCTCTAAGAGTCTTGGTGCATTTAACAGAAGTTCCAGTTAACCTGCATGCAGTATAGGTACACTATAGGTATGGTATAGTCTGGTCACAAATGCAAGGTAGACGTGGTTCAGATACAGTAAAGGTTCAGTATAATGTGGTATAGGGTTGGTATAGGTGCAATCTAAGTGTGGAATAAGTGCGGTATAGAGTTTAGTATGGATTGAATACGATTGGTGTCCTGCTCTGAGTGGCTTTGTTTCTGCTAGCAGTATCAGCAATGGGCAAGTAGCCCTCTCACCAGTCCCTGGGATGCTGAGGTGACCTTTTGCTGTCGAAGGGGGGCCCCCTCAGTCTCTCCCAGAAAGGCTGTGGGAGCTCTAATCTGCCTGCAGCAGCAGGGCAGGTGCAGTGATGGGGTCAGTGCTGCACTGCCCTCTAGTGTTCTCACTCCCAGTCTCAGGCTCAGATCACTAGCTGGCAGAGAAACATTTAGAAAGAAGTGCTCTCTCTAACTCCTTTGGTGCCAAAAGGAAGAACTTTCCCAGGAATATTAATAAAAATAACCTCTCCACTCTCTCTACTGCACAATGCCTATTGGGATCTGTAGTGTAACCATTATAGTGTAGCCATTATGTGGGTGCCGTCTCAAACTACAATTCCTAGGATTTTCAACACTCTGCATATACGTATATGGGCTTACTTGGCTTTAGCTCTTCTTTGCTGGCTAAAGGAGGATAGTGCAGTAATAACATCAGTATCTCAGTAGAGGGAGAGAAGAATAAAGGGCAATGTCTTAATCTCCATATTCCTGTAGCCCAGCACCTGGCTACACATGAGCTTATGTTCTGACCTTAGTATTGCATTAAATGTTTGGCTCCTTGATCAATTTTTGAACAAGTGCTCATATCATTAAACTACAACAACCAATAGAAATTAATTACATTTTACTTTGTTGAAGCCAGGCTAGTACAAAATTAATAGTAATTAGCTGATATGGAAAGTACATTGTTGTAATAAAGAACAGCAAGTATAAATACCCTGATAATCATAATCAATACTCCAGATTTAAACATTTCTTGTGATGATTCATAGTTTCTTAACTATCTAGAGTTTAATATGACGTTCCAGGGCTATGAAAAGAGTTATGGCTGAAATCTGAAGTTTATGTGCTGCATTTTCCATTGTCCAGGTTGTGGATATAATGGCAGATTCCCATTTGTTGTTATTTGCCATCTATGGTCAATCTAATTGGAGCTGGTTTTAAAACTCAGGAGCTCATATTTAGGACAAGCAATCAGCTGGAGTTTTTTTTTTTTATGCCTATAAGAATGATTCCTACAATGTACAAATGACAATGACAACATAGCTTAAATATTTACTACATAGCAACCGATTTTAGTAGAGCTGTCAAAATTTACAGGGCCTTAGAAACAGCACAGTTTGGTGATTTTTATAGTTAAAAGGGAAATTATATTGCATTTTTAGTAAGAATACACAGTATTTTAAGTTGTAGAATTTATCCCAAATGTTTTTTGGGCAAAATATGATCTTTCATACTTCGTTTATGGCATTTCATACAGATTCGTAATTGCTTCTTCAAATGCCATTCTCTTGGAGGCAGGTGAGGCAGTTTTTTCCAATGCTTTCTGTAAAACTGCTGTATTTAGCAGTTTATATTTACTAAAATAATTGTATTTCCATGTTCTGTGTACTGTGGGAGACCAGATACGGTGAATGCAGAGTCCTGGGTTTAGTAACACTTTAAGAAAAGCTTGGATAGCCTAAAGATGCCTAAAGAAACCGAAAGACAGTTAGATATGTAAACATAATTGTTTGATGCTCTGGCAACTCTGCATCCTATTCTAAATTAAAAAAATATAAATGTGTTGTCCCATTTCATTATAACCACTAAAAAATATTACAATTAAAGTGATAACACAGTGACATAAAATGTTATGCAACCAGTACAACAATAATCCATGTATAAATCAGACAATCCATATAAATGGGAAACTACATGTGCCTGCAATTCTTAGTGCAGATCCAGTGCTCCAACACCAGAGATACTCTCAACATGCTTACCAGAGAATTTCACACCAAAGATAAGAGTCAATAGCGCTTGTGCAGTGGACAATGCTTGACAGCCCAAAGGTAGCCTTGAGATGAAACATCAGCTCATTGACCCTCCAGCATACGTCAAAGCCACAATAGCCTCAGATGAATACCTCAGGGCAGCAACCAGCACACACAAGCAATGGCTCCTCTAAACCCCAAACAGCATAAGGAAGAGCAAAGAGACTGTAGTACATTACTTGAAAAAAATCTTCTTTATTCATTAAAATTATACTCACAAAGTACTAATGAACAGCATAAAACAAAAAGCATGCTACTCAACTGAGGACAGTGTGTGATGGTGTCAGCACCAAAGCTCCACACCGACACATTCTGTCAGCATAGACGTTCTCGAGGGAAAGCCCTAGAGGATGTCTATGCTAATTGTGTGTGGTATTCTACCATTTATAGTTTGCACCATCTCTCCTTTCACTATTCATATATACTTATTTTCATTCATTTTTGTTTGAACTATACTTAATTTTTACACTATTTTTTACAGCATTTATAAATAGAACGTTTAGTGTTTGATCTAGTAATTGTGTATGTGCCATCTTCTCCCCACTACTCACCTCCCTCAGTTATTTCTGAGAGGATCTTACACAAACAGATTGCTATGAGCTATCTGTTACCTAAACTGGTTACAAAAGGTCAGAACATCTGACTGTCATATAATGTTCAGCATTGGACAGCATTTAACAGAAAGTATTGTTTTCATGCAGCTCAAACCTGACCCATAGACAGATGTTTGCCTGAAAATGTAAGGCAGAGAGACACCTTTCCATTTTTGATCATGTTGGGACCCGATGTGATGGATTGTGCATCTTGCCTAGTGGCACAAATATGTTGAAATGCTATCCTTTCTCTTTTCAGAGAGGTGCTATCAAACTGGGATTTTGCAAAGAGTTTAAAAACATCAGCATTTGAGAGTGATTATTTTCAGTGGCTGGTAGCGCTCATTGTTGTCTCTTAAAGAAGCCCTAAAGGCTCCAAACCTTTCATGTGCTTGTTTACAGTCTGCAAATACCTAGTGTAGACCCTAACTCAAAAAAAATAATAGTATTTGCCTGCAGAAATCTACCAGAAGCTATTCAAATTCGTTCATGAAGATTGTTTGGCCAAGGGGTGCTTGAAGAAGTCATGTATTTCCCATACGCAAAGGATCGCTTTGCAATCTAACTGTAATCAGCTAAACTGACTGTCACTCATCTCAAGTCTATGAGTTGCATACAACTAATTTGGATATGTGGGAGACTTCCAATGACTGCAGTCCAACAAAATCCAGTTTATTGAAGAATCATATAAAAACACACATGTGTAGGCATATAGGGGTAACAAGGCTAAGGGGGTGCATGAAAAGTCAACGCGTTTCACACTGACTCTGCCCCCATATAGCAAGCCAAAAGCCAACGCTGGCTGCGGCTAACCAATTTCATCCTCAACTTCCTCCACATAAAAACAGCAAGAAACATTTAAAACAAAGTAACTAATGGAACCAAAACACCACATATACATGTATACAATGTTTTGGATCTTCCATTTACAGACATGATATATCCATCGGATTAAATTTCAAGTAGTATCTGACTCATTTTTTGAGTGATGGTCCACTTTTTTGAGTAGGTTTTATTTATTTGTTTTATATATTTATATCTGCTTTGGGTAATTTGTCTGTATGATTTATAATTTGCCTGTTTGAGCCATCATTTGTTCAACTCCCATCTTTGATGTATATTTATTATATTGTTGGGTGGAATGCATCATTTACAGGGGTGTCTTTTTGTGCTAAATATGATCATAATTAGATTTATATATTTATACGCTTGTATTTATTGGGTTCACCTATGAGTCTTTCCACATTTTTTTCTGCATACTTTCTCTGTATGGTAATATCATCATGTGGTTATTATCGTTTTGTGATATTGCTTTAAGTTTTGGTTTTTATATATGTTGTTTTTTATGTGTTTACCACCACTTGTTTTTTTCTTTCTTTGTTTGTAATATAACAATTTGTATAATTATTAGATCAATTTGTGGGGTTGTATACACGTATTTGTGGTGTTTTGGCTCCATAAGTTACTTTGGATCGCTATATGAGGACAGGGATCAGTTCCATCCTCCAGTCATGAGTAAGGGCTGGATCAGTGCAAAGCCAGTTGACTTTTTTATGTATCCCTTTACCCTTGTTGCCTCCATATGCTTACACATATGTGTTTTTATATTATTCTACAATAAACTATATTTGTGTGGATTACAGCCATTCAATCCCTCTTTCATATCATGGTCTTCAGCAGATGAGCTGGGGATTGCACCCACTACTTGAAAACAACATGGGAGATAATTAGAGATGAGCGAATCGAAGTATCCGAAGTGGAATTCGAGTCGAATATCGGAAAAATTTCGATTCGTGCCGAATCCGAAAAATAGCCTAATTCGGACGCGCGAATCGAAATTTTTCAGAAAATGGCGGCTGACATGTGCGGCGACGGAGCGGGGATGTCTGGGAAGGCGCGCAGACAAGGCGCGCTGACCCATAATGCATTCCTCAACTACATGTGATCGCATCAGCCTATCAGCAGCCAGCCAGCCAGCACTGTGTAATGGTCGAGCTATAAATAGCGGCCATTTTGGAATTCTTTATTTGCCTGCAGTTATTGAACAGAGGCAGACCGCTCTGTAGTAGGGACAGGGACAGAGTTAGGGCCACAGAAACGATAATTGGGGACAGAGAAAAGTTACTTAGGGACAGAGAACCATTACTCAGGGACACAGACTTGTTAATGAGGGCCACAGAATCGTTATTTAGGGACAAAGAAACGCTAGTTAGGGCCACAGAATTCATAATCAGGGACAGACAGAATTGTTACTCAGTGCCAGAGAATTGTTACTTAGGGCCACAGAAACGTTATTAGGGCCACAGAATTGTTACTCAGGGACAGACAGAATTGTTACTGAGTGCCAGAGAATTGTTACTCAGGGACAGACAGAATTGTTACTGAGTGCCAGAGAATTGTTACTTAGGGCCACAGAAACTTTAATTAGGGCCACAGAATTTTTACTCAGGGACAGACAGAATTGTTACTCAGTGCCAGAGAATTGTTACTCAGGGACAGACAGAATTGTTACTGAGTGCCAGAGAATTGTTACTTAGGGCCACAGAAACTTTACTTAGGGCCACAGAATTTTTACTCAGGGACAGACAGAATTGTTACTGAGTGCCAGAGAATTGTTACTCAGGGACAGACAGAATTGTTACTGAGTGCCAGAGAATTGTTACTTAGGGCCACAGAAACTTTACTTAGGGCCACAGAATTGTTACTCGCACAGACACAGAATTGTTACTCGCACAGACACAGAATTGTTACTGAAGGCCACAGAACTATTACTTAGGGCCACAGAATTGTTACTCGCACAGACACAGAATTGTTACTCGCACAGACACAGAACTGTTACTGAGGGCCACAGAACTGTTACTTAGGGCCACAGAATTGTTACTCGCACAGACCCAGAATTGTTACTCAGGGCCACAGAACTGTTACTTAGGGACAAAGAAACGCTAGTTAGGGCCACAGAATTCATACTCAGGGACAGACAGAATTGTTACGGAGTGCCAGAGAATTGTTACTCTGGGCCACAGAAACTTTACTTAGGGCCACAGAATTTTTACTCAGGGACAGACAGAATTGTTACTGAGTGCCAGAGAATTGTTACTCAGGGACAGACAGAATTGTTACGGAGTGCCAGAGAATTGTTACTCAGGGCCACAGAAACTTTACTTAGGGCCACAGAATTTTTACTCAGGGACAGACAGAATTGTTACTGAGTGCCAGAGAATTGTTACTCAGGGACAGACAGAATTGTTACGGAGTGCCAGAGAATTGTTACTCAGGGCCACAGAAACTTTACTTAGGGCCACAGAATTTTTACTCAGGGACAGACAGAATTGTTACTGAGTGCCAGAGAATTGTTACTCAGGGACAGACAGAATTGTTACGGAGTGTCAGAGAATTGTTACTCAGGGACAGACAGAATTGTTACTGAGTGCCAGAGAATTGTTACTTAGGGCCACAGAAACTTTAATTAGGGCCACAGAATTTTTACTCAGGGACAGACAGAATTGTTACTGAGTGCCAGAGAATTGTTACTCAGGGACAGACAGAATTGTTACTGAGTGCCAGAGAATTGTTACTTAGGGCCACAGAAACTTTACTTAGGGCCACAGAATTTTTACTCAGGGACAGACAGAATTGTTACTGAGTGCCAGAGAATTGTTACTCAGGGACAGACAGAATTGTTACTGAGTGCCAGAGAATTGTTACTCAGGGCCCCAGAAACTTTACTTAGGGCCACAGAATTTTTACTCAGGGACAGACAGAATTGTTACTGAGTGCCAGAGAATTGTTACTCAGGGACAGACAGAATTGTTACTGAGTGCCAGAGAATTGTTACTTAGGGCCACAGAAACTTTACTTAGGGCCACAGAATTGTTACTCGCACAGACACAGAATTGTTACTCGCACAGACACAGAATTGTTACTGAAGGCCACAGAACTGTTACTTAGGGCCACAGAATTGTTACTCGCACAGACACAGAATTGTTACTCGCACAGACACAGAACTGTTACTGAGGGCCACAGAACTGTTACTTAGGGCCACAGAATTGTTACTCGCACAGACACAGAATTGTTACTCAGGGCCACAGAACTGTTACTTAGGGACAAAGAAACGCTAGTTAGGGCCACAGAATTCATACTCAGGGACAGACAGAATTGTTACGGAGTGCCAGAGAATTGTTACTCTGGGCCACAGAAACTTTACTTAGGGTCACAGAATTTTTACTCAGGGACAGACAGAATTGTTACTGAGTGCCAGAGAATTGTTACTCAGGGACAGACAGAATTGTTACGGAGTGCCAGAGAATTGTTACTCAGGGCCACAGAAACTTTACTTAGGGCCACAGAATTTTTACTCAGGGACAGACAGAATTGTTACTGAGTGCCAGAGAATTGTTACTCAGGGACAGACAGAATTGTTACGGAGTGCCAGAGAATTGTTACTTAGGGCCACAGAAACTTTACTTAGGGCCACAGAATTGTTACTCGCACAGACACAGAATTGTTACTCGCACAGACACAGAACTGTTACTGAGGGCCACAGAAACTTTACTTAGGGACAAAGAAACGCTAGTTAGGGCCACGGAATTCATACTCAGGGACAGACAGAATTGTTACGGAGTGCCAGAGAATTGTTACTCAGGGCCACAGAAACTTTACTTAGGGCCACAGAATTTTTACTCAGGGACAGACAGAATTGTTACTGAGTGCCAGAGAATTGTTACTCAGGGACAGACAGAATTGTTACGGAGTGCCAGAGAATTGTTACTCAGGGACAGACAGAATTGTTACTGAGTGCCAGAGAATTGTTACTTAGGGCCAAAGAAACTTTAATTAGGGCCACAGAATTTTTACTCAGGGACAGACAGAATTGTTACTGAGTGCCAGAGAATTGTTACTCAGGGACAGACAGAATTGTTACCGAGTGCCAGAGAATTGTTACTCAGGGACAGACAGAATTGTTACTGAGTGCCAGAGAATTGTTACTTAGGGCCACAGAAACTTTAATTAGGGCCACAGAATTTTTACTCAGGGACAGACAGAATTGTTACTGAGTGCCAGAGAATTGTTACTCAGGGACAGACAGAATTGTTACGGAGTGCCAGAGAATTGTTACTCAGGGCCACAGAAACTTTACTTAGGGCCAGAGAATTTTTACTCAGGGACAGACAGAATTGTTACTGAGTGCCAGAGAATTGTTACTCAGGGACAGACAGAATTGTTACTGAGTGCCAGATAATTGTTACTCAGGGCCCCAGAAACTTTATTTAGGGCCACAGAATTTTTACTCAGGGACAGACAGAATTGTTACTGAGTGCCAGAGAATTGTTACTCAGGGACAGACAGAATTGTTACTGAGTGCCAGAGAATTGTTACTTAGGGCCACAGAAACTTTACTTAGGGCCACAGAATTGTTACTCGCACAGACACAGAATTGTTACTCGCACAGACACAGAATTGTTACTGAGGGCCACAGAACTGTTACTTGGGGCCACAGAAACGTTAATCAGGGACACAGAATTGTTACTGAGGGCCACAGAACTGTTACTTAGGGCCACAGAATTGTTACTCAGGGACACAGAATTGTTACTCAGGGACACATAATCATTTAATTAAAGAGTATGTCAGACAACATGCAGAGGAGTGGCAGAGGAGGCAATGTTTTAGGAGCAAGCAGACGTGGCAGCAGAGGAAGGGGTCGAGGCAGCACTATTCGCAGCCAGAGGCCAGTGCTCCCGGTGTCATCCAGCGGTCGTGTCTCCACCGACAACCCTGCCGTCGTCGATTGGTTGGCTCGGTCGTCTTCCTCTTCCCAGGTCACCTCTGACACCTACAGCCAACGGTCGGTGGGTACGTCAGACACAACCGTTAGTTGGCATGGCCCGGGACCAAGCCCACTGAAATCACGTGTCCTCTACCTGCCCCTGTCCTTTGGTGTTCCCTCACCAAGCGAAGTATCGCATGCTGTGGGCTCAGCCCCACTGTACAGTGAGGAAGAGCTAACAGAGGGCGGTCAGGAACGGGGGGAGACATCCGCCTCTTCAGCAGCCAGGCGAAGAAGTAGTGGCGAGGAGAGTGGCTCGGTAGCCGGTCTAGAGACAGGTCTGTCTCCTGACCCAGACGCAGCCGAGGGGGCTAGTAGTGAGGCGGAGACCCTACTTGATGATGAGGAGGTTGATCGCACTTGGCAGCCTCGTCGTCATCAGGCAATTTCTTCCGCATCATCAGGAGAAGAGGGTGGCAGCTTGGCAGCGAGCAAAACAGTCGGTGGGTTGCCCAGGAGACAGCAGCAGGGTCGCAGCAGTGTCAGTGGAGCCAAACGTCCACGGAGTAGAGCACCAGCTCCACTGCAGCCTACCACCACGGCCAGTAGTGGTGCCGGTGTGCACGGAGGAAGCAGCAGTCAGCCAGTGAGGAGTATCGGGGGCAAAGTTTCCTACTCGGCGGTGTGGCAATTTTTCGTCAAGCCGCCCGAGGAAGTAAACGTAGCCGTATGTCGACTATGTGGCCAGAAAGTCAAGCGTGGCCAGGGGGCCCATGTTGGGACTACAGCGTTGCGGCAGCATATGCAGCGTCGCCATTTGGTGGCTTGGGAAAACCGTGATAAAGATACGGCGGTTCTGCCCGCCCCAGCCCCCGCTCCATCACCCGCTCCATTACTTGCTCCGTCACCCGACGTCAATCGCCCTCCATCAGCCAGTCAAGGCTCCAACACCTCTGCTGAGGGGAGTTGTCGCTCGTTGGCATCTTCCGCTCGTTCAGATGCTCCTTCTCCTGCTACTCCTCTTCACGGATTCCGTCAGCAGTCTTTCTTGGAATCCGTTTCCAAGAGACAACAGTTTGCGAGCACGCACCCGACGGTGCAAAAGCTGAACGTCCTCCTGTCCAAGTTGCTGGTGCTGCAGTCCCTCCCTTTCCAAGTGGTGGACTCAGCACCTTTCAGAGAAATGATGGCTTGTGCCGCGCCGCGGTGGAGAGTGCCAAGCCGTCATTTCTTCGCCAAAAAGGCAGTGCCAGCCCTGCATTCACATGTAGAAGACATGGTGGGCCAGTCTTTGAGCATGTCGGTCTCTGCCAAAGTGCACGGCAGCGCCGACGTGTGGAGCTGTAACTATGGTCAGGGACAGTACATGTCATTTACGGCCCACTGGGTGAACGTGGTGCCGTCACAGCCGCACCAGCAACTTGGACAGGTCACGCCGCTTTTGCCTCCACGTTTGCACGTCCTTGGTCCGGCAAAGATGTCCGCCTCTACCACCTCTTCTTCCGCCGTGTCCTCAGCCGCCACCCCCGTGCCAAGTCCCATTACCCGACCGGCATATCACATGTGCAGGGCGCAACGGTGTCACGCTGTTCTGCACCTGGTATGCCTTGGCGAACGTAGTCACACAGGGGAGGAACTTCTGAGTGTAATGAACAGAGAAATCGACAGATGGCTGTCTCCGCGCAAACTGAAAATCGGAACCATGTTGACCGACAACGGAAAGAACATGGTGTCTGCTCTGCGTCAAGGAAGGTTGTGCCATGCGCCATGCATGGCTCACGTGTTCAATCTGGTTGTCAAGCGGTTCTTAAAATCCACCATCCCACTGCAAGACATCCTTAAAATGTCACGTAAACTTTGCATGCATTTCAGCCATTCCTACACCGCAAAGCACACCCTCCTTGAGCTGCAGCGGCAGAACGGAATTCCACAGCATCGCCTGATCTGCGACGTTGCAACAAGGTGGAATTCAACCCTACACATGTTAGACCGCCTTTACGAACAGCGAAAGGCCATCACCGATTTCCTGATGTTACAAGCGGATAAAGGTACTCCCCTGTGTAACTTCGATGTCAGCCATTGGCAGCTCATGCGTGACACCTGCCGCTTGCTCAGGCCCTTTGAGGAGGCCACGCTATTCGTGAGTCGGCAGGACTATGGGATGAACGACGTCATTCCTCTGTTGCACGTCCTTGAACAAATGCTGTTAACAATGGCTGGTCAGGGTGCGGTAGACGTGGCACACAGATCTCAACGCCACATGACCCCTGTGGGGGCAGGACAGGAAGAAGAGGAGGAGGTAGAGGAGGACATTTGTGCTCAGGAATTATTGAGTGAAATGGGTGGTTTTTCCACTCAGCGGACAGGAGTGGAGGAGCAGGAGCATCTGGTAGAGGAGGAGGAGACAGAGGACCCAGACGCACCGTGGCAGTATGCTGTGGAGATGGAGGCAGGGAGTCCCTCGCATTCCTTGGCACAAATGGCCCATAGCATGCTCGGTTGCTTGCGTAGCGACAGCCGAATAATAACCATCAGACAGAGGGATGACTTTTGGCTGTCCACCTTGTTGGACCCTCGCTACCGTTCCAAAATGGTGGCCTTTTTCACACCTGCTGAGAGGGAGGCCAAAATAACGTACTATAAAAACCACCTATGTAGTCAGTTGGTCTCTGCCTTTGTGCGCCAACGTCCATCCTCAGACACTGTGGGCCCTGTGCGCTCGCGTTCCGCTGCCATGGCAGCAGGGGAGGGGTGGGGTGGTAGGAGCAGTGGCAGCTCCACCAGCAGCGGCTGCCTCAGTCTGCAGTCGATGATGAGTAGCTTTCTTCACCAGCGCAGTGAGGAAACTACTAACCAGCCGCAGCAGCAGCAGCAGCATCAGGTGGACCTGGAGCAGGACCTCAAACAACAGGCTTGGGCCTACTTGGACAGCACCCTGCCAACCGAGGTAGACAATCCCCTTGACTACTGGGCAACGAAACTTGACCTTTGGCCCCAACTAGCTGAATTTGCCCTTGAAAGGCTGTCATGCCCGGCCAGTAGCGTGGCATCGGAGCGCGTGTTTAGTGCGGCAGGAGGTATTGTAACTCCGCGAGAGACTCACGTTTGTGAAAATGAATCAGGCGTGGATTAGTCTGGATTTCAAACCACCAGTTCCTGACACAACTGACTAAATCCGCCATGAATCATGCCTCAAACATGTGCCACTTTGAGGTCTCCTCACACACTGCTGGTGTGTTGAATTTTTTGACATAGGGTGCTGGCAGATTATGGGCCTCCTATAGCTGCTGCCAGGCCCCTAATCTGCCATAGGCCCCTATATACCGCTTCCTCATGCTGCTGCCAGGTCCAGAGTCTCTCATGGGTCCCTGTACGGCCTCCCATTGCTGCTGTCTCCATCGCCACACTCTGCCATGTGCCACTTTCAGGTCTCCTCACACACTGCTGGTGTGTAGAATTTTTTGACATAGGGTGTTGCCAGATTACGGGCCTCCCATTGCTGCTGCCAGGCCCCTAATCTGCCATAGGCCCCTATATACCGCCTCCTCATGCTGCTGCCAGGTCCAGAGTCTCTCATGGGTCCCTGTACGGCCTCCCATTGCTGCTGTCTCCATCGCCACACTCTGTCATGTGCCACTTTCAGGTCTCCTCACACACTGCTGGTGTGTAGAATTTTTTGACATAGGGTGCTGGCAGATTATGGGCCTCCCATAGCTGCTGCCAGGCCCCTAATCTGCCATGGGCCCCTATATACCGCCTCCTCATGCTGCTGCCAGGTCCAGAGTCTGTCATGGGTCCCTGTACGGCCTCCCATTGCTGCTGTCTCCATCGCCACACTCTGCCATGTGCCACTTTCAGGTCTCCTCACACACTGCTGGTGTGTAGAATTTTTTGACATAGGGTGCTGGCAGATTATGGGCCTCCCATAGCTGCTGCCAGGCCCCTAATCTGCCATGGGCCCCTATATACCGCCTCCTCATGCTGCTGCCAGGTCCAGAGTCTGTCATGGGTCCCTGTACGGCCTCCCATTGCTGCTGTCTCCATCGCCACACTCTGCCATGTGCCACTTTCAGGTCTCCTCACACACTGCTGGTGTGTAGAATTTTTTGACATAGGGTGCTGGCAGATTATGGGCCTCCCATAGCTGCTGCCAGGCCCCTAATCTGCCATGGGCCCCTATATACCGCCTCCTCATGCTGCTGCCAGGTCCAGAGTCTGTCATGGGTCCCTGTACGGCCTCCCATTGCTGCTGTCTCCATCGCCACACTCTGCCATGTGCCACTTTCAGGTCTCCTCACACACTGCTGGTGTGTAGAATTTTTTGACATAGGGTGCTGGCAGATTATGGGCCTCCCATAGCTGCTGCCAGGCCCCTAATCTGCCATGGGCCCCTATATACCGCCTCCTCATGCTGCTGCCAGGTCCAGAGTCTGTCATGGGTCCCTGTACGGCCTCCCATTGCTGCTGTCTCCATCGCCACACTCTGCCATGTGCCACTTTCAGGTCTCCTCACACACTGCTGGTGTGTAGAATTTTTTGACATAGGGTGCTGGCAGATTATGGGCCTCCCATAGCTGCTGCCAGGCCCCTAATCTGCCATGGGCCCCTATATACCGCCTCCTCATGCTGCTGCCAGGTCCAGAGTCTGTCATGGGTCCCTGTACGGCCTCCCATTGCTGCTGTCTCCATCGCCACACTCTGCCATGTGCCACTTTCAGGTCTCCTCACACACTGCTGGTGTGTAGAATTTTTTGACATAGGGTGCTGGCAGATTATGGGCCTCCCATAGCTGCTGCCAGGCCCCTAATCTGCCATGGGCCCCTATATACCGCCTCCTCATGCTGCTGCCAGGTCCAGAGTCTGTCATGGGTCCCTGTACGGCCTCCCATTGCTGCTGTCTCCATCGCCACACTCTGCCATGTGCCACTTTCAGGTCTCCTCACACACTGCTGGTGTGTAGAATTTTTTGACATAGGGTGCTGGCAGATTACGGGCCTCCCATAGCTGCTGCCAGGCCCCTAATCTGCCATAGGCCCCTATATACCGCCTCCTCATGCTGCTGCCAGGTCCAGAGTCTGTCATGGGTCCCTGTACGGCCTCCCATTGCTGCTGTCTCCATCGCCACACTCTGCCATGTGCCACTTTCAGGTCTCCTCACACACTGCTGGTGTGTAGAATTTTTTGACATAGGGTGCTGGCAGATTATGGGCCTCCCATAGCTGCTGCCAGGCCCCTAATCTGCCATGGGCCCCTATATACCGCCTCCTCATGCTGCTGCCAGGTCCAGAGTCTGTCATGGGTCCCTGTACGGCCTCCCATTGCTGCTGTCTCCATCGCCACACTCTGCCATGTGCCACTTTCAGGTCTCCTCACACACTGCTGGTGTGTAGAATTTTTTGACATAGGGTGCTGGCAGATTACGGGCCTCCCATAGCTGCTGCCAGGCCCCTAATCTGCCATAGGCCCCTATATACCGCTTCCTCATGCTGCTGCCAGGTCCAGAGTCTCTCATGGGTCCCTGTACGGCCTCCCATTGCTGCTGTCTCCATCGCCACACTCTGCCATGTGCCACTTTCAGGTCTCCTCACACACTGCTGGTGTGTAGAATTTTTTGACATAGGGTGCTGGCAGATTATGGGCCTCCCATAGCTGCTGCCAGGCCCCTAATCTGCCATGGGCCCCTATATACCGCCTCCTCATGCTGCTGCCAGGTCCACAGTGTCTCATGCCATGTGCCACTTTCAGGTCTCCTCACACTGCTGGTGTGTTGAATTTTTTGACATAGGGTGCTGGCAGATTATGGGCCTCCTATAGCTGCTGCCAGGCCCCTAATCTGCCATAGGCCCCTATATACCGCTTCCTCATGCTGCTGCCAGGTCCAGAGTCTCTCATGGGTCCCTGTACGGCCTCCCATTGCTGCTGTCTCCATCGCCACACTCTGCCATGTGCCACTTTCAGGTCTCCTCACACACTGCTGGTGTGTAGAATTTTTTGACATAGGGTGCTGGCAGATTATGGGCCTCCCATAGCTGCTGCCAGGCCCCTAATCTGCCATGGGCCCCTATATACCGCCTCCTCATGCTGCTGCCAGGTCCAGAGTCTGTCATGGGTCCCTGTACGGCCTCCCATTGCTGCTGTCTCCATCGCCACACTCTGCCATGTGCCACTTTCAGGTCTCCTCACACACTGCTGGTGTGTAGAATTTTTTGACATAGGGTGCTGGCAGATTATGGGCCTCCCATAGCTGCTGCCAGGCCCCTAATCTGCCATGGGCCCCTATATACCGCCTCCTCATGCTGCTGCCAGGTCCAGAGTCTGTCATGGGTCCCTGTACGGCCTCCCATTGCTGCTGTCTCCATCGCCACACTCTGCCATGTGCCACTTTCAGGTCTCCTCACACACTGCTGGTGTGTAGAATTTTTTGACATAGGGTGCTGGCAGATTACGGGCCTCCCATAGCTGCTGCCAGGCCCCTAATCTGCCATAGGCCCCTATATACCGCTTCCTCATGCTGCTGCCAGGTCCAGAGTCTCTCATGGGTCCCTGTACGGCCTCCCATTGCTGCTGTCTCCATCGCCACACTCTGCCATGTGCCACTTTCAGGTCTCCTCACACACTGCTGGTGTGTAGAATTTTTTGACATAGGGTGCTGGCAGATTACGGGCCTCCCATAGCTGCTGCCAGGCCCCTAATCTGCCATAGGCCCCTATATACCGCCTCCTCATGCTGCTGCCAGGTCCAGAGTGTGTCATGGGTCCCTGTACGGCCTCCCATTGCTGCTGTCTCCATCGCCACACTCTGCCATGTGCCACTTTCAGGTCTCCTCACACACTGCTGGTGTGTAGAATTTTTTGACATAGGGTGCTGGCAGATTACGGGCCTCCCATAGCTGCTGCCAGGCCCCTAATCTGCCATAGGCCCCTATATACCGCTTCCTCATGCTGCTGCCAGGTCCAGAGTCTCTCATGGGTCCCTGTACGGCCTCCCATTGCTGCTGTCTCCATCGCCACACTCTGCCATGTGCCACTTTCAGGTCTCCTCACACACTGCTGGTGTGTAGAATTTTTTGACATAGGGTGCTGGCAGATTACGGGCCTCCCATAGCTGCTGCCAGGCCCCTAATCTGCCATAGGCCCCTATATACCGCCTCCTCATGCTGCTGCCAGGTCCAGAGTCTGTCATGGGTCCCTGTACGGCCTCCCATTGCTGCTGTCTCCATCGCCACACTCTGCCATGTGCCACTTTCAGGTCTCCTCACACACTGCTGGTGTGTAGAATTTTTTGACATAGGGTGCTGGCAGATTACGGGCCTCCCATTGCTGCTGCCAGGCCCCTAATCTGCCATGGGCCCCTATACCGCCTCCTCATGCTGCTGCCAAGTCCAGAGTGTGTCATGGGTCCCTGTACGGCCTCCTATTGCTGCTGTCTCCATAGCCACACTCTGCCATGTGCCACTTTCAGGTCTCCTCACACTGCTGGTGTGTTGAATTTTTTGACATAGGGTGCTGGCAGATTACGGGCCTCCCATTGCTGCTGCCAGGCACGTAATCTGCCATGGGCCCCCGTACCGACTCCTCATGCTGTGACGTTGCAACAAGGTGGAATTCAACCCTACATATGTTAGACCGCCTTTACGAACAGCGAAAGGCCATCACCGATTTCCTGATGTTAAAAGCGGATAAAGGTACTCCCTGTGTAACTTAGATGTCAGCCATTGGCAGCTCATGCGTGACACCTGCGCTTGCTCAGGCCCTTTGAGGAGGCCACGCTATTCGTGAGTCGGCAGGACTATGGGATGAACGACGTCATTCCTCTGTTGCACGTCCTGGAACAAATGCTGTTAACAATGGCTGGTCAGGGTGCGGTAGACGTGGCGCACAGATCTCAACGCCACATGACCCCTGTGGGGGCAGGACAGGAAGAAGAGGAGGAGGTAGAGGAGGACATTGGTGCTCAGGAATTATTGAGTGAAATGGGTGGTTTTTCCACTCAGCGGACAGGAGTGGAGGAGCAGGAGCATCTGGTAGAGGAGGAGGAGACAGAGGACCCAGACGCACCGTGGCAGTATGCTGTGGAGATGGAGGCAGGGAGTCCCTCGCATTCCTTGGCACAAATGGCCCATAGCATGCTCGCTTGCTTGAGTAGCGACAGCCGAATAATAACCATCAGACAGAGGGATGACTTTTGGCTGTCCACCTTGTTGGACCCTCGCTACCGTTCAAAAATGGTGGCCTTTTTCACACCTGCTGAGAGGGAGGCCAAAATAACGTACTATAAAAACCACCTATGTAGTCAGCTGGTCTCTGCCTGTCTGCGCCAACGTCCATCCTCAGACACTGTGGGCCCTGTGCGCTCGCGTTCCGCTGCCATGGCAGCAGGGGAGGGGTGGGGTGGTAGGAGCAGTGGCAGCTCCACCAGCAGCGGCTGCCTCAGTCTGCAGTCGATGATGAGTAGCTTTCTTCACCAGCGCAGTGAGGAAACTACTAACCAGCCGCAGCAGCAGCAGCAGCAGCAGCAGCATCAGGTGGACCTGGAGCAGGACCTCAAACAACAGGCTTAGGCCTACTTGGACAGCACCCTGCCAACCGAGGTAGACAATCCCCTTGACTACTGGGCAACGAAACTTGACCTTTGGCCCCAACTAGCTGAATTTGCCCTTGAAAGGCTGTCATGCCCGGCCAGTAGCGTGGCATCGGAGCGCGTGTTTAGTGCGGCAGGAGGTATTGCAACTCCGCGGAGGACACGACTGTCCACCCAAAGTGTGGAGAGACTGACGTTTGTGAAAATGAATCAGGCGTGGATTAGTCTGGATTTCAAACCACCAGTTCCTGACACAACTGACTAAATCCGCCATGAATCATGCCCCAAACATGTGCCACTTTCAGGTCTCCTCACACTGCTGGTGTGTTACATTTTTTGTCATAGGGTGCTGGCAGATTACGGGCCTCCCATAGCTGCTGCCAGGCCCCTAATCTGCCATGGGCCCCTATACCGCCTCCTCATGCTGCTGCCAAGTCCAGAGTCTCTCATGGGTCCCTGTACGGCCTCCCATTGCTGCTGTCTCCATCGCCACACTCTGCCATGTGCCACTTTCAGGTCTCACACACTGCTGGTGTGTAGAATTTTTTGACATAGGGTGCTGGCAGATTACGGGCCTCCCATAGCTGCTGCCAGGCCCCTAATCTGCCATAGGCCCCTATATACCGCCTCCTCATGCTGCTGCCAGGTCCAGAGTCTGTCATGGGTCCCTGTACGGCCTCCCATTGCTGCTGTCTCCATCGCCACACTCTGCCATGTGCCACTTTCAGGTCTCCTCACACTGCTGGTGGGTTCCATTTTTTGTCATAGGGTGCTGGCAGATTACGGGCCTCCCATAGCTGCTGCCAGGCCCCTAATCTGCCATGGGCCCCTGTTGTCGCTTGTTGGCATATTCCGCTCGTTCAGATGCTCCTTCTCCTGCTACTCCTCTTCACGGATTCCGTCAGCAGTCTTTCTTGGAATCCGTTTCCAAGAGACAACAGTTTGCGAGCACGCACCAGACGGTGCAGAAACTGAACGTCCTCCTGTCCAAGTTGCTGCTGCCAGGCTCGTAATCTGTCATGCGCCCCTGTACCGCCTCCTCATGCTGCTGCCAGGTCCAGAGTGTGTCATGGGCCCCCGTACCGACTCCAAATGCTGCTGCCAGGCCCGTAATCTGTCATGGGCCCCTGTACCGCCTCCCCATGCTGCTGCCACGTCCAGATTGTGTCATGGGTCCCTGTACGGCCTCCCATTGCTGCTGCCAGGCCTGTAATCTGCCATGGGCCCCCGTACCGACTCCTCATGCTGCTGCCAGGCCCGTAATCTGCCATGGGCCCCTGTACCGCCTCCTCATGCTGCTGCCAGGTCCAGAGTGTGTCATGGGTCCCTGTACGGCCTCCCATTGCTGCTGTCTCTATCGCCACACTCTGCCATGTGCCACTTTCAGGTCTCCTCACACTGCTGGTGGTTTCCATTTTTGTCATAGGGTGCTGTATGGCCTCCCATTGCTGCTGCCTCCACCGCCACACTGTGGCTCCACACTCTGGTTTTGGCCCCGTGACTGGCCAAATGAGTGAAGTGTGCGGTGATTCTAAGATCGACGGCACTCATCTGCATGTCATACTGCCTGACAGTATTATTTCTCTTCCCCAGCAGACTCCAAGGGCATTTAAATTAAAGGTACAGTGTTCAGCACTAATATTAAGTCTCTCTGAAGCCTAGAAACACCCTATTTTAAGTTAAATTCACAGCGAATATATTCGACTCGAATCGAAATTTTTCTACGAATTCGCCGAATCAGTCGAATCGAATTTTTGAATACTTCGCTCATCTCTAGAGATAATGTAGCAGACCAGCCTGGAGTAGCATCTTTTTCTTTATAGAAAATAAGCAATTTTTTTTTGGAGGGGGGATATTTTATTTGATAAATTTAGAATATATATAAAGCCTGTTCACCATTTTTTTCCACAAAACATGTTGCTGGCAGTAAGAGTTTTGTATAAATCTAGTATAACCAGCCTCAAACTGTGTTTGGCATGCCTACAAAAGTGCCCATCAATAAGTAGAGCTGTTCTATAACAACCCTTGCATGAACCAATGAAGCATATCGAGTTTAATTTTGACATTTGTCTGGGTTACCCACTGATTGATGATTTCTCTAATATGTGATGGTGTAGACTCCCTACTGCCCTTTATAGATGTTTTTTGATGTAAGAGCCTTGCCTCATTCATGAAGTAGCCCTTCCTCACAGCACAGAGAGTCAAAGCAATCCTGTTGTCAAACATTTGGAGGAAAATATTCTACAGCAAATTGAGTTCATAGATCCAACTTTGGAAATCATGAAAAAATGCATGATATTAACAAGAAAACATACAATGTACTTTACAGAAAGACTGTAGAATCTGTTACTTCTTAAACTGTAATTCAATCAAAATTGGAACAGCATAAACTCTATAAGCATGCTTAAATAAAATAATAAATCCTTTTATGAAAAATAACACAGAGGATATATTTCATGGAACTGAAAAAACATATTTTGTTATTGATGCATAGCATTTCTTTTAAAAAAAATTCAATTAGATGACAAAGCTTCAAGTTGCTACTTAGAAATTGATTTTGAAGTTGAATTATTTTCTAGCAAACAGCCTCTCTCTGCAGTGTATTCATTACAGTAATTGCTGGAACCTGCCTGACAAAACAACCTGTGATTTGCTTATTACTGATTATATTATCCTTTATCTCAGCACAGCAGAGAAGCTTGCACATACAGTATGTTACAGTATTGGTATATTAACATATTCAAAAAACAATTCTGAGTTGTTATTCAAGACCAATAAGACTGCTTAGATTTTAGTTATTTTCTGTTGGTATTTTAGGTTGATTGTTTTATGTCTGTCACGTTGCTCTGTAAGACAATTACTGTAATTCATTTGACTACTACTTTTGCAAATAATTTTACACTCGAATGATAGATATTGTCCCACGTGCTGGAATATTTTACCAACAGATGTTATAGATTGTGGCAAAAAATATATATTAGTCCATGAATAACAAGTACAAATAAACCTTGGATTCACAATAGGTAATACAACACATAAAGAATGATAGATTTATTTCTTGTTCTGTTATGAATTAAAGTCTAAATTTGTAGTCCACATCTCCTAACCTAATTCGGTAAAATCACATGCAGATTTACTGCCAAACCATGGTAAATAACCAGGTGCTGCTAACCCCTAAGATGATCCAGGATGTAATGCTGCCCATAAATGCACCTTTTGACATTAGGTAACGTTTTTGGCTGCAGTGGGAGATGTTCTATTACTATTGGAAACCAGTACAGACTGAAGGAGAAGCAATTCAATACAACATACAATGTGTCCACCAATAAGATGTTTAAGTAAACGAAGCAAAAAAAACCCCTATGCACTGGCAAGTTGACCTGGAATGATCATAATAATAGATAACACATTTTCATTTATTAATCAGTCTACAAGACTAATTTTTCCTATGTTCCATTTTTTTAAGAAAAGTGTTGACCCTCATCCTGAAAAAGAATCCTCAGCACACCAAGAAGATAGATTTGTGTCCTCTTAGCAAACCATTTTGTCCCTCTGCCACAATACTATCAACTTGTACACTTTTAGAAAAGTGAATGGGTGCTTCAAGAAGAAAGTCCCTAAAAATGGGTCTCACGTACCCAAAGGGGTTCAGGTTTCCAGGAGGTAGGTGTTTGTGTACCAGGTTTCTGTATTCTATTAACTAATTACTATTTTTAGTTACAATTTCAAATCACCATGGCACAATTAAATATTGGACAAAGTCTTTACCTATTTATCACTTTATAAGAAAGGGATTAAAAGTAAAATCAACTCAAAAGCATCTTCTTTATTTCTTGTACTGTGCTGGCTCCCTTCTGCCTTCTAGGGGGAATAATTTTCATACATATCTTTACAATAAATGTCTGTAATTTTTTACAAAACATGATACTGTATATTTTGTTATAAGACTTCCTATGAATACATGAAAGCATGTGGCCCGTGTGGGAGTGATGAAAGAATTCATAGCCTTGTGCATGCTCCATCAAGCCATATTGCAGCTTATACAGTGCTTTATATCTGTCAGGATGCCAACTGATGTAAACCCTCTAGCTTCACTTTAAGGGATACCAAATGAGAGTTGGTAGGCCAACCCAAGAAGTGTAGGCTGACAGGTGGTTCACAGTAGAGCAGGGCACCATGGGACAGGTTACACCTGGAAGCTGGATCTGCAATGCGAACTACACTGAAGCATAATAGAAAAGGGAATCCTGGAAAAAAGATTAGAATTACTATGGAATGAAGCGGGGAATGGGAACAGGAGTATCTTAAATAGGACTATAATCCCATGCATAAGCATACGACTTGGGAACCTTCCAGAGCCATCTAAGAGCCAGCCTGTATTTGCCAAAAACCCAGGGGAATAGGCACACACCTGATCCCAATCTATATGATTGCACTAGACTGATATTAAATAAATAAGATAGAATACATACTGTATCAGAATACAATGAAATGAATGGGACACTAGTAACCATGGAGACAATAATTATACACTGCCCATATAAAATTGGTCAAAACCAATAAATGTAGAAGGCAACACTGCTAATAAAGTCTTTTATAAAACAGGATAACAAGTTTATCCACTTGTGGCTGCCTCTCACTGGATATGAAGCTTGTTCCAGAATTGAGCATGTAAAGCAGAGAAAGGGACCTCTAAGTGTAGTCTTAAAAGACAGGTTTATTGTGCACAATGTAGAGCAACTTACAAGAAGGTGGGATAAAACAGGCACATCAAAATCCGTCAAGGGGGAGATCGCCACAGTGAGGAGACAGGTACATGACTGCTGTCAAAGCTTGACAAAGGAGTGCACCTGTAATAACAACTTCAGAGCACATGGCCACATGCTCAGGAAACACGTTACACTAAGACGCCCAGTGATGTCATTGCACACACCTTGTGCTCCACATGTGGTCCAGACCTCGGTCCCAGGCTCCTTCCATCTTGCCAGCTTGCCTGGAGTGCCGACAGAGGGTCTGTCACTATCAGTAGCCGTGTACCTTTCTCCTCATGGTAATCTCCCCCTTGACAGATTTTGATGTGCCTGCTTTACCCCATCTTCTTATAAGTTGCTCTACATTGTGTGCAATAAACCTGTCTTTTAAGTCTTAGAGGTGCCTTTCTTTCTCTGTTCTACATTCACCAAAAAAACCCCTGATGAATACCAGCTTTGCTGCAATCTAACCCCAGGTTGCAACCCCTGGGTTCATCCTGCTCTACATACCATGGACCAAGAGTCAGAGATCACTAGGAACAGTCCAGAGTTCAGGGTGGTTGGTCAGTAGCAACATCAAAGGTCAGTGCAGGCAGCAGACATGGATAGCCAGGAACAACCCAGAGGCCAGGATTGGCAGCAGACACAAATAATGAGAAACAAGCCAGAAGCTGGTACACAGGAATCAAAGGAAGATGCAGTCAGTTAATAAACATCAATGGAAAATACAGATAGCAGGAAAGTATAGCGGGAACTTGTCAGCTAACTTTCAAACCAATGCTTGAACAGCAAGCCAAAAGCTGTGCCAACTTTAAATAAAGCAGGCTCTGATTGGATGAAATGGTAACAGTTTAAGAGAGAGGAAAAGTTGCCTTGCTCTAATTGGATATGATGGTGACAGCTGGATCGCAAAAGGTAAGTAGCACTGACACTTTCCCAGATCAGAGTAGCTAAACAGAGTGGTGCTAGTGTGAATAAAAGTGATTATGTGCTGCTGGAGAGGTAGGAATGAAGTATCCCCTTTACTTTACCCTTCACGGAAAAGGAAATGGTAATTTAAGGCCACTTTATCTTTTCCTGACGTTTTACTGTATAAGAGGAAATGTATTTAACATTTGTAAAAGCTGCATGGCATTTCAGAGCACAGCAGAATTCCCACAGCCTGCAGTTACTATATCATACAATGTTCAAAAAATGGGGCAGTGGGACAGCTACTGGGAACATCTGTGTGAGATTATCACTAATTGCATCCAGTTGAAAAACATCTACATCACAATATTTATATCACAAAAAAAAAAAAATATATATATATATATATATATATATTTGTTAACACACACATACACATTAGAATTTCTACTTGGTGCAAAATAGTTTACTGAGCTAGTTGGCTTTTAAAATGTTAGAAGGCTAACTTTATTCATACCTCCCCTACGTCAACTCACATTTCAGCAGAGCTTCTCTGGTGACCTAATAAAACTTCACATGCGGCACAGAGACCCAAAACAGCAGGATACAAGAAAACTTGGAATGAGAGCTCATGCTTGGCTACAAGGGAAGGGCATAAAAACACATTTTTTTTTTAACCATCTATGTATTTTTTTATTAAAGACCTTAAAGAAAGAACAGATTCTACTCAGCCAACATCTTTAGTTTCATCATAGGTACTCCAAATTGCATACGCAAGCCAAAATGTTTCAACGTGCACTTGAACAATATTTTGGCTCAGCTGAATTCGAGAAAGATTACTATTTACATGATGTAATGCACACGGTGCCTAAAAGTTTTGGAAACTCTCCACTAAGAACAGCATTGAAAATAGGAGGAATACAATATTTCACTCAGTCAATAATTTTTGTTGTTTTGTCTCTTTTACTTTTGTGTTTGGATTTTGCCTTTTAGTTTTCTTCTATTATAAATAAACTGTAGATAATGAGGATGATTGATGAATGAGTAAAGGTTTGCAAAAAAAAAAAAATACTGGATAAAAGAAAGCATCTCTATGGCTAATTAGGGTTTTATCTTTTATTCCCTGGGGAAGTTAAATATGGCATCCAGTTGGTTAAAGCAGTATTAAAGTCAAAGCCAAAAATATAATTTATTGCAGTTTACCAATTATTAGATGTTGTATCTGCATTAGTTTTCTTTTTCAGGCTTTTTTCCCTTCTGTTTTCACCTGGTGATCTGGCCAGTAACACACTTCCTGTAATAGATTGCCCCCACTTTAGACGAAGGAGCACAGAGACACCTTTGCACAGCAGCATTGTTAATGTGTGGGGAGAGCAGTGTTACAAGTACTAGCAGATTTAAATACACTAATAAATCAAAGCAAAACTCCAGCTAGCACTTTATAAGCAGTTACAGCAAACATCGTTTTTCCCTTTTTTGGATGAAGGTGACAGCACCCCTGTCAATGGTAAATGGTTTGTCTCAACCCTCTAACTGCTAGATCTGCTACGCCCCAAGCAGGAAGGGACGTCATGCCACACAACAACCCAGAAGTGGTTATTATAGGAGAAGGTGGTGGTGAGAGAGCATAGAGCCAGATCCATGTTATCCCTATGCTTATGACATGCGTTTTTATCCTGGTGCAAGGGTATGCACCTAACAATGTGAGCGGGCATTGTGGAAATGGTTTTTAATAAATAAAAGGTTTGAAAGATTTCACACTATGGTAGTCTCCCCCCATCTCTCCCTACATGTTGTGTCAGACATTTAAAAGGAAAGAGTGCAGCTGGCCCAAGAAGGAGAAGGCTGATGGTGGTTATCCATGATACTAAGCGCTGTATGACTCACCTGTGATAGGTAGTCATAAAAATCTGGTGAGTGTTCTGTGTTTATGGTGGAGGATTTCGGGAACACTATGGCACTGATTGTTGGAAATGGAGCACTTTCTTGAGCACGGACACTTTAATAAGTTTGAAGGCATTGTGCATTATACTGTGAATAATTGAAAGCGCTTGGACACTTTATATGCACAGAGAGACGTTATTGAAACACAAAGGCCACTTCACTGAATCATGTTTAATTTTTATTTGTGGATATGAGCATTGTAGAGAATATGCTTGTTTATTGCACGTTTAAACAAAAACTAATAGCGCTGTATAAAAGATATATATAACATATATAACAAACGTGCTCTTGACATTACATAAAAGAAACAAAGGACTTTATTAACTGATACTTTTACCAACCTTTGGCAACTCAGATTTAGGGCTCCTTTTATAATGGAGAGCATATATCTTTTTGCACTGTACACTGCAGCGTTAGTTGTACAGTGTTTAGCCATTGATAAAATGCATGCCATGGTGTGGAGTCTCCAGTGTATTACATACAGTAATCCTCTCTGCTTAATTCAGTGGAGAGAACTCCATGGTTGGAGGAGAGTTGTTCACATATCTTTGACAGGTCATGTGACACAGCTCTCCTCCTGACTTTTTTAAAATCAGAGGTATGTATTTTATTGTAAAATATGTACTTTAAACAGGTAAAATATGTTATAATTTATAATTAAGGCTGATTTATAAAATTACAAACATTTGACTTGTATTTGTTCTTACTATTTTTTGCAAAATATGTATTTCTTTATCATACAGAACTACTAAAATTATGTGTTTTAATATAGGTATAATTATCCTGTCCTGGCAAAAGTTTTTATAAAAAAATTTTTGGTGTACATTAACATGATCTCTTTAACCTAATTTAATGTTTTGAAATAACTGCTTCTTTTACAAAGGCAAGTTTTAAACTTCCATGTTTTCAATTTTCCAGATATAGATTTTGTTACTCTTTCATTGTGTTGAGTCCTGTTGGACCTTCTTTTCAGTTTGTCTTGATGTCAGTTTCTGTTGGCAGCTATCTTTCAAAATGTATAGATTTGAAAGGAAGATAAATGCTTAATTTGTCAGTGATTTGATGAACAGGTTTTACTTTTTCAAATCTCTTATCCACTGGAAGAGACAGCAATAGAGTACTAGTAAGTTTGCGTTTACCTAGGTATTTCTAACCTATCCCTGAAAATAGCTAGTAGCTACAGACATCAGAGGGAGACCAGAAATATATTTCTCTTGACAGATCTTTCCAGGAACATCCATGATGTGAGCACCAGAGTGTGGATCATAAATACTATTCAACCTGCTGCAGATGTCTCTGGCAGACTCTTGATGCCACTAGACACGGGGATCATTATCCAATCTTGATGACAAGTATCTTTTTATATGAATTCTTTCTTTCTTTTTTAAATTTACAGTTGTGTTCAAAATAATAGCAGTCAGACATCACTAACCTGATCAATCACTGTTTTTTGTAGAAATGATATTTCTACATGGTAAATAATTTACTAGCAGGTGTAGTAGAGTAATAGAAATCCAACAGATCCAACAGTCATGACATGCTTGCTGCTGATTCTGTGTAATTGAATCACTAATTGAAAGGGGCATGCTCAAAATAATAGCAGTGTGGAGTTCTATTAGTGAGGTCATTCATTCTTTAAAAAACAGGTAGCAATTATTGCCCTTATTTAAGGAAGGAAGGCAGCAAATGTTGTACATGCTGGTTACAGTGCATTTCTCTCTGAAATTCTGAGGAAAATGGGTTGTTCCAGACATTGTTCAGAAGAACAGCGTACCTTGATTAAAAAGTTGATTGGAGAGGGGAAAACATATGAAGAAGTGCAGAAAATGATAGGCTGCTCAGCTAAAATGATCGCAAATGCTTTAAAATGGCAACCAAAACCTAAAAGACGTGGAAGAAAGCAAAAAATGAAACAAGAAGAATAGCCAAAATGGCAAGGACTCAGCCAACAATCAGCTCCAGGAAGATCAAAGAAGGTCTAAAGTTCCCTGTGAGTACTGTTACAATTAGAAGATGCCTATGTGAAGCCAAGCTATCTGCAAGAAGCCCCCGCAAAGTCCCACTGTTGAAAAACAGGTTTGCTAAAGAGGTTACAATTTGCCAAAGAGCACATTGACTGGCCTAAAGAGAAATGGCGCAACATTTTGTGGACTGATGAAATTAAGATTGTTCTTTTTGGGTCTAGTGGTCGGAGACAGTTTGTCAGACGACCCCCAAACACTGAATTCAAGCCACAGTACACTGTGAAGACAGTAAAGCATGGTTGCACAAGCATCATGATATGGGGATGTTTCTCATACTATGGTGTTGGGCCTATTTATCGCATACCAGGGATCATGGATCAGTTTGAATACATCAGAATACTTGAAGAGGTCATGCTGCCTTATGCTGAAGAGGAAATACAAACCCTGCTATTTTTCTGAACAGTCTAATATTCACTTTTCTTCAATTTTGTTAGAGGAACAACACACATTTGGTATATTTTTCTTCATATTTTGATTTGGAATGTGTAGTGTTCCCGATGCATTTGTGTGTATGGAAATAAAAGCTATTAGAAGGATTTTGAGCTTTATTCACTTTTTTCAACACACTGCTATTATTTTGAACACAACTGTATATATTTTTTTACAAACAAACATTTATTATAGGGTTCTTTCAAGTTGTTATGTCTATAGAGCACGGGTGTCAAACTGGTGGCCCTCCAGCTGTTGCCAAACTACAAGTTCCATGAGGCATTGCAAGATTGACAGTTACAAGCAAGATTGACAGTTGTAGTTTCGCATCAGCTGGAGGGCCGCCAGTTTGACACCCCTGCTATAGAGCATGCTTGGCTTTCTAATTAGTGATCCCAGCACTAGCTATGCATTTGTGGCATGCATGTGTGGCTTGTTAATGCAGATAGAAAATATAGATGTTTCCTGTCTACTAGCACGGATGCAGGGAATGTGTCCCTCTTCTGTTTCAGTCAATTGTGTGTCTGTGTAGATAACCCAATATGCTGCTATTCAGTTATAATTACAGCACTGAAGTAAGCCACCTTCCTGAAACTAGCCTTGCATTTGCCATTTCTTGGCTTTAAGTGGTAAATATAAAAATATATAATATTTTGTGGTTACTTAACCACTTCCTGTCCGGACACTTTTACCCCTTTCCTGTCCAGGCCAATTTTCAGCTTTCGGCGCTCTCACATTGTGAATGACAATTACTCAGGCATACAACACTGTATCTAAATGAAATTATTATCATTTTTTTCAAACAAATAGAGCTTTAATTTGGTGGTATTTAATCATCACTGGGGTTTTTATTTTTTGCTAGAAAAATGAAAAAAGACTGAAAATTTTGAAAAAAAACATGTTTTTCTTAGTATTTGATACTAAATTTTGCAAATAAATATACTTTCTTCATAAATTTAGGCCAAAATCCATTGTGCTACATTTTGTTGGTAGACATAACCCAAATCAGTGTGTATTATTTAGTCTTTGTGAAAGTTATAGAGTCCACAGACCACGGTATATATATTTGATACATTTGAAAATGTATCAATCCTGATGCACGGACTACCTATATAATTTCTTGGGGCCCTAAAATGCCAGGACAGTACAAATACCCCCCAAACTACCCCTTTTTGGAAAGTAGACAGTCTGAGGTATTTAATGAGAGGCATGGGGAGTTTTTTGAAGTTGTCATTTTTTGCCAATTTTTTAAGGAAATGATGAAAGTAAAAAAAATTCTTTTTTTTTTTCCCACAAAGTTGTCATTTAACAAGTTCTTTCTCTCACACGGCATAGGCATACTTGCAATTACACCCCAAAACACATTCTGCTACTCATCCTGAGTATGGCGATACCACATGTGTAAAACTTTTTCACAGCCTAACCACATAGAAGGGCCCCACATCCAATAAGCACCCTTAGGCGTTCTAGGGGCAAAAATTACACATCTAATTTCTTGACTGTCTATCACAGTTTTGGAGGTCCTGGAGCACCAGTACAATTGAATTACCCACAAAATGACCCCATTTTCGAAAGAAAACACCTCAAGGTATGTTTTAAGAGGCATGGGGAGTCCTCTGAAGACTTCATTTTTTGCCACATTTTTTTGGAAAATGTGAAAAGAAAATGAAAATGTATTTTTTTTTACGCAAAGTTGTCAATCTATGAGATATTTCTATTACACAGCATAGGCATATTTAAAATGATACCTCAAAACGCATTCTTTAACTCCTGCTGAATATGGCGATACCAAATGTGTGAGACTTTTTCACAGTCTGGCCACATAGAGGGGTTCCACATCCAATAAGCACCTGTTAGCGTTCTAAGGGCAAAAATTACACATCTAATTTCTTGACTACCTATTGCCGTTTTGGAGGTCCTGGAGCATCAGGGCAATGGAATTATCCACAAAATGACCCCATTTTGGAAAGCAAACACCCCAAGGTATGTTTTAAGAGGCATGCAGAGTCTTCTGAAGACTTCATTTTTTGCCACAAGTTTTTGGAAAATGCGAAAAGAAAATGAAAATGTATTTTTTTCTACACAAAGTTGTCAATCTATGAGATATTTCTAATACACTGCATAGGCATACTTAAAATTACACCCCAAAACACATTCTCTAACTCTTCCTGAATATGGTGATACCAAATGTGTGAGACTTTTTCACAGTCTGGCCACATAGAGGGGTTCCACATCCAATAAGCACCTGTTAGCGTTCTAAGGGCAAAGATTGCACATCTAATTTCTTAACTACCTATTGCTGTTTTGGAGGTCCTGGAGCATCAGGACAATGGAATTATCCATAAAAAGACCCCATTTTGGAAAGCAAACACCCCAAGGTATGTTTTAAGTTCTCCGTCACTCTCATCTGTCATACTCAGAATTTGAAATGCCTCCTCGCTTGTATGTGATCTTTTGGCCATATTTTTGACACTGATCAGGACCCACTGGTATGGCAGTGATCAGGCTGGTGTTGCAGTGAGGGACAGATATCTGGCTGCAGTTGGTTCACACTAGTCACTGTTGGGCAAAAATCAGAGATACAGTGAGGTGGCTGGCAATGTTTTGTGAGTGTGTGTAAACTCTGTGCAAAGGCTGAAAATTACTCACAGTTAGCTGTACTGGATCTCTCTCCTCACAGACGATGGCAGTGAACAGGATCCACTGGTGTGGCAGAGATCAGGGACACTTTATGAACAGGCACACTGTAAGGTGATCAGGGACACTGATTGGGCCACTGTATGGTGATCAGGGACACTGCTGGGCCACTGCGGTGATCAGGGACACTGCTGGGCCACTTGTGTGGCGATCAGGGACACTGTGGCAATCAGGGACACTGTGGCGATCAGGGACACTGCTGGACCACTTGTGCGGTGACCATGGACACTGCTGGGCCACTGCGATGATCAGGACACTGCTGGGCCACTTGTGTGGCGATCAGAAACACTGCTGGGCAACTGCGGTGATCAGGGACACTGCGGTGATCAGGGGCACTGCTGGACCACTTGTCCGGCGATCAGGGACACTGCTGGCCACTTGTGTGGTGATCAGGGACACTGCTGGGCCACTTGTGTGGTGATCTGGGCCACTGCGGCAATCAGGGACACTGCGGTGATCAGGGACATTGCTGGACCACTTGTGCAGCAATCGGGGACACTGCGGTGATCAGGGACACTGCTGGGACACTGCGGCGATCAGGGACACTGCTGGACCACTTCTGCGGCGATCAGGGACACTGCTGGGCCACTTGTGTGGCAATCAGAAACACTGCTGGACTACTGCGGTGATCAGGGACACTTCGGTGATCAGGGGCACTGCTGGACCACTTATCCGGCGATCAGGGACACTGCTGGGCCACTTGTGTGGTGATCAGGAACACTGCTGGGCCAATGTGGGGATCAGGGACACTGCTGGGCCAATTGTGTGGTGATCAGGAACACTGCTGGGCCAATGCGGTGATCAGGGACACTGCTGGGCCACTTGTGTGGTGATCAGGAACACTGCTGGGCCAATGCGGTGATCAGGGACACTGCTGGGCCACTTGTGTGGTGGTCAGGGACACTGCTGGGCCACTGCGGCAATCAGGGCCACTGCGGCGATCAGGGACACTGCTGGACCACTTGTGCGGCAATCAGGGACACTGCGGTGATCAGGGACACTGCTGGGCCACTGTGGTGATCAGGGACACTGCTGGACCACTTGTGCGGCAATCGGGGACAATGCTGGGTTACTTGTGCGGCGATCAGGGACACTGCTGGGCCACTTCTGTGGCGATCAGGGACACTGCTGGGCCACTGCGGCAATCAGGGACACTGCGGCAATCAGGGACACTGCTGGACCACTTGTGCGGCAATCAGGGACACTGTGGCGATCAGGGACACTGCTGGACCACTTGTGTGGCAATCAGGGACACTGCGGTGATCAGGGACACTGCTGGGCCACTGCGGCAATCAGGGACACTGCTGGGCCACTGCGGCAATCAGGGACACTTCTGGGCCACTTGTGTGGCAATCAGGGACACTGCTTGGCCACTGCGGCGATACTGCTGGGCCACTTGTGTGACGATCAGGGACACTGCTTGGCCACTGCGGCGATCAGGGATACTGTGACGATCAGGGACACTGTGGCGATCAGGAACACTGCTGGGCCACTATGTGGTGATCAGGGACACTGACAATCAGGGACACTGCTGGGCCACTTGTTGGGCGATCAGGGCCACTTGTGGGTAATCAGGGCCACTTGTGGGCGATCAGGACCACTTGTGGGCGATCAGGGCCACTTGGGGCAATCAGGGCCACTTGGGGCAATCAGGGCCACTTGGGGCAATCAGGGCCACTTGTGGGGGCAATCAGGGACACTATGTGGGGGCGATCAGGGCCACTTGTTGGCGATCAGGACCACTTGTGGGCGATCAGGGCCACTTGGGGCGATCAGGACCACTTGGGGCGATCAGGGCCACTTGGGGCAATCAGGGCCACTTGGGGCAATCAGGGACACTTGTGGGGGCAATCAGGGACACTTGTGGGGGCAATCAGGGACACGTGGGGCAATCAGGGCCACTTTAGGGGCGATCAGGTGTCACTGAGGTGGAGGGCAGCTAGCTACAACCCTCTTCTTCACTGTTTCTCCTCTCACAGACAACTCCGTGAGAGGAGAAGGAGGCGGAAGCCGCACCATGCGGCTTTTGTTTACACTTAAGCTGTGTCCTTATTGGACACAGCTGATCACATGGTATGGGACCGATTTCATTGGTCCCATACCATGTCACGTAATCCACCGTGTCCGTCGGACTCGGCGATCATCGGGCTCGCGGGTGCGCGCTCTAGGAGCCGCGCACGAGCCTCACATACAAGGTGCCGTTTAGAGACGGCAACCCGCTCCTGTAGGTGTCCCGTCCTGCCGTTTATAAACAGCGGCCGGACGGGAAGTGGTTAAGGCCTAATCATTACATAATGTAAAAACATGCAAAATGCTATCTATTCCTTTTAAGGAACACCTTCCCTAGACTCCGTGGGGTTTATTTACTTAAGCTGGAAAGTGCAAAATCAGATTCAGGTCTGCATAGAAACCAATCAGCTTCCAGGTTTTATTGCCAAAGCTTAATTGAACAAGCTGAGGGTAGAAGCTGATTAGTTTCTATGCAAAAGTGAGCCTGATTTTGCACTCTTTAGCTTTAGTAAATCAACCCCCAAGGGTCTGGTTCCAGCTGCCATGAGAATGGCTGTCCATAGGAATGAATGGGGTTGTAGTGTACAGTTCGGAGACCATGTTGTGGAAAAGATAAGATCAGGGAGGAAGATAAGTAAGTGGTAGTGAGGGGTAGGATATATTAAAGGAAAACTTAATTAAAGTTGAAGTTTTCCTTTAAAGTATAGATGATGTTCAAGGTGCAGTGACCAATAGAAGCTATTTTGAACATAGTTTGCTATATTTATACTAATTGAAGAATTATGATCAGCTGCCTGGGAATATTGCAATTACCATGTTGCTGTTTGGTAAGGACTTTTGAATATGGAGAACATTTTGTTTGTGCCTGAACTGCTTTTCTTTCTCATACACATCATTGAATTCAACTCACAATACTTTAACACAAGGATAAGGGTCTTTTCTTCAGGCATATGGCTATACATTCTAAACATCATTGGACCAAGCTGAAAATAACTGTTATTTTTTTAAACTAAGAATCATTATCCTGGGGTGTTCTCTTTGTGCCTTAAGCGAATTGCAAGTGCAAAAGGAACTCATAAGCAGCCTAAGGCAACTAAGAGTGACTAAAATGTATTATTTGTATTGTTGGTCTGCACAGAGATGGGCATTAACTTTTATAACATATGGCTTTATTTAAAAAGAGTTCTTAGCACTAAATCTTAAATACAGTAAACTATAGAACCAAATCATATTTCACGCTGCTAAAGTCAAACCAATACAAGATGAACTCGGGTTGTCTACTATGGGTGGATCTGATATGGTCTAAAAAGTGTAAAGAGATAAGCACTGTGTTAGGCCCTATTGACATATCGTATAGCAGGAACGAAACTTCCCACTCATGATTTTATGTGCACAATTGTCATGTGATTTAATGTGCAACCCATTCGGCAATTTACGGCAACCCATTCATGTGAATGTGCATTTTTTGCTCAAAAGAAGCTCAGGGACCAAATTTTGGACCTGAGCTAGGTGTGCTTGTACACGTGCGACTCTTACACGATTTGTCATATGACAATTGCAGCACTGCACAGTGAGGTCCACAATGTTTCTGCAGAATACACCTGGAGTTAAGCAATATAGCCTGGTTTAAAACTCATCTCAGTCTGTGACTGGACAGTGAAAGAGCAGAAGCACACTAATGAGGTCATCACTCTGCTCTCTCTTGTTAGAAAGCTTCCAGAGATACAGGAACAACACTGTGTAATGCAGCAGAGCCTGGGTCCTGCTGTGTAGAGGATTAAATAATGCTAATATCAAGAAAAAAAATCAGGTATTTTTTCTAGTTGTGTGGAAAATTATAGTTTTTATTTCTTTAAATACTATATAACTGTTTTTTCATAGCTGCTTGAAACTGTACTTTAAAGCAAACCTATCGGTATGACGATCGTGGCATCAGACCTCCAGCCCTTCTCACCAAACTCGTGACCAAAGGACTAGCCAATCTAAAACTGCGATGTCACGTGCGTAACAATGCCATGCCCAGCTGCACCCTGCACAAAGATTTTCCAGCTCACTGGACCACAGTCGATTTACCGGCAGCCTGAGAGCGATTGTTACTGGGTCAGGTTAATTACACAATTAAACCTTCACACTGCCACCTTTTTATACAGAGAAAGAGGAAACTCGGCAATATCAGCAATAACACTATGATGGTGGAAATAATCGTCTGTATACCACTGTCACCGCAGGCAGGTTATACAGAGGGTTAAACACACACAGTAGTGCTCTTCAGTGGCAGGAATTTGTAATTTGCATTAAAGAGTTTTAGAAACAGTTCAACCCTTTCAGAAAGTAAGATTTATTACTAAACGGGTGCAATCAAAATATTTACAGAAGAAGATGTAGCCAATATATATATATAAATATACAGAGAACAATAGCACAGCAAAGAGATAACAGAAAGGAATTTAAAGGGTTAAAGTACTTGCCAGTCAGCCTTGGTTTAATCAGCTTCAAGTTCTATGAGCCCAAAAGGATTTCTTGTCTCTCACTGTCAGTTTCGATGTTAAAACATGAGACTCTTCTTCTCTCACACATAGCTCAATTCAGCCCTAGCTTTTCTAGCAAATCCACAGGGTGTCTCCCTGGAGCAGTAACCCAATCATCTCTTTTAGGGAGGGAAGTGTAGGTGGAGACCTAAGTTATAACCAGAAACTTTCATAGCTTATATTTTGGAACATAACTTTTCCTAGGTACATGTAACATTCCACCCACGGGTGGATTAGTATGCAGAATCGTCTGCTGAATGTCTACATATGAAATATGACATACCTGCTGGGATGGTTAAGGAGATTTTATTTTCTGCTTTCCTGTTGATCTCAGCTAGGGAATGTAATATACCAAACAATTTGTATTAACGTGACCAATCTTAAGATATGCCTGTTTTTTATGTAAGTCTCTCATATTCCAATATATGAAATCATAGGGGAAAATGGATGTTGAATGTGGTGTCTTGTTTTATACCTTCTCTGGAATGTCTTTGAAGTCCCGTGAAGGACTTGGTTTACGCTTTTACGATATCCCAGATTGCACAGCTACCAGACAGCTAGGCCCCAGCTCCGTTGGGGTTTTATAGCTCGGAGCTCTCCTGCTGTGCCTGGTTTGCCTGTGACATCTGTTATCACCCAGACCACATGCCACTCAAGAGCGAGGGAGGGGGGTGATTGGAGGAGAAAGCCTGTTTTGGGAGGGAGAGATGAGACAACATGGAAGGGTTCTTAACAAAATGGAGGACCGCGTCCATCTCTGTGGGCAACAATTGCTACAATCAGCATTTAAACGATTTTTATATGGGGCTTACATAACATTAGGTACCTGCATTCTTGTCCCAGTGTCTGGTAGAAGGGCCCTTGACTCCTAAATTAGTAACCAGTGTTTCAGTCTCTGGCTCTGGTTTGACCCCTTCATGAACCTTCCATATTTCTTTTAGCCCAACACTGCTTTAGGTGGGTTCATTATCCAGGATGGAAGCAAACCCATGGCAGCAACCAAGAAGCTGTTGGCTAATAAAATGCATGGGGGGTGGGCATGTTCTAGTTGTTGTGGGCCATATCACTTCCACCTGAACACTGGCAGTCAACGTAACTAGAATGCAGAGCTGGCAGCATGTTTAAAAGCCCTAGATACCAGTGCCATTTATAATTGGAGTTGAGAATCAAGAGGCATACATGTGATGCTTGTGAAGTTGCAAATGTGTATGATTTATACAACCTTCTTTAGCAAAAGTGACATTTATAAAGGAAAAAAATGTTAATTAAAAAAGCTGTGAAATGGCAGCTTCAGGTTGATTTGTTCTGTTTGTAAACCCCTCACATAATAAAGAAATTGACAGGGTTTCCACTAAAAATGCATACCAGACCCTTTTCCTTGATGAGGGCCCTGTATGGATTGAAGGGGGGAACCCCATGCAAAAGCTATAAATATAAGGGTAGAAGCTCTGCAAAATCCATACCTGACCCTTATCTGAGCATGCAGTCTGGCAGGCCAGGAAAGAGTGAACATGCACCCCCTTCCTTCTGAACCATAACAAGCCACGTGCTCTCAACATGGGGAGGGTAACATGTCAAATGAGTATCCTCTAGAAAAGAACCTTGTCCTCACGTTGATAAAGACAAGGGCCTCCTCTCTACAACCTAGCCTTTTGATTGGGGGGGGTTCTGTGGATAGGGGGCATTAAAGGAATCTGTAACCCCACTTTAAAAGTAAGCAAATAAATAAATAAATGTTAATAGTAAATTAAGCACCACATACTTTGACTCACAATGTAAATCAATTTCCAATCACGTCATCCAGTGATGTAGATCCATGCCAGTCATGATGAATGTGGGAACCAACCCACCAAAAGAAAAAAAGCACTGACCACTGATATGATCCGCTCCCAATAACTGCTCACTGTGAGGGACAGCTCCCTAGCTGACAGTGAAATGTAAACAAAAAGGTGCAGTATACTCGATGTAATTGACCAAAAATAATTAGCATGACCATATTTGGTCAATTACATCTGCTGGGTCCCCACATGTCAGTGACATCCCCAAGTATCCCCCACTCTTTTTTATAAACTGTAGGGATTGGAAGCTGTATTGCTTATTCATACATATAGGGGAATCTCTTTCTAGGGGCCCCCTTATTTTTAAAGGAGTTTCCTAGAATCTGAAAAACCCTTTCACCCACAGACCCTTACAATGACCAGGCCAGGGTTGTGGGGAAAGGGCCCTTGTCCCCATCAACATGAGGGCAATGTGCTATGCCAGGGGGTCCCCCTTGGCACAATACCCTCCCTATGTTGAGCGCAAATGGCCTGGTATGGCTCAAGAAGGGTTTAGCATACTCACCCCTTCCATTTTCCTGCATGCTTGGATAAGGGTCTGGTATGGATTTTGGAGGGATTCCATGTCATATGTTTCTTGTTTTTTTTGTTTGGGTTCCCCCTTGAAATTTGGGGATCATCACACAATTTTGTCTTTTTTTTTCATGGACCTGAAGGGTCTAGTATGAATTTGATGAAGAGGTCCAAAACTATATGTTTTTCTTGTCCATTTGTTTACATTCAGTTGTCAGTTGGAATTCCTGGCTAGCAGATAAAAGACTGTCCCAGGAATGACTTACTTGTTGTTAGGACAAAAGCTACCTAACAATCACCCTGAGTGGGAAATTGTCACATTTAGCAATGGTAGTAATACTGTTGCCAAAGTTTTCACTTCCCTCTTCAGCTGAAGATTCAGTTTGACTGAACATCCTTTTAGTTTGGCTGTTTGTCAAAACTCCAAAAAGTAGAATTCAGTCCAAACATGGGTTCAGACTAAATCCCTAATATGCGTGCAGTCACATCCATGTTTTTGGTATTTAACATGAGCACCAACTAAAAATATTTTACACAGTATGTCCACAAGTTTATTTTACCCGGTAGCAACCAAATAGGGTCAGTTATAATTGGCTGGTATTGTTAACACACTTACAAATTAGCATTTACAAATAATATCTATTTACAAATAATAACTCACTAGTAAGTATACAGCAAAAATTGTTTTCAACTTAGTTACTGCCATTAGGCTTAGTTTACACTTGGGTTGGGAGGTGCTAAAAACATATATATATACATTATCCCCCTTGTCACATTTGGCAGGCAATACCACCCACCAAACGCAACCCATTCAAAAGAATGGGACCTTGTAGCAATTGTATGTATTGCGGTGTAGTAGTGTGGGCTTTAGGGGTTAAAATAGGCAGAGAAAAGACTACATTATGCCTCGTTACCTCCCATCAAACGTCCTTGGAAAACAAGTCACCATGGCTCACTCTTCAGAGGGCTACCATAAAGGAGTCCTTAACGTAGCACCACAATATGTATTAATTACACTGTTCAACAGGTAAAAAGTTTTGGGCATAAAATTAGCTAATCTTACATAATTTTGGGGTGCTGAAAACGAAAATGACCCTAAAAAATGTTGATTGGCTCTAGTTTCCATGATATATTCACCCATCTAATGACGTAAGCCATTCAAAATTATGATGCAACTTCAGCTGCATATTGCACAATTGATACTGGTGACCAATAGAAAATTGCATGTATACTGAGATGATGCAATATTAGCCTTTAATTGCATCACTTCACTGCATAAAAGCTGCAGTATCTGTAGCTGATTGTAGTTCGACAGCGTCTTTACATTTCCTTTTATGCTTATATAGGCTACTCAGTAATGCCTCGAACTTGTGTGAATAAAGCAGATAATTTCTGCTATATCTGCGGTGAAATAACTTTTATCTCACAAAAAAGGAGGATAACAGGAATGATTAAGAAAGCCTACAACTTGTATTTTGGCTGCAAGATAGGAGACCAGGACAAGAGCTGGGCACCACATATATGCTGCAATTCTTGTGGGACGGCACTGGAGCAATGGTTGAATGGAAAAAAGGCATCTATGCCTTTCGCTGTGCCAATGATTTGGAGAGAGCCAACAGATCATGTTAGTAATTGTTACTTTTGTATGGTGCCTCCAATTGTAAAAGGGCTAAATAAGAAGAAAAAGTTATCTGTGCACTATCCAAATATTCCATCGGCAATACGTCCAGTTCCTCATGGAGAGGGGCTACCAATTCCTAAAGCACCAGAATCCTTCGTGGTTGAGTCAAGTGAGGAAGAACCTGAAGCGTGTAGTCACGTGCAGTTGTAAGAGATAGCCCTTTCCTCGAATACAAGAGAAAAGCCAAGAGAAGCAAAACCGACACAAACTGAAGACAAAACTAGTGAGAATCCTAAGTATTAAAATGATTCAACTTAGCTTATGGCTATAATTTTTCTTGGTAATCCTATGCAATATATTATGCCATTTAGGCTTTGTTATGTAGTCAATATCACTTGCTTTATATTTGTGGAAAGACATCTATCTATATAATTATTGTGCATTATGTAGTCATTACGCCTATAGTAGAAAACTTTCCGTTTACAGAAAAACTAGAGCCAATTGACAAATTTCATTGTTATATTTGAACTCAGAATGTGAAATTCATTAAGAAATGGATCCTTTTGTTTCCAAAACTGGCAAAAAATAAAAATTTGTTGAACAGTGTTAGTTTCCTCCCCCTTTCTTTCTTTTTTCCTTCTTCTTTGTCTCCAATATCTTTCTTTCTTTTCCTTTTTGTGTTTCTTTGCTCTTTCTTGTTTTTTTTTCTAGCTGATGCTGTGTCCTGCCTCACGAGAGCCCCGACTCCCGTTCTTGGGGTTTGTGGCCTTTAGTACCGGTATCTGGGGTGGCACAGATGTTCCACCAGAGAGAGGCTTGGCTCACATTTTCCTCGGCCGCTTCTCTCCCTGGATTTTTTTCCCGTGCGTTGGTGCGACACATGACGTCATCTTGTCATCATCAGCTGGTGACACTACGTGCCTTGTAGCCGGGGAGGGGTTGCTTCAGCCACTCTGAGTGGCGATAGGCCTGTCCCAACTCACTCTAGTTTCTCAGATGTTGATTGGAGTATTTTCAAGCCTTTCTGGGGGTATAAAGACACTATTGTGAGAGCTCTTATACCGCTTTTGCAGCCATGGTGATACCTTACTTCAGCAGACCTGGTATGTTTTATATATATGTATACCACATCAGTGGCTTTATATGCCCCTTTCTTAGATATTATCATCTGTATTTGTTATAGGCATATAATACCAGAAAGATCTTTTCCCTATGGGATTTGGATGCCAAGTCATTTATTCACTTTAACCTCCCTGGCGGTATTCCCGAGTGTAGCTCGGTTTAAAGTTTCAGTACCACAATCGGTAACCCCGAGCTACACTCGGGAATACCATGCGCACTGCTCCGCGATCCCTCTATCACTTACCTTGTCCTGCGCTCCCACGATGTCCCTCCTGCAGTGTCCCCGGCAATGTAATCCGGCGGATGCCGGCATCTGTCATCTGGGTTCCGTCCACTGCGAGCGTCGGGACGTATGGGGAACGGAACAGCGGGAAATTTGAAAATGACAAAAAGTGACATTCACTAAAATCACATAGTAAAACATTACTGTACCAAACCATTTCACATACATTTTGTCCCGAGTGCTTTGTCCTGTGCCATGCCTACATTTTTTCTGTTCTTTCTGCCTGGAAACTGAGAAACGTCCATGATGTCCAAAATGCATCCCTTTAGGTCAAAATCGGTTTTAGACAAGCTAGAGAACAGCGATAGTAAATCAGAACCACTTGCAGAATTGAGTGATAATGATTCGTGGGGAAATTCGTCATCAGACACTGAAAACAATTTTGCGACTTTGCTCAGTGATGTGCAAACTTGGCGCTATATTTCAAATTTCAGTGTTTTTGGTTTGATTATATTATTGAATTACATTACATATTATATTATTATTTTTTATGATTATTTATTAAATTATAATTTATAATTTCGTGTTTCAAGTTTTATCCTACCCGGGATGTTTACTAGACTCTTGTTCGGACAGATTTCAGTGAGTTATTCCTAAAAATTACAGGCCTACAATAAAAAAAAAATACATATTTCCTTCAAAAAAATTTACTGCTTTGAGCACAGAAATATGGACATAATCAGACTGCTAGGGAGGTTAAGTGCTTCTTGCCACTCTTTACACCCCCAGTAAGTGCTCTCCTTTTTCCGGTCCTTCTGATTTATCGATTCTTTGGTATATATGTATTATTACAAATTATTCATATCTCATATTTACTCATACAGTATTATCTGCAACAATATTGACGATCAGGCAATCTTTTTTGGTCGCCTTTTAGTGGTTGTGGCGGGGCCCCTCCAGGAGACAAATGGAGCGGCGGTTGTTTCTCCTTGTTTCTCTCTTTTTCCACTTCTGTCATGAGAGAATTGTGTAAGCATTGGCTACATTCACTTAATTATTGGTTTTAACTCATTGCCAGTCGTTTCTATACTTTTCACCCCTGAATGGGGCTATGCAAGTGTATAATTATGAATGTAATTATATTGTCTGTTGTATCCATATAAGATCTGAGATATATATTGATATGTTTATTATAGGCGGCATGTTTTCGGAGCACTTCTGAAGAAGAGATTGTGATTGGTCTTGAAACACGTCAAGTGCAGATACTTGCATGACTCATCTTTGCCTATTTATTGTATTATCATGTCTGGTGATACCGCCATACTTTGTAACTATATGTCTTTTATAAGATTGTATAAATAAAATATGGTTCTCTTTTAAATTGCCATTTGTTAGAAAACTTTTTTGTCTAATGTGTGCCTTAAAAGTCCCACCAACAAGAAGGCTTCCCCACTGGATTAATTAGTAAAGTCGTAATAAAAAAAAAAATCACTAGACATTTGCATATTAAAATTTACATCTACTATATCAGACATTTCCAAGACATGTGACAGTGATCCATGACTTATTAAGATAAAACTTAGTTTTGTTACATATTTATTAAAACAAATGTTTTTTAAAATGCTGCCAATATACAGTAGTTGCCTGAAATCAGTTTTTAGATTTTCTACTATTTTTTCTTTTAATATATATTTATTTATTCACTTTGTTTTTTGGTTTTATAATGGCTTGTACCATTGTTTTGTGTAGCGCAGCATTTTTTCACTTCACATTAGGAAGGTGTGTACTATTCTGACTGAGCCAGTGTGATTTGACTGCATTGTGCAGTTATCAGTTTAACTGGAAAGGAGGTGTTTAGGCAGAATATCTGTAGAAAAGAGCAATAGGAAAATGAGAAGGTGCCATAGGTAGCATCTAGTAAACAGGTAGGTGTTACCTACCTATGGAGCATGACAGAGGTATGTATGTGCATCAACACAAAATTACAAATTGCTAAGGCTGAATTACAGGTAGGTAATTGTCAGATAAACCAGTTCACATATGTATTCCAAGTATATTATTTTCTGTTCGACCAGAGCCCAACTTAAGGTGCTTATTGTTAGTTTGCTGGATAATTATATGTCTTCTAGCTTACAATTGAGAGATCAAAGCTAAAATATTTTATTCTAGGGGTGATAGAGTAATTTTCATAACTGACATACATGAAGTAATCCATGCAAACTAAAGAATCATGTATGACTGTATAAACAAGTATCAAATCCAGTTACTATGTGATGCACAAGCCTCAGAAAGTAAACAGCAAACTTCCTTTTCTTTCTCTGATTGAGCTGAAACCTCCATCATTTGTGTCTCACACATTCCCCTCCCAGACACTGCAGCACAGAGTGGGAGGGATTTGGCAAGAGGGGTGATGCTGTCACTCCATGGAGAAGTGAACAGGACTGGGTGTGGCCAGGTGCTGGATGACAAATTACAGGCTTGCAAATCAGCAGTGAGAATACTAATAGCCACATCCCTGCTATATTTCTTCATCCCATTGTAGTGCAAGCAGACACTGCCTATATAAGAGTTCTATGAATTCAGGAGCATCACAGGAAGCTGCATATGTGGACTACACTGGCAGAATCAACAGGTATTTGAGGGCCTCATACACATTAAAATATGTCCATATACACTTTATCTGTCTGCCAGGAGCTGGCAGTTTAAGAAATGTTCAATCTGGTGTGTATTTACATGCATTAATGCCGGTATGAATATAGAAGTGCAGCACTACAATTTTTCACTCTGCACTTCTATAGTCATATTTTTGTTGGGATTCTTGCCTATACCTTAAGTGCTAGCTGCTCGTATATATTTATTAGTGCCCGCCTGTATATTTTGATTATATTGATGCAGGTATGTATGTACGTAAGGGGTATTCACGTAATTTCATTCAGTTAGCTAAAACATTCATTTGTTCTAGCCATTAGGCTGAAATTACACACATGTGTTTATTACGCCAGTATGCTTCTCTCTGAATGCAGGTTTGGGTCTTTTCTTTTTTTATACCCCCAAGCACTGGTCTAAAGTAGCCCCCATGGTGCATGCCAGGTCCATCCACCGGCTGCTCTGTGTATTTTTCTCCTACAGACTTCTGGGATATATGACATGATATCTCAGGAGGATGAGGGAGCAGGGAAATGCCATTCTCACCCAGATAAGAATGGTAACTGGGGAAACGGGTACAGAGTAAAAAATAAAAGAAAAAGGTAAACTGATAGAAAAAAAAAACCCTTCTTGTTTTGCTTTAAGAAGTGAAAAGGGCTGGGTAAGTGCAGTGAGGTATGGGCACTTACAGGGTGAATATCCACCTTACATGCAGCAGCATGTTTTTTTAATGGAAAGCCAAAGTTCTACTTTGAGTAGACCTTACAGGAGAAGTATAGCCAAAGCTTTTTTAGCTAAAGAAAAAAAAGGGGAGATGCACGCTAAAGGAACAAATATTGTTAAAAATCATACAGATCTACAATCAAAACAGAAAATGTAATAAAAGTCCATCAAATGTCCATGGTATGAATTCTATGTGGGCACCAGTGGTAGCACCCTCCAGAGTAAAGCTGAAGCTCTGTAAACTGTATAAGAGAAGAACACAGAGGAGCGCTAGACTAAGTGCAGTATATTTACAGTTCTAATGTGAGTAAAGAACCTGCACCAAAAAAGAAAAAAAAATATATAAACCCGTATTAAATGCTGCTGCTCATTGATGACAAAACATCAAACAAATAATATAAAGTGAAAAACCAGCGCACAAAATAAATACAATACGTGAAAAAAAATATCCAAAAAATGTATAAAAAATGTCCAAATAAATATGTGTTGCAAATAAAGTCCCAATCCAAAAAAATTGAGATATTTAAACCAACGTGCTCCAAAATCAGCAAAATGGTATCATGCAAAAAAACTTCAATGTGTCCACACCATCCGTGACATACAACATGCAACGCACTCACCAAATGTATTGGACTCTCTTGGATTAAGAGTCAAAGATGCTTTGTGGATATTAAATATCATCCACAATAGGGGTTTGCACTGATCAGAAAAAACTCCAAAGGAACTTCCACACAAATCGAGAAATAAAGAGCAAGACGTCACAACCGGAAATTACGTCAACGCATTTCGCCCTTCCACCAGGCATTATCAAAGAAGGAGCTAGGGGCTCCGAGCGTGTAGTCTGTCCTGTGTTCTTGAGAGCTTCCAACTGACCCTCCTACTTCCAGTGACGTCACTTCCTCTAGTGCGGTCCCTGCTGGTCGTGCGGTCATTTCCTAGATGCCGACGTCGTTGATCGGCTCCAGCCCAGCCACACACCCAGGGGAGTCCCTTCACTGCACCAACGGCTCCAGCTGTCATTCTGGCTTGCCCAGCGATACCCTATAGGATGGAGGAGAGTTGTCCTACACAGATGACCTTTTATGCAGATGAGCTTTATTATATTTTTGTTCTTGTGAGTGTTTTTATACCTATCCATTAAATGTGACAACAAATAATCTTCGCATAGCTTTTGGCTTTTTTTCCTCTATTTCTACATACAGAGTTGGTCTTACTCTATAGGACAGCAGCCATCAACCACTTACCACGTCATTATACAGAGACTCTTTATGGACTTTATGTATTTACCACTTGTGTGCCTACAGCACTTATCATGTTTTTTTACCATTCATTTTCATACCTATTTTCCCTAACCCCCCTCCTTCTCCCCCCCTCCCCTTACCCACTCCCTTCACTGAAGTGTGGAGTATCTATGCACTGAGCGCCAGATCCTTCTCTGTCCCTATGGTAATCCAATGGATGGAGTAGTTGTACCAATCCAGGCAGGAGCAGCGGTGAGTGTCCAGACGCCGCTGGAACCAGCATGGAACGCAAAGATGGAGTGGTACTGGAAATCATGACACCAAGGAGACGTAACTCCGTACAAGGGGTGGTATTCCATCCACCGGATTACCATGGGGGCCTTCCCACATGATTTTACATGCTAAATCACATCTGTCTAATAGTGAGTTCTCAATTTGCTTATTTTTAATAAACAGAACTGTAAATATACTGCACTTAGTCTGGCGCTCCTCTGTGTTCTTTTCTTATAAAGCTTTTTTGGCTATAGTTCTCCTATGGATCACAGGAGCGCAGTTTGCTCTGCACTTATGTGACCAGTTTTTAGCCGAGAGCGTGCTAAAGCCCACTGTTGGCTGTCATCACAGAGCCTGTATAGGCTCTGAAAAGATCCAAATCATATGGTCAGGATAGACCCAGAAGCCTGGACTGACACATGGCTAAGCCTCTCAGCGATCCACTGAGAGTCAGCCCTACCACCCTCCTCCCCAGCCCAGTGCTCCAGTAACCACTGGAGCAGCAGAGCCAGAGACTGACATCCATGGCTCTCTGCTCAGAGCAGAAGGGAGATCTGAGCGATCAGCAGTGATTGATCGCTCAGTTCGCAGCGTAGAGCAGGCAGGGGGACAGATGCAGCAATGGATCAATTTTGTATCCACCTAGGTATCTTTTTTTTAATACAGTATATCCCATTTTTCTCTTTTATCTTAGTTAATAATGAAACTAATTTCAATCCCTTTGGTCTGTGGTCTGAAACACCAAATAGCCCAATGTAACATTTAGCTTCATTCAGCATTGGCCCCCCTTTTGGGAAGTGGCACCAGTGCTAGCTACAGTAGGAAGGTGGGACCTACATGCAGGCAGAGCTGCTACTTGGCTACTCAGCTAGATTCAGTCCAAATGTCAAAATGCTAAAAATGTTCCTTAAATAAAACTCTTTTGTATTTCCACAGGTTTTCACCTCCTATATTCTGCTATTTGGTAAGCATCGTGCCATCCCTGTGGCTTCTTGAAATAAACCATGATCACCAGGTAAGTTTTATGACCAGAAATAATAAGTTATCTTACCCTTGTGGGCAATTTGTTAGTGTATATTTGCTAAAATATTGTTTGGGAATTAGGAATTTGGGTGTTGTTATTGATCAGGAGCATTAAAACCATGGGTTTGCAAGCAGTTCCGGCAGTGGGATTGGAAAAGGAAAGGTTTCTGTTGTTGGCCCATGCCTGTGGGAAGCAAAGACAAAGTATCAGCTTTTCCTTGTATTTCAACACATTGTATTAGCAGAAATTAAGTTATCACAGGTAAGATATTCCTTCACTTTCTGTATGGGTTCCAAGATAAGAAATTAAGAGCTTTATTTCATGAGGACAGATGAGGCAATAAAAGCCCTTTCTATTCAGTTTGGAGAAGGGTTTGGACCTCTTCTGGGTATCTATTGCTGTGTGTGTCTCTGTTGGGGAAATCCTTCTTAATGTCTGTGTGTGGACATCAGGACAGAAAATGAGAAAATTCACCCCAGCAGGGCCACAGACAGCAGTAACAATCTGAAGCTTTCCTACTCTATCCAAAACCTAAATCAGAATCCAAGTGTTTGGCCTCACCTTTTGGCCACTTATGGACTTTTGCTATAGAGTGCAAAAGTGTGCAGCATGTGTGCACATTATGGCACACTTACCAATTAAAGTATCCTCCTACAGAGCTGCAATACCTGCAACCTCTCTCCAGTGCTGGAGCTTCCATCTTCTCCCCATCTTATTCCAGGTTCTTGAGTCATTGGCCAGGCTAGGATGACAGGAATGACTGAACATATGTTACAGATGCTTGTCTGGGGGTCCTCGGGTACATCGTCTGCTCCAGCAAGGAGAATGAGGTGCAGCTCTGCTGAATTCTATAATCCAATTATGAGCAAGCAAAGATGCTGTTATTTTTATTTTTTTGTACATGATTGGATTAACCCCATAGTGCCTTCAATGATTTCACTTTGCAGATGTACAGCCATGAGATTCAATGATCAGGGGTGCCTAGGGACAATGAGTGCACTGCTCTTTTGCAAGAAGAATGGCAGGAAAAGGGCACAGGAAGGGGTTCTGCTTTGACACAATTTACAGTAATATGCAATAGCAAGCATTAACTTTTTGAGTTCAGATACACTTTAAAGCCAGGAGCGGACTGACAACTCATGGGCCCCCTGGGCAATAGGGGATCATGGGGCCCCTGTGTCCTTGCCCAAACTCAAAAAAGCCTATGAAAAAGGTACCAGGGGCATCTCATGGGGCCCCCTATTGACCCTGGGCCCTCAGGCAGTGCCAAGTTTCCAAATGGTCAGTCCACCCCTGCTTTAAGCATTTCTCTTTTCTACATTGATGATTCATCTTCATGTGTGGTTAAAATGACTTACTGAGGCACTCAAAAACACATTCTGAAAGTCTGAGGAAAAAATGCTTTCCTCAATTTACAACCCAGTACAGGAACAGTAAACTCAGTTTTGACATGAGGAGGAAACAGGGTCTTATTATGACTCTTGAAGTGATGTCAGAGCGCTCCAGACACAGCATTCCCTTACCCCATTCAGGAAAGGACATGCTGACATATTTTAACTGCTACATTCCATTTAGCTGTCTGCTTCTCTCCTTACTATATATACTATAGGAAACACTGCAGTAAATAGTAGTACATAGTAAGTGTATCTGGAAAGCTCTTAATAATGGAGGCAAAGACTTGTAACATCACCAAATAATGACGAAATGTTATTTCTCTTTGAAAGCAATATTCATTCATTCTAAAATAAGTTGTGAAAAATGAAATGTGTATTTGTTCTTCCTTTCCAAATCTTTAAAGAACCTTATGCAACATTCTTTCATAATGATAATTGTAAACTAATTTTACTAAACAATCAATCACTACCACACCACAGAGGGGGTGTTCAACCACCCGGTACTCAAAGTGAATCTACAAACAAAAAAGTAAATGAGCAACAAAATACATATAATCATAATTACAATAACCCCATATGGATCACTGCAGCCTCCTTAACAATTATTTAGATATGTACAAAAATCCACACAAATATATATAACTTCAGGAGGTGCTAAGTGTTCCCTATAAAACGTGCTTCAAATATATTAGTACGCACATAAAAACTAAAAATCACAGAATATTATAATAAAGTACAAAAAAAAATCCAAAACAGTCCACCACAATACGCAGTGCTCTTATTTTGCTTAAGAAATCAATATCCCACAATATACACCCAGCTGGTACAGAAATCAGACTTTATTCCACCCCTGATTCGTGATTCACCACTCCCAGTACTTAGTCTCACTCATCGGACCACTATGCATCTCATAAAATATGATTGGCATAAAGCACTTTGAATCAATATGGCCTCTTCGCCACCATTCATTTTTTTGCCCCCAGTCTGGCTCATAAGGTGGTCCCTAAAATGTTAAACATATGAAGAAAGGCTGCAATAGTGTAAATACCATAAAACAACGTAAAATGTATTCAGCTTTGGTTAAAATTCTCACATAAGCAAGTAAACAAACAGCAACTGCAACAACGCCACCCATCAGTGTGCTGGCTCACGGTGTCTCACAGGGCCCTTCCAAATGCCGCTGTCATTGTGTCACTTTCAGGATGGCGTATTACATCACTTTCAGGCCATCCTGCACTTCCAGGCCAAAAAAAACCTCAAGACAATGACTTCAGTGTTCAAAAGGACAGTTCCCAGATCGGGATACTGTGTGGAGTCTATATTTCCTCTAGAACAATGCTCTAGCAGTGCAGCCCTCCTCTGATGGGGAATACAACCATATACTGCAAAAGAACATACAGGGGGCGCAAACACCTAGTGCATTACACAAAAATGTGGCTAGTCTGATGTTGTGACAACCCGCCTAATTGCTGACTTCTTTAAAGGGTGAGATGCCACCAGGGGCAGACTGACCATTCGAGCACTCGGGCACTGCCTGAGGGCCCAGGGTCAGTAGGGGGCCCCATGAGATGCCCCTGGTACATTTTATAGGCCTTTTTTTAGTGTGGGCAAGGACATAGGGGCCCCATGATCCCCTATTGCCCGGGGGCCCCATGAGTTGTCAGTCTGCCCCTGGATGCCACTGAGCCTGGTTTAGAGCAATACAAATTAGTGACATACAGTATGTATTGTAAAGATGCATGATGTTTCAATAGTTAGAGTTATTGGCTTTTATGTGCTAGCAGCATAACGTATCCACTTTCAAGTCAGCAGTTTACCACTTCTTGCAATCAGCAGAAGTATAACACAAATTGGCTGAATAAGCATCAGCAACCACCAGCATATATCCACACAGTGGTGGAACTGCATCTGTCCAACTCCTACCAAGGGTTTTTGGTCACATGCTCATTGGTTGCATCTCACTAAACCCCCCCTAGATTGATGAGGTTCCTTGTGAGTCCAGGAAAATTTGGGGGGCTAATATCAGGTATTTAAGCTTATCTTATATAAAACTATATTTAGGTATGTTTATATATGTGTGTGTGTGTATATATATATATATATATATACACTATATTGCCAAATGTATGGGGACGCCTGCCTTTACACGCACATGAACTTTAATAGCATCCCAGTCCATAGGGTTCAATATTGAGTTGACCCGCCCTTTGCAGCTATAACAGCTTCTTCTGGGAAGGCTGTCCACAAGTTTTAGGAGTGTGTCTATGGAAATGTTTGACCATTCTTCCAGAAGCACATTTGTGAGGCCAGGCATTGATGTCAGACTAGAAGGTCTGGCTCACAGTCTCCCCTCTAATTCATCCCAAAGATGTTCTATCGGGTTGAGGTCAGGATTCTGTACAGGCCAGTCAAGTTCTTCCACCCCAAACTCACTCTTCCATGTCTTTATGGACCTTGCATTGTGCACTGGTGCGCAGACATGTTGGAACAGGAAAGAGCCATCCCCAAACTGTTCCCACAAAGTTGGGAGCATGAAATTGTCCAAAATGTCTTGATATGCTGACACCTTAAGAGTTCCCCTCACTGGAACTAAGGGGCCAAGCCCAACCCCTGAAAAGCAGCTGCACACCATAATTCTGCCTCCACCAAATTTTACACTTGGCACAATGCAGTCAGGCAAGTACCGTTCTCCAGGCAGCCGCAAAACGCAGACATGTCCATTGGATTGCCAGACAGAGAAGCATGATTTGTCACTCCAGAGAACACGTCTCCACTGCTCTAGAGCCCAGTGGCAGCGTGCTTTACACCACCGCAGCCAACATTTGTATTCCACTTGGTGATGTAAGGCTTGGATGCAGCTGCTTGGCCATGGAAACCCACACAAAGTTTGGAAGTCTTTAGCTATTGACTCTGCAGACCATTGGCAACTTCTTAGCACTGTGCGCTTCAGCATACACTGACCCCACTCTGTCATTTTACGTGGCCTACCACTTCATAGCTGAGTTGCTACTGTTCCCAGTTGCTTCCACTTTGTTATAATACCACTAACAGTTGACTGTGGAAGATTTAGTAGCAAGGAAATTTCATTTATTGCACAGCTGGCAACCTATCACGGTACCATGCTGGAATTCACTGAACCCCTGAGAGTGTCCCATTCTTTCGCAAATGTTTGCAGCCTACATGCCTAGGTGGCCATGGAGGTGATTGGAACACCTGAATCCAATGATTTGGAGGGGTGTCACAATACTTTTGGCAATATAGTGTGTGTGTGTATATTTATATATATATATATATATATAAAATGCTGGTTAAATGGTACTTTTAATATCTTCCTGGAGCTTTATCAATAGTGACCCTTTATTTTGAAAATGTTATACCTGTAAAAGGACAGCCAGTTAGTCAACCAAAACCTTCAATGTTGTATTTGATTGAAAACCAATTATTCTTTTGCATTTGCTTTTTAAGGAATGTGTTAACAGTAACAAATCGATGCATACTAATGGAACAGCCATCAATGACATATTAAGCCAGGTAGGTCTATTTTATATTGTATGACATAAAGACTTATGTTGTTACTACTAACAGTGCCTGCACAGAAAGGATGTTGTATGCTATTTATTACTTCCTTTCCTCTCATATCTCTCTGGCAGTCCCTGGATTGCAGCTGTGAAAATTCTGTCTGACTTGATACAGTGTCATCATTACTCCTTTCTCAAATGGCATTTTTTTTTCTATTGGCTAACTGTATGTATTTCATTGTAGGTTCCAGAAACAATTGAGTACTGTCCGTGATACTTTTTTTATTTGCACTAACATACAATTTTGAGGCCAAGCTTTCAAGGAGTGTCCCCTTCTTCAAGGTCCAAGCAGTACTGCTTGGACCTTGAAGAAGGGGACACTCCCTGAAAGCTTGTCTTTAAAATTGTATGTTAGTGCAAATAAAAAAAGTATCACGGACAGTACTCAATTGTTTCTGTTGCAAATGCACTAATATGGCTACAATCACCTCAAGCATTGTAGGTTCCAGGAATTAGAAATCACATAGAAGTGCAACATTTTTTATTTGAATACCATGAAATTGAAATGTTAGTAGCATATACAAATTGCAGCTGCTTAAATCACCATGTGGCATTTCACCTTCCTCATGAGACCTGTTTTTGGAATTTTTTTGTGCTACCACCTGACCTGCATATTTTTCCCTAGTAGAAACGTGAGCTGGCGGTAATTCAACATTTCTGGAGTCATCTTTGAAAATCTTAGTTCTCCTTAGTCTTGGGATTCCACAAAGGAAGTCATTCTGTCATTCTTGTGCTGTGTGGAAAATAGGGACTGCTTCTTTTTCACTACTGGTAGGAATAAAGGAGCGTAAAATGGTGCATGTTTCCTTCAACGGTGGTAGCAGCAGAGTTGACTCTACACTCTCTACATACAGTATGGCCAAATGTGAATAAAACATTCAGATGGAATGCAGAGTAATAAAAGCAGAGAGGTGAAAAACACATCTATTATACAGTATTTATATAGCGCATCTACACATCTATACATCTACAAAGCTTGCCAGTGAGTGTTCAGTCATTATTGTATGTATGGCTGCCTTTAGATAAAATAGAAATATCCCTTACCATAATGAGTTCAGATGAAATAAAAAATGTCTCCACTCTAAACTCTTAATGTTGCTTTGGATGATGATGGCTGGAGGTACAGTATATTAAACTATTTTTTTTCTTTAGAACCCCAGTTGAAATACAAATATTCCCTGATCATCTCAACCTGATCATTTCCCACCTTCTAAATTAGATAAGATGGGTTCATTTGAAGAGCAAATAAACTGAATTATTTGAAGTTTTAAAGTGATTCTAAAAGCTCTATTTAAATATGGTATACTAACCTGCTCTGTGCAATGGTTTTGCACAGAACAGCCCCAATCCACCTCTCCTTGGGTCCCTGCCAGCACTCCAGGCTACTCCACACTTCATGTACCTCCCCTAGCAAGCTGCTTGCTAGGGGGGTACTTGGGCAGGCTCACCTCTGAGCCCCACTGGCTGTGTCTATAGACACAGCCAGCGGGGCTTTGCCCCACCCCTTCGATCCCTCCTCACTGGCTGTAATTGACAGCCGTGGGTGCCAATGTCTCTGAGCCAATGAGGAGGCAGAGAGCTGGGACAGCAGCTGCTCTTGTGCACATCATTGGTTCGGGATCAAGCTTGGGTAAGTATTAGGGTGGCTGGGGAGGGAGCTGCATAGTGAAGGTTTTATTACCTTCATGCACAGAATGCATGCAGGTAAAAAAACCTTCAGCCTTTACAATAACTTTAAGAAGCCATGTTTCAAGGCCACATTTATTATTTCCTACCATCCTAGGCTAGCTGTCTTTTGCAGTCCCCTCTTCTACCCCAGTTATTGGCTAGCCTAAAAGTTACACTAACAAGATCAATTATAGCCAAATAAGGCATGCTGATGCTGAAGCAGACAATATGCCCTCTCTGCATCAGTACATGTAGAACCAACATAAAAGTAGTTACTAAAATTAACTAAAATAGTTAAACAAACTCTCCCGTCCCTGCTAGCAATTAAGCTTAAGGTCTCATGCACAGAGTGTAATTGCCCATGCTGCTAAATGCATTTGAACCTTGCAGCAGCATTATGGCAGAAAAACTGCTTGGTGCATGTAAACGCGTCTAGATATGTTTAGGCGTGCCATGGATTTGGGCATTAATTAATTTCATAATAATTTAAATCTGGCCATTGAAATGAATTAACAGCCAAGCTCTTGACGCACCTACCGTTAACCTGTTGTCATGCATCAAGTGTTTTCTTTCTGCTAAAATTATCCTCTCCAGAACGAGCAAGTGATGTTTTATTTCTGCCTCTAAACACTCCTGTCTAACAAGGCTAACATGGGGAGTTCGGGAGCATTAAGAGACAGAAAAAAATTCCAGATGCCACTAAAAGCCACTAAAAGCAGCATTTTTAACAATCAGTGTACATGAGGCCTTACTTGTACAGACCAGCTGCAAGTATGCAGCGCACTATTCTACCAACAAAAATACACAGACTGTACAACAATGAGGACCAGGCTGGGTGGCACTAGCTGGCATGTCAAGGACTGAAACAATTTATTGTACATAGGAATATGTTAGGAAGTCATCAGCATGATGTGTAGGTGGATTTAAAGTATATGTGAATCCTTACCTTGTGAAAAAACCCATTCAGTTTATAATAGAAATGAAAGGGAAATCATTTGTATAAATATGGCTGTTTAAGGGGGCTTTTCAGCACGTCTGATCATTGTAGGACTGGCAGGCTTTTCTTCCACTTGGATGGATGTGCTTCTGTGCCTAGCATGGTCAGTTTGAAATAGGAAAGCAGGGGAACTGTTAGGTTCACCGGGGATTTCACAAAAAAGGAAGAAATACAAAGAGAACAGGATACTTTTTAAGACAAGCACATGGTGCAACAGACACAAATCAGGAATCTGAAATGTTGGGTAACATTCTTTAAACCCCTCTGGCAGCCCTTCTATATAGGACATAATAAAAAAAGGAGGTACTACAATATTATGAGTGCTATACACTACTTATTATTATTATACAGGATTTATATAGCGCCAACACTTTGCGTAGCGCTTTACAAAATGAAGGTAGACATTACAGTTTGCAATACAATTTGGTACAAGAGGAAACAGAGGGCCCTGCTCATTAGAGCTTACAATCTACTAATAACTGCAGCCAGAGTTTCTATGCCTGTTCCTTGTATTCTCATCCCTGAATTACCATCAGGAAATGTATTTCCTCATTCTGTGTTTAAATTATAAGTAGCAGAACTGTCTATTTTATAGAATCCAGACAAACAGTTAGCCTCTCCTTGTACATCTTATTAAAGCTGACCCCCAGCTATTAGTGAAGTTTAAATAGTTTGATTTACCAAACTATTACATTTGTATAGAAGAAGAATTATTTTCTGTGCTTAATGTATCCCACAATATCGGATGTTGCACACTATGTTATCTGATTACCAAAGAAATATATATCTGTATATGCATGTAGGTGTAATTCTTTAAAATCAATAAATGGTGATTAAAAATATGTCAACAAAAAAAATTGTATCAAATCAGCAAACAACAAGTGTCATAAGAGCATGCTCATGCCACTGAAAGTCCAGGTTGTGCTTTAAATATTACATGATTTGTAAACCAAAAATATCCATGCAAATTCTCCAACTGTGAAGTTAATCTTCAGGTAAGTGTTCTCATAATGTGTCCTCCACCACAAGTTGCATAGCCTCTTACTGGATCCCCATGATCTCTAGTTTAAGCATTGATCATACAGCACTTGTATAGTAGATCACTGGAAGGGCAGCCCACCTCGGTAGGTAATATTCACCAGGGGTTCCTCGGTCCACACAGAGAACCACCACCTCAGCACAATGGGACTCAAATAATCCTTAATGTGGGTACAGAGACAAGCAAGAAACGCCATGCATCCGTCAGTTGGCGGGTGTGATGAGATCACTGATTAAGCCCCACCCAATGTGTTTCGCTACCAAAGAACATCGTTCCAATTCCCTGACTAGGTTCTTTGGTAACAAAATGCATTGGGTGGTGCTTTTTCTGTGACATCATCACACCTGCCAACTGACTGCTTGTCTCTGTACCCCCATTGAAGATTTATTTGAGTTTAATTGTAGTGAACTGGTGGTTCTCGGTCTGTCTGTGTGGACTGATGGCCCCCTGGTAAATAGCACCTGGGCTGCCCTTCCAGTGATTTACTATACAAGTGCTGTATGATCTTTGCCTAAACTAGAGATCATGAGGATCCAGCAAGAAGCTGTGTAAGTTATGGTGGAGGACACGTGATGAGAACACTTACCTGACAATTCACTTCACACTTGAAAGATTTTCATGGACATTTTTTGGTTCAAAATTGTGTAATATTTGAAGCATGACCTAGACTTTCATGGGCATGAGCATGCTCTTATGATACTTATTGTTTGACGATTTGATACAACTTATTTGTTGAACTATTACATTTCACTGAAAGCTGGAGGCCAGCTTTAAACGTGATGTTTCTACAAATCCTAATCTGTGCAGAAACAACAAAGTATGTTTTCTTTTTTATTACAGGCCAATACATTAATTTCATCAATCTGTCAATCAGCCTGGACACTAGGATTACACCAGACGTTTCTTCTGCTTTTGATTATTGGAAGATGGTTCCTGCCAATCGGAGTGGGAATAACTCGTGATCAGCTTTCTCAACTTCTCCTGATGTTTGTGGGCACTGCTGCAGATATTTTGGAATTCACTAGCGAGACAATGGAAGTAGTTGTCGTAAGGTACATTGTATGGTTTTTTTTTTTATTGGTCAGAAGCAAACTAAAATCTGGGCAGATTTACCTTAGGGTCTTTAGGCTCTTAAATTCTGGGACCATGTCACTGTGCTTCTGCCTAAATGAAAGTTTTCCACGGAGGAACATGGAAGCTTTCAGTGCTTACTTCTCATTCTGAAAATTCCAGTTGCCTGGCTTTAATGAAGATCATGTTTTGTCAATAACACAGAACAAGCATGCAGATAAGAACTTCTGGCTTTACTCTGACTTTCCTGTTGTCTAAACTTGTCCCGGGTCAGTGATTTAGAAGCCTATGGTCAGTGTTATAGCCAGGTAATTAGTATCTTCTAAAGGGACCCTGTCACCTCGCCACTAGGGGGCAGTTGGCTTGATTTACTAAAGGCAAATAGGCATTTCACTTTGCAAGAGAAGCTGCGCTTTGCAAAGAAATTATGGAATTTTCCCCAGTTCTGAACGAGTTGAAACTCTGCTGACCTCTATCATCCAATCACATGCAAGAAAATGTTTTTTTCCTTCCATGTGATTTGGTATTCTTTGAAAAGTGAAATGTCACCCTATTCACTAAGCTGTGGGGTAAATTAACATGAAAAGTAAACAGCCTATTTACTTTTAGAAAAGCAACCACAGTGTCTTTGTAAAGAACATTTCTCAACCCCCATATATTCACCCGACCTGTAGAAATAAATGAAAACTGCCTCAACCTATAAATGGCCTTTGCAGCATGCAGCACACGGAATGACAACACATGCCAAACAACAACAAAGAAAAATTCCCAGCTCAACTTACCAACCAGCCTGCAACAAATCAACTTGTCCTGTCTAACAGTTCACATTAAAAACAGGGGTTTCATTTGCACACATTTGCAAATGCATGTGTAAGCTGCAGAGGCCACATCATGGCATCCCAGTATTATCTGCAGTCCTAGGTCTATAAATTTTGAGAGCCTCCATATTAGGAGAACATGTATAATAATTGATAGATTGAGGGCAGGCATGCCTGGAGGGAGCTCACCCCTCCTTAAAGGCAAAGAGGGGCACTGCAGCATATAGCACAATGGCAGCAAAGGTGTCCAGTACGCCCCCTCACCAATTTACCAATAGTATAAACAATTGGCAACTGCCCCAACCTATAACTGGCCATCGCAGCAAGGAGCACATGGAAGGGCAACTCATGTCAAACAACAACAAAGAAAAATTCCCAGTTCACTTACCAGCCAACTTGCAACAAACCAAATTGTCCGATCTTAAAGTTCACGTTCACGCCACCTGCCCTACCTCAAATCCTCTTCCTCCATCTCAGTCACAGCTAAAATCAGCAATGTCAGTGACCAGTGGAAGCAATGGTGTAGCTTTCTTGGCATTGTGACAGTGATTGGTACTAGCAATTGGTAGCTAGGCCCTTGCTCTGTCACAGAGGAGCATATCACTATCTCCCCCCGTTGGGTAGTGTAGCCAGCTTTGACAGAGGAAGAAGCAACAAATGAGCATAGATGAGGTGGGTATATGGGGGATGGGGAACCCTTTGCAGAAACACTGTCACTTTGCCCTGCATGGTTTTTAATGTGATTTCAATAGGGTTCAGGTTCTCCGAACCCTGCTTGAACCAAACAAAGAGCAGTTTGGATTATCACTAGTAATTACTTATAAAAGCCAGGAAATCACTGTAGACATTTAGCAAACAGGTGAACAAACTGTCAGTGAGTACCTGTGCTTTGTACTTAGGACCACTTTTATGATGGGGAATATTGCATCAATTAATATTAAATGAAAATGCTCATCTATATTTAAATGATTGATTTACCTGGGATCAACCAGGTTTGCAGTCATTGTGGAGCAAGCCTTCAGGCATTCAGAACTTTTGCAAGCAATGTTTAGATTCTGATTGTGTTTATATCACAGAATTACCAACAGCAAATGTTGCAGAAACAGAAAAAAAATAATTTGCACATACTGTAATGTACTGTATGTCATTAAAATATGCAGCTTCAAAAGACTGCCATCCCTACTAAAAGGGTAGCCAGTAATAGTTTTAAAAATACTAACAATAATCCACACTATTTATTTGGCCAGGCACTAGATTTCATAAGATTACATTGTTTACCTATTTCTTGCTGTGGAAAAAGTCCATTTAATAATAACCTGTTCTTGCTGTTTGTCTTCATCTTACATTCTGATCTTTTGAAAATAAAGGGATGATAGCTTGGGAGAAGTCAAATACATTAAATTCACAAAGACAGAGGCGCTGTTACTGTTTATATTTTATAACAATACTGCCCCAGACAATAAAGAATATAATCCAAATGCAGACTTCATATTCCAAATGCAGTCTACCAGCAAGTCATCAATATTACACTTGATTAAATTTAACTAAAATAGGGAGATTAGAGACATCCTATTTATTTTACAAAATATACCAATAAATGTTAAGGAAAAATGACTTTTACATTTTAGGTTCAGTGGTGTCTGTTCTTTAATGTTAGGTAAACAGGTTGTTTTTCATTATTTGCTTACAGGGTTTATGTGCTAAAAGTGTTTTGTTCTTGAGAAAGAATCAATACAAAAGCCAGGAGATGGAGATAACGTGTTCAGTTTGGAATTTGGCAAAGCACTCAAATAGCGTTACCCAAATAAAACTCTTAAGCCATTTATCATTGGATTATTTCTTTATTATGACTTCCAGTAAAAACCTTATTTGTAACACAAATAAAAAATAAAACATGTGATATGGTGGTAGGGATGTGTACAAATGCCACTTTAATGACCAATATTTAATAAAGAAGTTGAGAATCTTCACGCAATAATTTGTAATAATATTCACATCCATTATCGAATCATGTGAAAAAAATTCTCTTCACTTTGATCAACCAATCATATACAAATGAAAAAAGTAAACAATAATTTATTTTTCACATTAATAAATAACTGAAGTGAATATTCACACAATTTATTTTATTATTATTATATTTTATTTAATATTATTAATATTTTGTGCTGTGTTTTTTGTGCATTTGTTGAGCCATTATAAGGCTAGGTTCACACCAGATGCAGAACTGAGTTGAGCTGCTATTCCAGTGCAGTCCTACTGTCTAATAATGCAAAATGCCTTGTCTCCCTATCTGCCTGGTTTACACCACCGTGTTGCAAAGATGTGTGGGCAGTGTGCGCTTAGAAAAAGTACTGCATGCAGTACTTTTTTCAGCACAGTCCATTGCGAGGCAATCCACTGCCTCCCACCATTTGGTCAGCAATTGAGTTTTATGAGATGTCTATATAACATCTCAATAAAGTTTGTTAAAAAAAAAAAATAAACAGTGTGATGCACCGAGATCAGTGCATCATCACTGTGCTGCTCTCTGGCAGACCACACCGCACGCCACCAAACTAGATCAGGGTTAGATTTGGCCCACTGCAGACATATGTTTGTTGTTTCGTGTCACTACATAACCATTTTGACGATGTTCATGCACCATGTCTGCTACATGATTTTCGAGTTCTCCCAATGTGGGGTGCCTTTTCTTAATGCACATTTAATCCTTGGCATACTCTTTAATGCATACACATTTGCTTTCCAGTGTCGGACCATCTTTTATTTTACTCCATATTGTCTTGCAGCAGCACAATTATGTTCCTTGGCAAAGTTTACAACTTTCAGTTTGAAAGTGGCTTCATATTTCCTTCTTCTTGCTGGAGCCATGATGGGGTCTTGTCTACCAGCCATTCTGTTTAAATACACCCCCTAATTTGTCAGCCCGCTGGATGTGTGGTAATACTGTATGTACGGTAGCTTTGGCTACATACAGTATACATACAGTATACTGTGCTGAGCCAATCACGGGGAGCGATGTATTCTATTAATGAATACAAAGCCTGCTTGGATTGGCTGAGTCAGGGAGGCGGGCTGATGATGTCACAATCTCTGCCAATCTGAGCAGGCTTTGTATTCAATAATAGAATACATCGCTCGCCGTGATTGGTTCAGTGGAGTATACTGTATGTAGCCAAAGCTACCATACATACAGTATTACCGCACATCCAGCGGGCTGACAGATTAGGGACGTTCGTTTTGAGCCAGCTTGGCCCAAACAAACTAAAGGTTCACATTGTATGCCCCACATATAAGACGACCCCTGATTTTTGGGGTATGTTTTTAAGTATAAAAAGTCATCTTATACCCTGGCAAATACGGTATATATTTTACAGCATCCTGCAGAGCCTGCAGTGCCCTGGTATCCCTGGTTTGAACAATTTTCATTCTACTTACTATCATCTGGCCTGTATGGGGCTCACCTAATAGACAGAGGGCATTGCTGCGTAAAGCCTCTTGCACAATCTTTTTAGGCATACAAGCATTTTTTTTGTTGTAATTTACTGATGTAAATGTAGCCCATTGTTTTTATGTGCCTACATACAGACCCGTAAACATGTACTGCTTTTAGGTTAGTAAAAAAGCATTTCTGAACAGTATTTTACATACGTATGCACAAACAAGTGCATAGGTGCGTATGACACGTCCCAACAATTGATAGAAGAGTTTTTACATGCGTATGCACAAAAACAGGAAAAAACACTCATTTAATCTACTGCCCATTCTTGAGTTGTAGTCAGTATTTTCCACTAGGAATCTAACATTCATACAGCAGTACCCCAATGCAAGTACCATAACTTATTAGGTTCAGAACAATACAATACCTGGAAACGTATTTTATACAAGCCAAAATGCCTTAGTGGCCAGAGTTGATTTTACAGATGCTGTAAGGGCGAGGGAGAATTTATTTTCCACTATCAGCTGAGAGCACCCTACAGATTTGGACCCTTAAAGGATAAAATGATTAAAGACCAGTTTATTGAAAAGACTACAAACCTAAAACATAGGGAAATGCTGCTTGGAGCCAGAATTTTTAATTTTGAACTTGTAATTTGGATTTTGGAACTTAGAATTTAGAATTCACAGAACTCATAGAAAGATAGAAGAGTGATGGCAGAAAAAAAGACCAAGTGGCCCATTGAGTCTTTTTTGTCTGATCTATATTTGTCCCAAGCATGTTTGAATCCATTTACTGTTTACTAAGAATTTGGAATTCCAAAACTGAAATATGAAACTCAGAACTTGAATTTCAGAATTTGGAAATTGAAACTTGGAATTTGGTACTCAGAATCTGGAATTCAGAACTTGGAACGTGGAATGTGAAATTTGAAACTCAGAATTTGAAATTTAGAACTCAGAATTTGAAATTTGGAACTCAGAATTTTGATATTCAGAGTTTAGAATTTAGAACTCCGCGCTTAGAATTCGGAACTCCAAATTTAGAACTTGGATGTCACGCTTTAGTGCACATCGATCTGATGCCGGGTTTTGCCTCCTGTCCGAGTTGTTCGGATTCCTGCCCGGGATATTATTAAGCTTTTTCATCCGTGTGTTAGTGTTTGAGCAATGTGTCTTCATTTGGAAGCCGGACCCCTCTGGTTCCTGTGCTATTCACCGCTGCTTCATCATGTGCTGTTTGATCATGTCTTTGTTCTCAATGTTTTCGCTCTGTCCTTCTCAGCATTGCTTCCTGTTGTTGTTTGCCCTGCAGCCCTTTCCAGCTTGCTGAGTCTCTCTCTCTGCACCATTGCTCAGCATCTCTCACTCTCCTGTGCTTTACACTTGTTCCCTGTGTCCTCTTCCCTGGCATCCCTCCTTGCTTGTTGCAATAGGTTACCTTGGTTCCTAGTAGCCTGTGCTTACCCCGTATCCTTCTAGTGTGCTATTTGGTTGCGCTGTGCCCACACAGGTGTGTAAGAGAGCTGCAACCTGGGGGCTACCATGCAGTACAACATCCCCACCTTCAGTGGCTCTGGTGAAGACCGGGTGGCTCCTTAGATCCTACGATCCTGACACACCACTGTTTGTATGTGGTCACACTGCTCCTGCACTTACAAGGATCGTTACACGGATACACCTGTTTAGTTGTTTCCACTGGCCCGCTAGATCTTGAGGTTACAGTCCCAGGTGATCTTATCCTCTGGTAGTGACATTGGAACTCAGAATATGGAACTTGGAACTTAGAATTTTGGAATTCAGAACTTGGAATTTGAAATTTTGTACTTAGAATTTGAAATTCAGAATTCAGGACTTGGAACTTGGAATGTGAAATTTGAAACTTGCAATTTAGAACTGGCAACTCAGAACTTGGAATCTGAAATTTGGTACTCAGAACTTGTAATTAGGAACTCAGAATTTTGGAATTCAGGACTTGGAATTCAGAACTCGGAATTTTAAAATTTGAAACTCAGAATTTGGAATTCAGGACTCAGAATTTGGAACTTGGAATCTGGAATTCAGAACTTGGACCTCAGAATTTGGAATGTCCAAAAGTATGCCAACAATGACTGCCGGAGTCATTGTGGGGTTGATTTGCTAAAAATGGAGGGTGTAAAATCTGGTACAGCTGTGCTTTGTAGCCAATCAGCTTCTAACTTCAGCTTGTTCAGTTAAGCTGTTTGCTTTCTATGCAGAGCTGCACCAGATTTTGCACTCTCCAGTTTTAGTAAATCAACTCTTGTGCCTTGTATGTGCCATGAGACATATTGTGACCACCAAATCAGTTCATTTAAATGCACAAGGCCTCATTCACACCATATAAAGTGATAAAAAAATCAAGCAGATATGGTTTTCATAGAATATTTTGAGCTTGTTCACACCATGGGCAGAGACATGTGGTTCTCAAATGTGGGTCTCTGCAAGGACACAAAGAAAACAATTGCACATGATACTAGTGTTGTGGTGTAAACAAGGCACATATTAACCAATTGTTTTTGTTGTACCCCTACAGATACAGGTGCATAAAAAAGCAAATTTCTGCACATGGTGTGGACAAGGCCTAAGACTTTCAACACCTTTTGTTTTGATTCAACAATTATGTACTTAACCAAGTTACACTAAAAGTTTATTTGTACTTAAATACCTTTTACATTTAGCACAAGGTTTTACATAATTTTTCTTTTTTTTTAAGATTAGGTTTAAAGATTAAAGTAAAAATATATTTTCGAAAAAGGGAAATACACATAATCTAATAATATGGATTTCCATAGGCAGCCATCAAGTGTACATGTTTAATAGCAAAGGATTAAAAACACTCACAAAGGAAGTAATAAAACAAACTCATCTGTGTATATGAGAGATGACCATTCCTCAAAACGTCCTGCAGGCACCACTGGTGGTTAGTGCAGGAGCAGCTGGGCTGATGGAGATGGTAAGAGACACTGTAGTGGTCAATCCTACAGAGTGGTGGTGTTGTAGAGCCGATCCAGCAGCGTTTGTGCAGGAAGGAGCCTAGAAACCAGCATGGAACACTCCGGCGGTCAGGCTACGCACTCGGAGCCTCTAGCTCCTTCTAGAGGCCAATAGAAGGAGCTAGAGGCTCAGAGTGCATAGCCTGACTTTCCCACATCTGTGCTCTTCCTCCCCACTGACCCTCTTCCTGTGATGTCACATGCCGAAGTGTACAGTGCTGGTTACTAGGCTCCTTCCTGCACAACACCACTACTCTGTAGGATTGACCACTACAGTGTCTCTTACCATCTCCATCAGCCCAGCTGCTATTGCACTAACCACCAGTGGTGCCTGCAGGACATTTTGAGGAATGGTCATCTCTCATATACACAGATGAGCTTGTTTTATTACTTCCTTTGTGAGTGTTTTTAATCCTTTGCTATTAAATACAGTGTTATTACTACACTCAGACGGGCGCCTCCTGTCTCTTTTCTTCTGTCCCTGCATACAGAGCTGGCTTGCTCCGAGGATGGCTGCCGTCTTTTTGTGCTAAAAAGCTTCCAGGCAAATTGCCTGAGAGACTCTTATAAGGACTTATTGTGCACCTATGCATTTACATACCCTGTTTTAAGTACTTATATGCCAATATTGCCATTATCATCTTTTACTTTATAAATTTTAGAATTTTTATCCTTTTCACCCTTACACTACTTTACTCCTGTGCGTCAGAGTTACTCGTTTTTTACAAAGTGTACATGTTGACTCCTCTGTTAAAACAAATCTGTGATGGCACTTGTCTCCCTGATAATTTTTGTACTTTCTCTGGAGCCCTTTTCCCTCCCCTGCCTTCTTCAAGAATTTCACAAAGATGGTGCACTATTTAATTTGAAAATTAATTTTCAAAAATCAGAGGAATTGCATATAGTGGTTCCCCTTGCATCCCTATCTAGACTACATTTTCATTTTAAATTTAAATAAGCCCCTTCTGCACCTAAATAACTGTGCATTATGATCCCATGCAGACTCCTAGACACATAAAAACAAAATTCTACCCCTTTTAAGGAATGTCCAAACCTTACTTAACAAGTGACACACAGGACTACACTCTTGTTTCAGGCCTCTGCATTTTTTTGAAGATGAAAATTTTACCAAAATGTTTGTATTTACTTAATTTTTTTTACTAATTTATATCCCCCCCTTTTATTTTTTTAATTCCACCTCCAAACCCTTCACTAATTTTTTGGGGGACCAATAGACGTTCTTGTACAGTATAAACCAGTGAGTACTTAAATTCCTAAAATCCCATTGCGGAATTGCAATGCCCGATTCGACCCAATATATTGCACCATTTGTCTCCATGTACACTTGATAGACTAGAATAGGCACATATTAAGATCTGGGCTTTCCTGCAGCAGGCCCAATGTAGTGTCCCTTTGAAAATCATATCGTGGTGGAAGCCATTCATTCCAATGGACCTGAAGTCTCACCCTTTCATTGACCCAACCCTGTTAGTTTGTAGGAAGGATATGATGAAATTTGGGTTTGCTCTATATCCATCTTCTCTTCTTCTCATACTGGGGAATCCTGAGTTCCCCCTGGCCTTTCCAACCTTTCTTTTCAAACTTTTAGGGAAGTCGACACTAACCTCCTCTCATTTCCTGGTAGATTCAGAATGGCCTAAGCTGTTTCATTTTATGTCCTCTATGGGCAGATTCTACCTTTCCCTTTGGACAGCTTTCCAATTGTGTCATGTTTTGATTTCTCTACTGCCCCCCGCCAAATTGAGCCGTGGTCTCAGTGAATTTTAAATGATGTGTGCTGAGGAAGGTACACTTAGGGACTTTTAATCATGCATTTACTTCTCCATGGCCATGTCAAACCCTAATTAATGTTCTTCTTTCATTACTGCATAGGAATGTGATCTCAATATTACCCTCTCTATGGACCTACTCCAGAAAGTATATATTTTCATGTTTAATTCATCGATCTGCACCAAAATCCAAGAATGCAACTACAAAATAATTACTAGGTGGTATAGGAGCCAATCGCTACTTCATAAATGCATGTTCTCTATCATAGATCACTGTTGGAGATGCAGAGCTGATTAAGGAACCTTATTCAATATTTTCTGGAACTTCCCCAAGCTCTACAGTTTTCTGGGACAGTGTGCAAAGAATATCTCAACAATTTACGAACTTCATTTTACCCAGCTTTTTTCCCTCTATTATAACTCAGTGTCTATAAAAATGTACTGTAAATCTATTTTAGTACAACTACTTAACTCTGCTAAGGCCTGCATCCCCACCTGCTGAAAGACAGGGTCTCCACCCTCAATCCAAATTTGGCTTTAGCAGGACTGGAACCTGGTGGCACTGGCATATGTTTATACTCTCAATGGAAGGAAAAAGGTTGATGGCCAGAGTGGAGTGAAGAAGTTGTACCTGGGATGAACCTTGTTAGGGTTCCCTCCACTTTATTCTCCAGATTCCTGGTGCCCTCCTCCCCCTTATTATTTATTCACCCCCCTTTTTCCCTACCCCTTTTTTGTGTAGTATCCCCCAGTTCTTCCTTCTATTTTTCTACTTGAGTAAAAGTTTTATGATTTGACGAGATTGTCCCAGATTAGCACAACAACTTTTCATTGCTACCCTTTGTGCAGTATTGTATAGTAATAGAGGCTGTGCTTTCATTGTACCAAATCATATAACTGAAAGCTATCTGTAAGCTTTCCAAGTCTCTTTGCCTGCTCAAAATCTGTGGCCTTCTCAGAAATGTTGTTAGTATTGTATGACACTTCTCTGTAATCTCATTCTAATCTATAAATAAAAAATTTAAAAGAAAAAATTGAGGTTTGCAGAGCTCAGTAGCTTAAGTGAAACTTTCATGTACATGAGACTAAGTCAGATAAATGACTTCCCCCATTCTCTGCCTCCCTTCAAACATCTTTATATAAAGATTTATTCAGAGAAGGGGTTTTTGAGAGACAACCAATGCTGCCATGTTGTCTTTAGAAAACCTATGATGCTCTGAGAATTCTTTGACATGTGTGCACCCTTTATTAAACTTTTTATGCTAGACAAATATTATATGTATAATCTTTGTCCAACATTTAATATAATGTGCACTGCAATCACAGAGAGTTGTAGGTATGTATCTTAACATTCAAAAACATATAGATACGCTTTAAAGGTGCTTTCTACTTTAAGCATGGAATTCTTAATCCCATCACCAATCTCTTGAGAATTAAAAAAGTCTTATTTTGCATAGCTCCAAGGACTGCCTGCTCTAAATTAATCTAATCACATTTTTTCATAGTGACAGAAAGGGAGCTTGAGTTTAGGACGCCTTTCCTTCTTTGTTTTTACTAATAACAGGTCTGTGTCTCACAGGCCTGTAATAAATCATTGTGAAGTGACCTTTAAGGTTTAAGAGCCTGTAATTCTGGCATGAGTGTAGTGGCTGAGTGAGACAAAGCAGGTTAACATGCATAGCAATAACAAGCAGTTCCCTGTTGTGTAACTTATCCCGTATTTTGATACAACTTTTATTTATCCTTTTCAAAGTGGTGATTTTGTCACTTTTGTATTGTTGAAGCATGGAATAAACTGCAACTCCTTTTTAATATGTAATTTGCAACATACCTCCCAAATGTTAGATTGAAAAAAAAAACAAGCATTGTCTAACTTTCACAAATCCTATTTAAATCACACAATCCTATCCATTTTTCAGTGACACCCATTATTACTTTAACATCTGATATAGATGTAAAATGAAACAGAGCTACCTTTTGCAGAACATATTGGATATCAACCCGGATTTACTATAGGCAAAACTCAGAGTGTTCACTAAGTCTAGGTTCACATCTTTGCGGCTCTGTGCAGACGAGTTGGTGGGGGACTACAGCCCATTCATTTGAGTGGGCTGCTGTACCTGTGTTAAACATGAGGAAAAAAGTCCCTGAACCTTTTTTAAAACCACAGTCGAATGAAACCACATGCTGCTGTACCATGTGATTTTATATACCCCAAAAAGCGCTGCATTTTTCAATGCTTGGGGGTGCCATTAAGAATAAATGGCACCCTCATGCTTCTGCTAAAGAGTAGCATGTTTGCCTGCAGGTCAGGAAAGTTGTGCGATTAGCACGCATTTCCCAAGCCGCATATGTGCGAACCAGCCTTAGTGCATATTTACTATTCAAAGTAAATGTCAGTAAATAGGATGAACCAGTGTAGACTTTGAATGCCCAATCACATGCAGAAAAATAAAAAAAAAATGGATATTTGCTGATACAAGATTGTTTAAAATAAGTAAAACTTCACCTTATTTACTAAGCTCAGTGAGTATTTACTTTGCAAATTTATCATGTATTTTGATGAAGTGACCTTTCATTTTGACACGCGGACATCTTCTTATAGTAAACCAACCGTAATGTTTAATGTTTGTCTTTAATACCTACAGTAATTATTTTCAATGCTCTGACATAATAAAAGTGTATTATTTTAATTATGTGTGTTTTATTTCCAGAGAAAACATCATATTGGTTTACTCAATCCTTGGTATTTGGACATGGAGCATGTTGCAGTTCCCACTTGATCTAGCTGGTGAGTACTATTTGCAAGCAAAATTGTAATTAGATCATAATGAAATTACTCACTGCTACAGAGTATCTGTTGATTCTTTTGAATTAAGCTTGTCAAATACCACTTGACCTCCCTACTCACTGCAGTTATCTAATGAACTGACACAGTCATTTGGGCATTGATCCTAATGACCCCAATGTGTGAATTTTTAGAATACAACCTTTTGTAGCAAGCTGATTGCTATTACAGACATCAACGGGCTATGCTTGGTACAATTACTCTTGGTTAGAATTGGACACTTGCATCTCCATTTGCCACCTTGTCTAACACTAGTCATGTGACTTTGACAAGTCATATTACCTGGTTCTGCTTCCAATTTGTTTTTCAACTTCCTTTCATTTTATTCTACTTTTCCATGTTTTATAAGTATGCAGATCCCTAAGACTAGCAAAATGACAGATGATTCCCACTGCATTGTGAAAGGGGCAGCTTTTTCTGCATTTACAGAGCTGGCAAAGTGTCACCATATCCTTTAGTCGTCTCATTTTGGCATAGATTTATTTATGCAAGGAGCAGTGGCAAATTTTATGCATCTTTTTTAAAAAAAACAGCTGATTTTGTCAGTTATGTAATTCACAGGCATATAGAAAGGGGGAAATACTATTTCCTCTATGAGAGGTGGTACTAAAAGACATTATCCCCACTATTGTGTTATTGGGTATTGGTCTGGGGAAGTTGGTAGCTCAATATAAACCAAGTTCAATCTCCCTGTACATCTCCAACTGAAGTCCTGGACTCACATAAAGTGACATTAAAATCTGGTGTAGAAAAAGAACCTAATTACGTGTATAGTCAAAACTCAAAAAAGTACTTTATACTTCTCTTGGCCTCCTCAAATTCTCCATATTAATGTTTTTGCTACTGAGATCCCACTTCCTACTTAGTAAGAGATGGCCAAGTTCATTCTTCATGGTCCCACTGTATGTAGCCACCCACTTTTGCTCATGCTTGAGATTCATTAGGAACTATTGACTATGGGAGTTGACAGCAACTAATGTGCACTGCTAATTCCAAATGAATGGAAATTAGAGGAAATGGGAGAGGTTTGGGAGCTTATACAAGGAGGCAGAAAAACACAGTAAGAAACTATTTAATGGAAAATAGAAAAGGGTTATTAAACAGTTGATATATATGGATTATTTTTTGGAGAAAAGGGATATTGCTTAGAGTCAATTTAGGATACTGTTTGGGACATGGGAAACTCTGGAGGTCAGTGGGGTGAACAGCCTGTGAAACCCGGTCAGTCCCCTGCTCTTCTAAACCTGCCATAAGGAGCCTGAAGTCTCTTCAGTCTGTCATTTCCCTTGATGGCAGCTTGGAAGAACTCAGAGGTCAGGCACACAAACTGCCTGAGGGGGGTGGCAGAATGAGAGTGTACTGAGATTAGGGAGACTATAAAGAGAGGCCATCACCTAAGAGTCTTATGACTTAGGTTCTCCCTAAGGCTCAGGCAGACAAGGTTGTGGATTTGGTGAGCAGTTTCACATGAGTTGGCTTTGCAAGAGAGATGCTTACTGATCACAGCACACAATTTATGTCTTGCCTGGTGTAATGCATTTGTAGGAAGATGCAGGTAGAGCACATCATGGCCCACTTTATCACCTGCAGACCCCTGGGCTGTGTGAGTGATTAAATTGTACCTTGCATCAGATGCTCAACTAGTTCATAAACTTTCAGGGAATGGTATCTATCCCAGCTGCTCTTCATCTATTATGAGGTGTCCTTCATATGGGACAAGAGTCTGCAGACCCTTTTGCCATACAAGCCAACAATTATGGAAATACTGGCAGGCCTCTCCTGTGTTTAATGGTGTGTGGACAAAAGTGGCCTAGCTGCTATAAAGTCTTTTGACAAGGATATGCCCTCAATCTCCCTGATAAGGGACACGATTTGTGGCTATAGAAAAATGTATCCAAATGTCACCTCACTGGGGATGGGGGGAAGAGGGGCATCAAAGAATCCTTTCAGACCCTGCAACTGCTCGACATCACACTGTCTGCAATTATCACTCATTCTACAATGGTCAAAGGGGAATATATTTCATCTTTCATTAGACCGTAGTTGGGGGAAATGAAAGTTATTCCTTCTTATATGAGCTATGAGTTGCACGGGGAAACAAAATGTCACGTCCTGGCTTTATAGAACCACCTAGGGGCCAACTAAACAGTCATATTGACACTGCTCATGGCAGTCATGCTGAGTTTGAACTTGCTGTGTTCTGGAATATTCACTGGTGTCTGAAATCCTAACTCCAACCTAGACATTAGAAATGGATTTTTTATATGACTTATGGCCACTTTAAACTAAGAACTTTTCTTATGCCTAACAGGGTACCACCTGCTTTGATTTGCAAAAGGAAAGAGCATTCCCCACATCCAATTTGTGATTAGGTGACATTTTATGCAGTCAAGACTGCATGTACTGTATACCCAGGATCCTACCGGGACACAAAGATCAATATAAATAATAACTAACATAGAAACTTACAGGCAGCACAAGTTAGCCATGTTGCAGCATTGTTGCTTCTCTAACCGTATTCTGTCTGGCCCATGTACATGTAGATATAGATGTACAAACTTACACATCACAGACTCATGTGTGGCCCATAGAGTACAAACTGGCAAGTCCAGAGATTGCTGTGTCCCTTGGACACAGTGGATGACATGACTGGGTACGGAGCCAATAAAACTGGTCCTGGACCATGTGATCGCTGTGACCACCAATTACAGCAATCACAGCTGTAAACCACAACTGCAGCTCCCTGTCACAGTGTTCGAATGGGGGAGGGAACTGAATGCTTCCTACAGTCATCTGGTATACATTCTGAGTGTCCCAGTCAGTGCAATGACAATATACAGTGTATATATATATATATATATATATATATATAGGAACTAAATGTAAGGGCCTCATAGCCGACTTTTATTAAGAGAGAAAGAAACAAAAACTTTGCAATGCACGACTTACAATGCATGAGGATTCAGCTTCAGCAAACTCAACAGAAAAATACCAAGCCACCTGGCTCTTAAGGCTCACTCAGCTTTGGTGGCAGTATCTTGCTGCATAGGCCCAGTCCTAGCCTCTAAGTAGGGGTTCTCCTGACACCCCAGGCCCCTTCACTCCTCCAAGACTAATGGTTTCTTCTGGTCCCCTAGACTCTCTCCCATTTGTCTCAGCATTTACTCTCCCAGACTCTCACAGTCTCCTAGACTCTCTCAGCTGACCCAACTCTCTCAGTCCACTGACCTGAAACCTCTCCAACGTGAAGTGCTGAGCGGTTTGCCTTGGTCTCTAGACAGGAGCACACCTCCCTCCCGGCTGCAACAAGTGCAACACCAACTCCACCTGCCTCTGCTCTCACCAGCCCATCATTATAAAGGTTGTGTGGACCTGGACACACACCCTGCTGGTTGCCCACAACTTCCAGACACTAGATTGGAGATTTCTTCCTTTTCAAAGCACTTTTAAATTTCAAGTTCCTTCACTTTGTATGAGGAGGCAAGCCCACATGTATTAGGCGCTCCAGTTTACCAAAGCATGAGGGGGGACATGGGTTTTTTGGACCCAGAAAAGTATCATGAAGCAAAACACTTAACTAGACTCCTTAGCTGGTGTACCCATAATGACCATAAGCTGTGGGTTAAATTGAAACAATCCCCAATTGATACCCCATTAGTGGTTCTTCCATGACTTTCCAAAACCTCGAACCACACAACTTACAAAAATCCACTAGTAACTGCAACCCTTTAAACCCTCAAGGGAATGCTTCTCTCTACATTTCTAGCACCCTTGCCTAGCCCTATGCTCCCTATTTTAGGATCTGGAACTTCTAGACATGCCTGCTCCAACCCACAATTTAATGTCCTTATGAAGTAGGGAATTTTTTGCCTCTTTAATTTCTCATCAGGCAATCGCCCTTTGATCACAAGTTGGAAATAACATTCACTCCTGAATTTAATTTTCTATGGCTGGCTGAGCAGCTTCTTAAATGACCTCCCTGAGTCTCATAAAACAGTACGCACCTTCACACAGTTAAAAAAAACTGTGCCTTGACAAAATTCCCATAATATACTATCACTCTTTTATTCTTTCCTGATAGCAAGGTCAGAAGTAAACTACGGTTCCTAAAGTGCTGGAAAGAAGACTGGGGAATTGTATTCTCCCAAGTTCAAAAGGACAGCATAGTTCTTGTCAGGCACAAAGCCTCTATAGTTTGTAAATATCGAGAAAATAGCTACAAATTAATAACTCCATTGGAAGTACCCATACGTGTCCAACTGTTGTTGGAGGTGCTTAGAGGCAGAAGGAACCCTCCTGCATATCTTTTGGGAATGCCCCAGGCTCAGGGAATTCTGGGATTCTGTAGAACTTATCATAAAGACCCTTACAAATGTGCCTTTAGAAAGAACCTGGGAAGCTTACCTATTGCATGCTACTTCTCTTTGTATTGAGAAATATAAAGGCCCATTGCTCAAACACCTCCTAAGGCCTGCATCCCAACAACGTAGAAGCAAAGCTCTCCCCCCACCATTGCACAATGGCAAGCTTGGATCTTAGAAATTCAACAATTGGAGCAGCTCACCATGACTCTGAGGGAGCAAGAATAGAAATCATGGAAAACTTGGAGACCTTGGTTCATTAACAGACACCAAACCCATTAACCTTGCCACAGCCCTAGTATTTCCCAGTACACATTGAGCTGGCTGCTTGGACAATTAGAGGGCACGGGGGTGTCTGGACGAGCCTCTTCCCATCTGTTCTCTCCCCCCCCCCCTCTCGCCAGCCAGAACCACTCCCTCTCTGTGGAATTCTACTAGCCCTTTGTCTATTGCCCTCTCATCCCTTATCCTGTTTTCTCCCCACTTCAGCTTCACTCTTTCTTTTAAGATAATTTCTGGACCTTTCAATTAATTAAAAAGAAAAAAAAAGGTAACTTGAGTGGAAGGATGTATATATTTGTGTTACATATGGCTTACTCTGTAACGGTATGTTCTACATGTCTACATCTTGGATTGGTCCTCTTTCTTGAATAAAGAATTTAGAAATATGCTGAAAGGACAATTTAGTATAAAATAATTTAGCCTGCAAACATATCTCTGAATTCGGGAGGAAACCAGAACACCCAGAAGAAACCTAGACTAAGAAAGGAAGAAAATGCAAACTCTATACAGATGATGTCCCAGGTAAGATTTGAATCTTGGAAGGCAGAAGTGCTAACAGTTTTTTAGTTGTTTACCTTGACTTATATGGCATTAAGGTTTTTAAGGTAAACTATACTACTTGTACTGAGTATAACAACTGACTCTGATGCACTTTTTGATTTTGTTTGAGATCTCTAGCCTATCAAACTGAAACGTATGCTGCTTGCTGGTAGCAAATAGTTGAATCATATTAGTAGTAGAGTAATATTGATTGATGTTCATCTGTTCATCTAGCATTATTCTGTTATTAATATTTTCTAATTTGGGTCAACTTATCTTTTCTTTATAGTACAAAATATTGGATGCCATCAAGGATCAACCTCCAAGAGGGGCCTGTGTTTACTGTTCTGTAGATACAGTGCAGATCTTTGGAACATTGGAATTAGTCTACTGATTCAAGATGGTCCTTTTCTCATATGCCGCATCATCCTTATGGCCTATTTCAGTGTGGTTAACCAAATGCTGGTATTTTTTGCTGCCAAAAATTCCCTGGTAGTCATTTTACAACTTTATCGTCTTATTGTATTGTTGATAGACTTCCAGTCTTCTTTTGAAAATACTGATAAAAAAGCAAAAATGGAAGACAGCTGCTGTGCATGTGAATCCACTGATAATCAGGAAGAATTAATCAGCAGTGCTAATATTGAAACAAGGAGCACTGAGAACAACAGTACAGCTATTTTTCTTGATGAACCTGAAGGACAGTTGTAAAGCGTGTATGCCTTTTGTGTGCATCTTCTGAATTCTTATAGAGTGCACAATGCACACTAAAGACAAAGAGGAAGATTTACTAAAACTGGCGCATACAGAATTTGATGCAGCTTTACATAGTAACCAATCGGCTTCCAGGTATTATTGTCAAACCTTAATTTAACAAGCTGAAGTTAGAAGTTGATTGGTTGCTATGCACAGCTGCACCAGATTCTGTGTGCTCCAGTTTAAGTAAATCCTCCCCATAAAGTCTCACCGATAGCGTTGTTGTACATGAACTAAAATCTCTAAGGCGTTGCCAGCATGTTAAAGGGGTTTTCAATATGATTTCAATGTGACATCATGCTGATGTCTTTATTTAAAAATAATTTTTATGTGAAACCATGCCTCAACCTGTCATTTCATTTCAAAATATTTCTTTTGAAGAGCCCTCTGGTGTGCTGGTAATGCCTTAGAAATTTGTCTACAAGTTCTTCACTACTTTGTTACTAAACAGTCCCTTTTATGATGGAGCAGGCTCATGAATTCTGTTCATACTGTGCATGGCATTTACTGTATTAAATAATTACTGTTAGATAAAGATATTTAAAAAAATCCAAACCAAACCCACTGATGTTCATTTGAGTATAAATTGTGTTCCTATGAAGTCATTGTGTGGTCAGAATATTTGGAAATAAAAATGTGAATTCTAGTTTGTGATGCTTTGTCTATGTTAGAGAAGAATATGATAAGTTGTCTTCTACTGGGAAATGAAAAGGACCACAAATACAGTATTTTATACTGAAAAAAGTATGTGGTTGGTCCATATAAAAATAGCACTCAATGTATGAATTCCTTTTTTATTTATCATGTCTTTTTCATGTTCTTCCACATTTAAACCAAGCTGTCCAGCTAAAGAGAAGTGGCAGGGTTTGGGACAAACCTTTAACACTGTCATGGGTGCTTGCAACAATTACCATATTTATGGATTATGGGTTAGTGCCGAAGCACTACTGGCACTGTTATAGGTTGTCCCACCCCTGTCAAGTTTTCTAGACAGTTGGGTCTGCATGTGAATGCAGAGGAAACTTTGAAATGAAAGAAGGAATATATTGTATGTGTTGAATGCTAGCATTACATGTGTCAGCTGCATTTATATATCAGAATACAATATTATATTTTATTGTGAAAAATGAAACTAAAATCCAGCTTGAATGGCATGCCTTATTAGTGTTAACTTATACCAAACATTGGACAATCCACATAACACAATTTTGTGCAAAACACATATTAAAGTGTACATAAACTCTTTTAATTTCTCCGTTTGACCTGTTAAAAATACCATTAAAATGAATGTGTTATATTTGTTTGATAAGTACAAAAACACCTATTGATTCCCCAACAATCCAGTGAGCTGATAACTTCTTGTGTTCCCTGCCTCTACTGACTGTTATCAGCTAGTGTTGTTTCCAGCTCTATCTGTGGACTACAGAACACCAATCCTTCTTCTCATCTCCATAACAGAGGGATAAATGCTCCTTGCCTAAAAAGTAAACTAACGCAGCCACTACAACTGGTAGGCAGATTTATAATAATTTTTTCTTTTTGGGTTACATATACCCTAATATTTTATTACATATGTCTTCCAATGCTTAGATTATAGGAAGCCATACACAAATATGGTATAATATAATATTCTGAGTTCATACTAAATGTTGGAAAATATTAGGACAAACAAGGCTTTCTTTTGGTGATTATGGGCACAATTCACTAAGTGGTATCTTACTGCATCTGAGTATGCAGTAGGAAACTGCACAGCATTTAAAAAAAAAAAGTTTGAATTCACTAAACACTACTAAAATACCACAAGTTATTTTATCAAGTCATGGGGTTCCCCACTGACAGCTGAATGTAAAAGAAAGAATTACCGGCAATTTAAAAAGTGGCATGGTGTCCCCCCTCCATCCATACCAAGCCCTTCGGGTCTGGTATGGATTTTGAGGGGAACCCCCATGCCAAAATTTTAAAATAATGTTGTGGGGTCCCCCCCAAAATCCATACCAGACCCTTATCTGAGCATGCAGCCTGGCAGGTCAGGAAAGGGGAGGGGACGAGTGAGCACCCCCCCTCCTTAACCATACCAGGCCACATGCCCTCAAAATGGCTGCCCCCCAAAGCACCTGGTCTCCATGTTGATGGGGACAAGAGCCTCTTCCCCACAACCATGGGCTGTGGTTGTGGACGTCTGCGAGTGGGGGACTTATCGGAATCTGGAAGCCCCCTTTAGCAAGAGGCCCCCAGATCCACCCCCCCATGTGAATGAGTATGGGGTACATGGTAATGCTACTCATTCACACAAAAAAATGTAGTGTGAAAAGACAGGAGACAATCTTTGACAAGTCCTTTATTAAAAGAATGTCCCCCGAAGTAGATCCGACGTCAATCACAATGCCCGCGGAGCAGTCAGATGGCTGGGAGCCAGTGTTGGGAGTTTTTATAAATTTTTGCGGGTGGCGGCGGCGGGCATCATGATTGCCGTCAGATATACTTCTGGGGACATTCTTTTATTTTCCTTCTTTTAATAAAGAACCTGTCAAAGACTGTCCATGGCATCCAAAAAGCGTCCCTTCAGGTCAAAAGCAGTTTTAGACCAGCTAGAGAACAGCGATAGTAAATTAGAATCACTTGCAGAATTGAGTGATAATGATTCGTGGCGAAATTCGTCATCAGACACTGAAAACGATTTTGCGACTTTGCTCAGTGATGTGCAAACTTGGCGCTATATTATATAAATTGAACTAAATTTATTATTATTATATTATTATTTTATATGACTATTTATTAAATTATAATTTATAATTTCGTGTTTCAAATTGTAACATACCCGGGATGTTTACTAGACTCTTGTTCGGACAGATTTCAGTGAGTTATTCCTAAAAATTACAGGCCAACAATAAAAAAAATACATATTTCCATGCAAAAAAATGTACCGCTTTGAGCACAGAAATATGGATGTAATCAAATAAAAAAAAAAGTAAAAAACAAAAATCATCTGGAAAAAATAAGCTTGGGTGAAATGGAAAAAGGATTTAAAGTGGAACTTTACTAAAAAATAAATAAATAAATAAATACATTTGTGCATAGATAGACTTTATAATACAGAAAAGACAAACTGTCTCTTCTGTGTTAAAGTATTCCCCCTGCCTGCCTACACTGTACACTGTGCACATGCGAATACTGCAACATGCAGTATTTGCCTAGAATGAACTCCAGTGCATGCCTGGGAGTAATATCAACTCGGCTTGGTCAATAAAAATGGCTGAAGACTGAAACCTTCAGGAAGACCATCCAAAGATGTCAGCGACCAATGAGGGAGCTCTTGGACACTGCATTGCTGAAGCTGACATGAATATAGCTCTGCTTTGAAGAGTGCTGATAAAGGTAAACTAAAAATTTATCAGAGGTTAGATAGAATTAAATTTCATTAAAAAATATTTTTACTTGTCATGTTGCTTTAACTGACAAGCATATGCAGATCAAAAATCATCCATTTGATCTGAAGATGAATGGAACAGAGTAAATAGAACAGTAACATCTGAACAGTGTTTATTAACGCTGTGTCAGAGGTCCATTACAGAAGGTAGCCTACAGCTGACAACAACTATAAGATACTTTATTTAGACATTTGGTTTGTTGTTGGTTTGACAGCCAGGAATTGCCAGCAAGTTGAAGGGGGTGGGAGTGGAAGCGGTCCAAAAGGATACTATGCACCACACATGCCCTGTGTTCTTCAATTAAAGTGATATTAAACCCAAAAGCAATCCTTTATTATATTACAGCTTACCAATTTTTAGATGTGATGGCTGCACTCGTTTTCCTTTTTTGGCTCTTTCCTTTATCTTCACCTGGTGATCCTACCAGAAAGTCTGTTGTTTTTCTTGTTTGATTTTTTGTTTGTTTGTTCTTGTGTTTTTCAGCTGAACTGAACACGCTATCTTCTCTTCTGTACTTTATCCCAAAAGAAAAAAATAAAATTGTTGAAACTGATTATAAAATGTGAGCTGGAGTTCATCTACAATCTGTTAGTGTATCTAAGGCTGCTAGTCCATCTAACACTCCCCTCCCCCCTAGATTAACATGTGTAGCATGCATAATTAGACATGTACATGCCTGAAATGTTCATTTTGTTTTGGATGCATTCCTTCATTAAAGAATTACGATTCGTCATATACAGTCATGGCCGAAATTGTTGGCACCCTTGATATTTTTCCTGAAAATCAAGTATTTCACACAAAAAAGGTATTGCATTAACACATGTTTTGCTATACACATGTTTATTCCCTTTGTATGTATTGGAACAAATATAAAACAGAGGCAGAAAAGCAAATATGACATAATGTCACACAAAACCCCAAAAATGGGCTGGACAAAAGTATTGGCACCCTTAACTTAATATTTGGTTGCACACCCTTTGGAAAACATAACTGAAATCAGTCGCTTCCTATAACCATCAATAAGCTTCTGACACCTCTCACCCGGAATTTTGGACCACTCTTCCTTTGCAAACAGCTCCAGGTCTCTCTTATTGGAAGGACACCTTTTCCCAACAGCAATTTTAAGATCTCTCCACAGGTGTTCAATGGGATTTAGATCTGGGCTCATTGCTGGCCACTTCAGAACTCTCCAGCGCTTCTTTGCCATCCATTTCTGAGTGCTTTTTGACGTATGTTTGGGGTCATTGTCCTGCTGGAAGACCCAGGATCTTGGACGCAAACCCAGCTTTCTGACACTGGGCCCTACAGTGCGACCCAAAATCCTTTGGTAATCCTCAGATTTCATGATGCCTTGCACACAGTCAAGGCACCCAGTGCCAGAGGCAGCAAAACAACCCCAAAACATCATTGAACCTCCACCATATTTTACCGTAGGTACTGTGTTTTGTTCTTTGTAGGCCTCATTCCGTTTTCGGTAAACAGTAGAATGATGTGCTTTACCGAAAAGCTCTATCTTGGTCTCATCTGTCCACAAGACGTTTTCCCAGAAGGCTTTTGGCTTACTCAAGTACATTTTGGCAAACTGTAGTCTTGCTTTTTTATGTCTCTGTGTCAGCAGTGGGGTCCTCCTGGGTCTCCTGCCATAGCGTTTCATTTCATTTAAATGTCGACGGATAGTTCGCGCTGACACTGATGCTCCCTGAGCCTGCAGGACAGCTTGAATGTCTTTGGAACATGTTTGGGGCTGCTTATCCACCATCCGGACTATTCTGCATTGCAATCTTTCATCAATTTTCCTCATCCGTCCACGACCAGGGAGATTAGCTACAGTGCCATGGGTTGCAAACTTCTTGATAATGTTGCGCACTGTGGACAAAGGCAAATCTAGTTCTCTGGAGATGGACTTGTAACCTTGAGATTGTTGATATTTTGCCACAATTTTGGTTCTCAGGTCCTCAGACAGTTCTCGTCTCCTCTTTCTGTTGTCCATGCTTAGTGTGGCACAGACAGACACACAATGCAAAGGTTAAGTGAACGTCTCTCCTTTTTATCTGCTTTCAGGTGTGATTTCTATATTGCCCACACCTGTTACTTGCCCCAGGTGAGTTTACAGGAGCATCACATGCTTGTAACATTCTTATTTATCCGCAGTTGTGAAAGGGTGCCAATACTTTTGTCCAGCCCATTTTTGGAGGTTTGTGTGACATTATGTCGAATTTGCTTTCTTTCCTCCCTTTTTTTGTTTTGTCCCAATACACACAAAGGGAATAAACATGTGTATAGCAAAACATGTGTTAATGCAATACGTTTCGTGAGAAATACATGATTTCCTGGAGAAATATCAAGGGTGCCAACAATTTCGGCCATGACTGTATGTTATGTTAACCCAAACTATTTTCAGAATGCATTTCATATCTTCAGCAATTATTTCATATATTCGTTGGTCTGGGTGGATTCAATATATTTTGCAGTTTCCAGAAAATTGCCATGTATTCGATATATTTTGGAATCGGTCGGATTTGAATCAGAAGGATTCAATAATGTTGGACGCTAGTCCAACACACCTGGAAAAATGGCATGAGCCGATTAAACTGATTGGATAATGACTGGTGTCATGTGCAGCTGAATGGAAAGAAATTCGGATCCATTTGTTATCCGAATCTGAACTATTGAACAAATTCAAAAATTTAGGTAATTACTCCATTGGCCCAAACTACTATCGCATCATGTGATGTCACCTGAATAAAATGAATGCATACTTAATTTCATTATAACTTTTTTTCTGATTCGTTAACATTCATTGCTATGTTCATTCAGAGATTAGTATACATCTGAATCTCTGAAAATGTACTATATGTCGTAAAACGAACCGAAGCGCACATGTCTACTCAAAATGTCCACAACTGGTTAAAGCTGAAATTTGGGCTAGACAGGGGTTAGTTTACTACAACAGTAAGATCAGTCTGTATATGCAGCAAAACATGCTTGTTATACTCACTATGGAACCTAAGGGGTTAATCCTCTGCATTGTGTAAAAAGGCTGTTTGAGCCTTTCTTGTCTGATCCTCCCCTTCTTCCACAGTCCTCAAGCCATTTGTTGATAGTACAGAGCACTAAGAGACACTCTGCACATGCTCAGCAGACAATATGCCCTCTCTGCATCAGTACACCAACATAAAAGTACATAAAAGTTACTAAAATTAACTAAAATAGTTAAACAAACTCTCTAACCCATGCTAGCAGTTAAAGTGTTACTAAACCCACAACAGTAAAATCAGTCTGTATATGCAGTAAAGCATGCTTATTATACTCACTGTGAAACCTAAGGGGTTAATCCTCTGCATTGTGTAAAAAGGCTGTTTGATCCTGTTTTCTCTGCCCCTCAGATGTTCACCTGATAAGACAGACTGAACCCGTAGCCACATGCACATGCTCAGTCTAGTGTGTATTGCTAGAGAGTTTTTTTTCTCTTTGGGAGGGTGCATGTGATCAGCACAGGGCCAATCAGCCTTGTCCAGAAAGAGGGTCAGGGGTCATACAGCCTCATAAGACAGTCAGAGGAGAATGAAAAGTTCTCCTACATGCTTTAACCAGTGCTCAGCCAGACACTGATAGAAGTCACAAGACTGCTCTAACTGCTGATGAGAAAAGGTATTTAGCAGTTTATATTTACTAAAATAATTGCATTTCTATGTTCTGTGTACTGTGGGAGACCAGATATAATTAATGCAGGGTCCTGGGTTTAGTAACACTTTAAGCTTTGGCAATAAAGCCTGGAAGCTGATTGCTTTCTGTGCAGAGCTGCACCAGATTCTGCACTCTCCAGTTTTAGTAAATACCACCGTAAATGTCTAAATACAAGAGGGCTGTCTATTCTTACTTGAATCTTGGTGTACTTTGTGTATCTCTTCCTGATCTGTGCAGTAATCCAGCATATAACAGCTCCTACACTTTGGCCCTATGCAGGAGTTTTCTGTATTAATGATCAGTCACTACTCCTCTTTCTTCTTGTGCAGGTTGGCTGGTCTTGTATCGGGGCATAGCTCAGGGTTCACAAAGGGAGCGAGGCAACACTAGGGCACAGAAAACAAAAACTTTTTTTTTGACTGACGCCTTACAGGTATTTAAAACCGAGAACAATCCTGCTACCAGGCAATCTGATTGTTGGCATCAAACTAACATGGCAACAAGCTTCACCTCCTTCTGGTTCGAGTGCATCAGGACGTCGACAGAGGTAGAAACTTTTTTTCGAGGAAGACACTGCCAATCCCAGGGAAGGAGAATGCACTGTCCCCCTCCCCTCATCCCTGGTACTCTAGTGCACTCAGTGGGAGGAAATGTGCTGCTAATAGATAGTGTCATGGTGTCACACACACAGGTTGTGTGGGGTGCTAGCGAAGGAATGGTCACTGGAAAGTCTACCTGCAGGTAATTGGTTTGGGGTGGTGGGAAATGTGCAGAGAGTGCAGGGGACAGAATTCCTGTGACCTATTTCTAAATTGTAAGGTTCACATGGACACCAAATACATAATTAAAAAATACCAATCCATTTTGGATAGAGTAAGGGAGTGTTTTTTTTGCAATCTGTGTCCCATTGCGGAGATTTCCCTTCACTTCCTGTTCCAAAGCCAATGAGGAAGCCGAGGAAATCCCTGCAAATTAAAATAATTCTCAGAACTAGTGCCGCCATGAAAGAATTTCTCCTCTATTACTTTTCTGGGGACAACCCAAAATTTGGCATTTTCTTTTACTTTCACTTTCAAAGATAATAGTAAACAGGACAAATAGAGAGGGTGAATCTCCCTAACGGGAGCACAGACAGCAATAACTACTCACAGGGGTTCTAATCCCTATCCACTCCATCCAAAACTAAAAAGAAAGTGTTGCATTTAGCTATACTTAAAGTAAGGTGCAATTCATTCCAAGAAACCTGTTTTTATTCCAAAGGTTGAGACGGGTAATTATTTTTTGGTGCTGGCTACCTAGAAACTGTGCTGGGGACTTTTTGTAGTGTTCTGTGAATGCAAAAACTGTAGTTGTTGACTTTAAAAAACAGACACTCACCTGTCCCTCGACCCTGCGGTGCCCCCCACCCCCGCAACCCGTTTCACCGGCCGTCCTGTATTCCTGGCGCCAGCATTTTTATTGTGGGCACTTGGTTGTGACAGTTTGCGGCTTCACAGCCGGGTGCTCACTGCACATGTGCGACTAGCGCTTCACTTTGTAAATGGTCCCGTAGTCTTCTGGGACCTGTCACATGTCCCGGAAGACTACAGAGAGGGAGGGGGGAGGACAACTTCTACTTCCGGTCGCCTAGGTGATTGCAGCCAAAGTGAGAGCGGGTACCTGTCAATTTAGGGTACCTGCTCCCCAAAGGTGCCAATCCTTAACGGGGAGTGGGGGGCCAGACCTTAAAGTGGAACTTCGGGTCTCTAACAGTCCTCCAAATATCTCAGATGTCAAGTCAGCTCTTAATGCACTTCTTCGTCTGGACCAGCTCCACTTCCTCACCTCATCCCTCCAGCACAGAGAGGATCAATATAATCAAAAATGGAGACTCTATGTTCAAAAATCCTTTCCGACCAGAGAGCATCAGTTTTTCCTTCATGGCTCTTCTGTGATGCCCCAATCTGGAAACATGATCCAGTAAATCCGGACATATTGTTTTGATTTATGAGGATTTAAGGTGTGCATGACTATATCTAATACACTTACAATGCTCGTTTGTTGCTGCTCTCACACCACTTCTAGCCAACCTAGGCAACCAAGCCATATTTCCTTTTATCTACTTCCTTTACCATTTTCTTTATACTTCATCTTCATCGCACATTCCTTTACAACTTCTCCCCCCACCCTTAATCAGCGAGGACTCACAACACGTATATCACTTTTTGATACAGGGAGTCGCCTCTAGCTCTCTTATTCTCTCAAAATACAGCGTTCTGCGCATTACCAAATATGCTCAACGACTTCTTGGGAGGGGATCTTCTGGTCCGTTCTAATGTTATTTTCCCACCTCTTTTTTTCCATCTTTTCTCCATACTAGCTTCCTTCTCAACTTTCTTCTCCTTCTGTATAGATCTACCTATCTTCTCTGTTCCTTCTTCTTTGATTATCTCCTCTTCATACGCTTCTCTCCTACTTCAACATTCACGTCTTACGCATGACAACTGACATACTCTAAGTACCCCAGTTCCCATTCAAAGTTCTGTGGTATGTCCTGACCTTCTTATCTTTAGATATATCATAGCTCACCATTACACATCCCCTACACACTCTACTGACTCACAATGCCTCCCCTCTTTTGTCTTATCTGCCTTCAGAGTTTCTGTTCAGAGGTTCTAACTGCTGACATTTCGTGAATCTTTCTGATCAGTTTTCTATGCAAAATATTGTATTGCTCATATTGGTAAATCTGTCAGTACTGTTACAAAAGTTACTTTGTTGCCAGGATGCATCCTTGGAGTGTTTCATCGGCTGAGTTTATGTAAATTGAAAAACCCAAATAAAGCTTTGTTTAAAAAAAAAAAGTGGAACTTCTCCTTTTGGGTTGAGCTTCACTTTAACAATCAGCCTGGAAGAGGGAGGGGCAGCACTAGGAGCCAATCAGGGGAGAACATGGGCTGACAATAAATATGCTGATAGGAGGAGACAGCATAGTGAAAAGAGGGATGTGAGGCCTAGCAGTTATTGCTTAACCAGGACGGCTAAAGCGCGGTTGTCTGGTTCTGGGACAACATCCATAGACGTCATTTCAGAACACGCCCCCTGAGCACCCCCAGCAGCGCACACAGCACCGCCGGTGATCGCTTTATCCTACGGACACAGCTGATCATGTAATATGGTAAACGGCCAATCACGGCGGCCTTTTATCACGTGATCAGCTGTGTCCAATGACACAGCAGATCACCGAGTAAATACAGTTGCCGGTTATTGGCTGCACTTTCCTCACACTGTCACAGCGTGAGGAAGGTACTGCAGAGAACCAGAAATTGTCAGTGAAGGGATCAGCACTGATCATGAGGGCATTGATGATCAGTCCCCAGCAGTACTGCCCACCTGTGCCACATACCTGTGCCAAGCAGTGCTGCCCACCTGTACCCATCAGTGCCACCCACCTGTGCCGATCAGTGCCACCTGCCTGTGCCCTGCAGTGCCACCCACCTGTGCCACTCACCTGTGCCTAGCAGTGCCACCCACCTGCGCCCATCAGTGCCACCCACCTGTGCCCTGTAGTGCCACCCACCTGTGCACAGCAGTGCCACCCATCAGTGCTGCCCATCAATCAGTGCCACCCATCAGTGGCGCCCATTAGTGCTGCCCATCAGTGCCGCCTATCAATGCAGCATCATCAGTGCAAGCTCATCAGTGCCGCCTATCAGTGCCTCCTATCAATGCCCATAAGTGCTGCCTATCCATGCCACCTCATCAGTGCCCATCAGTGCAGCCTCATCAACGCACATCAGTGAAGAAGAATTAGTACCTCTTTGCAAAATTTTATAATAGAAACACAGAAAAACTTTTTTTTTCTTTGGTATTTTTTTTGTTTATAGCGCAAAAAATAAAACACCCAGCGGTGATTAAATACCACCAAAGGAAAACTCTATTTGTGTGAAAAAAAATGATAAACATTTCATATGAGTACAGTGTTGCATGACCACGCAATTGTAATTCAAAGTGCAGGAAGGGGGTAAAAGTGCCTAGTAGGCAAGTAGTTAAAGAATATGTTACCCCAACATTTCATATTCCTGATATGTGCCTGCTGTACCATGTACTTGTATGAAAAAGTATCCTGTTCTCCTTGCATTGCTAACTTTGTGTGAAATCCCTGGTGTTCCTGCCAGTCCCTCTGCTTTTCTATTAAAACTGACCACATTGGGCATGAGAGCACAGCATGGTCAGTTCTCTGACTGTGCTGGGAACTCAGCCCACTCTCCTTCAAGGATTAGAGTCATCCTGACCCCCCCCCCCCTGCACAGCCATTTACTGGGAAGACCACTGTATTGCTGTTTCTCTTCCCCTAGCTCTCTGTGTTCCTTATACAGCTGAGAACAGAGGGCATGTGATCTCTTGTTAAAAAGGTAGTTATACTGTTTACACAGATGTTTTGCCTTTCATTTCTATTTTCTGATTTAGTCACTTGTATTATAATTTTCATTCCAGATAAAAAAACAAAGCATAGCAAATTAGCAAATTTTCAGACAGCACTCATTTCTATTCTAAACTGAATGGGTTTTTTTTTATAAGGTGAGGGTTTACATATGTTTTAACTGCAGTAGTGAAAAGTCAGATCACTAACCTGGATCTGCTGTATGGCAGGGCCTTGTAAATTGTGGACCGGATGGACTGAAATACAAATCATTTGTTGGGTAAAATAGCTCCCCTATATTGTATGTATTTCAATTATGTATTTAGCTATTTTCCTAGGGTGTGGGTTAAACTAATGATCTGTCAATTAAAATATAGTATGCCTTATATATAATATATATATACATATTGTATATATAGATATTTCTATTAATACCTTATGAAACCATAAAAGTATTTCCTTACTGATCACTAACTGCTTTAGGATGATGTTCTTAAAACAAACTGCTAATTGTTTTAAACTCCACTGGGAAAACATTTTCCTTTTTTACGCATCCTGAGTACTGTCTGAATAACTTCCTCCCCGTAAGATGCTTACAAAGTTCAAACAATAAGTAAAACAAAATTTAAGTAAACACTTCTACATAGCCAGTGATGACTATGTTGACTTTATAGTACTATGGAAGAACTGTGGGGAAATACATGTAATAAATAAGTTACAAAGAACTGCTAAAAGGATATATTAGTATCACATTAGATTTGGGATAGCAATAATCACTACAGCCTCTTCATTATGTATTCAGGCATATCCAGCAAGACAATATAGGGAGGTTCCTCTAAAATGCATGCATCTAAATGCAAAAGGTTGCATTTTATTTGCTTTGCAATGCAAACGAATCACAAATCAACTGTTGTGTCCAGAAAAATGCAAAGCAGGTCAAACACAGCCTCATGACTGTAAATAATCTACAGTGTGTGAAACACAAAGTAGCACTCAAATCAATAATTTATTAATACAAAGCAATTATCTTGTGAAAATATAAACAATAAACTCTTATATATAACAAAAATAAATCGTAAAACATAAATATGTGATAATACAGGAGTGTCCATACAAAAATTATCTTAATTGAAAGAGTCAATCCATGAGTGTAAGTGACAAACAAAACATCTACCACTTAGTGCAATACAGTGTGCCGATGCCGAGGAAAGATCCACCACCTTCCCCACAATACAAAGGGGATTCTTACAAGACCAGATGAACCATCAGATAATAAATGGTCATAATATGCTCAGCATGCCTTAAGTGTAACTTTCTTTACCATTGCAGATCAATAAACCCAGTAGCCATCATGTTATCAGTGGGTAAAAAATATAAGTTTCTCCATGGTGAAGTACGCTCAAAAGACTATCTTCTATTTAAAATGTAAGCACGTCCATATATAGGTGCAATTAAAGTAAAAGATGCTTTCATAAAAACAATGTGGCAAGCTGATGGCTCTGGCATATAAAACACCAGATTTGGCCGGCAGCTGCATGGTCCAACATTACTACATGATGACATCACACACAATCCACAGTGTACAATTGAGGTAAATTGGAATCTGATAAAATGCATTGAACCTGTGTTTCAAACAATGCCTGTGTACACAAACCCTATTAGGTTATATAGTGTGAAAATTGTAGTAACAAAAAAATTAAAACCGATTTATAACCAAGTGCAATTAACCACTTGCCCTCCAAAGGATTTACTCCCCTTCCTGACCAGGCCATTTTTTTGCAATACGGTGCTGCGTTACTTTAACTGTTGTGTTACACTATTTGATTTATTATTATTTCTCTGTGACCATCACTTGTTTATTATTGCTCTTTAAGTTGTCTTCTCCTGTCTAAGCTGAGCTCTTTATCTCACCGTACTTGTGTATATCCCTCCCCCCTGCCTCTCTCTATAGTCATTCCACTGTATCCTGTCTACCTAAATGCATATTTCCATGAGGCTTACAATATTAAACATTTTCTACCTCTGATTATCCTCCACTAAACGGAACATTCAAATGGTTTTCCTCATCTTACCTCCTCAAGATGTGAGTTTATTCATTGAGTTAAACTGTCTGACCCGATGCAAAAGATAAATTCAACACCACGTCGAATAGCTGTATAGATCACTGGAGATAAAGTTTATAGACTTGTAGTTGAGTCAGAACAGTAGAAAAATGGAGTTACAGCCTAATTACAAGAGTCCTGACAGACAAGAGTTATTGCTTTCATTGCAAAGCAAGAATACGGCAGGGGCATGTGTAAGCCTCCATAACTAAGCCCAGGCACAATTTTCCCACTTGCTTACCTCTCAGCCATTATCTGCCTGTGTCCATATGAGTTACAAGGGCTCCGTCTGTGAAGAGATGTCACACACAGAAGACAAAGCACAAGACTTTGATCCAGCTGTGTTACCCAAACGCTCAGTTAAATCAACTTGTGTTTCCGCGGTTTTGCTCCCACACCTATTTACTTGGTTCTATACAGATTATAAATGTAATAAGTGATTATAACCTTTGTCTATACCTGAATTTAGCCAATCCTGATGTGGCTATTACCAATAATGTTAATAGCAAAGGAAAAACAACTGTGCAAAAATAAAGATCTAATTTATTTATACAGAAGAAAAATAGTTACTAATCGAATCAATCAATTGATATTACAAGACAAAAAATATTAGATGTTACAGTATACCATACAGTATGTTATCAGTATAGAGAGATGACTATAAGAAAGGAAGTTATATTAAAGAAAATAGAGCAATGCTGATACGTTACACAGCCTTCCTGATGTTCTGAGGTCTGGGCTCCGTTGGACAAGGGCAGAAGGGACACAGAGGCAGACCTTTATACCCCCTCCCCCCTCCCTTCCAGGTAGTCCCACCCTTCAATAGGTTCCAGTCCATTTCTGTTCAGAGGGGGGCTCACACTTGGAAATTGATGGATTATGATGAAACTTTAAAAACTGAACTAACAACTAGCCTGAAATTATTATGGGAAAAGGTTGTTACTCAATCTAACACACTGTCTGTTGAACACGGGGTACGGCTACTAGAGGGCCACATCCAACAACTTTCTGCCTCATATGAGCTTTATCAGTTTACCAGCAACAAGTTCAATAATGTTTTACAAAGTATGAACACGGAAGATTGTTACAGGAATGAAACAGCTTCCAGGTTCCTAATTTAGAAAGAGAAAGTTTTATCCAGCAAACCAAATTAAAGACAGAAGCAAAGATAAAGCTGCTACAAGACACTGCATCTCATAGATCCATTTCTACAAGACATTCTAAAAAGTCCTCTAAATCCCATAGTTTAAGACGCTCTATACTCAGTGAGCGACTTATTAGTGCCCACGCTGAAGTGGAAGCCAGCAAGGTGCGGGCCGCATATGCAAAAAAAGAGAGCAGAGTTAGTAACTCAGACAGCAGAGAGTTGGAAACTCAGTCAGCCTGCCAAAGAGCAGAGTTGGAAACTCAGGCAGCATGCCAAAGAGCAGAGTTGGAAACTCAGTCAGCATGCCAGAGAGAAGCAATAGAAATCTTAAACGAACAGTGTAAATATGATACAGCTATGGCAGAACTAAGGGTCCTAGAACAAGCTATCAGTGCAGATAGAGGTGCAAGTGAGAAATACAGCATTAACCTAGACATAGCGGATATGGAAGATCCCCTCAAACGCATTTCCAACTATGTTATAAGCCACTGCAGTGTACACTCTATCATCTCCAATGCTCCTGACAATATAGAGAATTATTTTCAGCATCAAGTTAAAGAGGTTCCAGCAACTTCCTGCATTCAAAATCACTCCAACACCTTTCCTGCCTATCTACCTAACCTTCCTTCATACGTCACAGAGCATGAGAGCAAGCTGCAAGCAAGTCATCAATCTCCTGTCATCAGTACAGCCTCAAATAAATGTACCATTGGAGCAACTGACTTCAAGCAAGAAACTCGCTTGAATGCATCTGCTGCACCATATTTCCCTGTGTATAATAACAGCGATGTCTAAGATATCTCAATCAGCACCGTTCAGCCAACAACATCTTGCATATAGTCGGAGACAAAGGCAGCAGAGTTTATAAGGCACGTACTTCGCAGAGAGCTCACACAAACTGGTCTTACAAGTTTTGATGATCAACCTGAAAACTACAGAAGTTGGAAATGTGTTTTCAGAACTGCAATCAATGATCTTGGTATTACAGCTGCTGAAGAGTTGGATCTGCTGATCAGATGGCTTGGTCCTCTATCTGCTGCACGTGTTAAGCCATTAAGATCATTTTTCATGGACAATCCTACAGCAGGCTTCACGAGCTGCATGGGATCGATTAGAGTAAAGTTATGGTAGTCCAGAAGCTATAGAACCTGCGCTGTTCATGCATCTGGAAACTTTCCCAAATATATCTGGTAAGGACAACAAGGAGTTCCAGAGACTTCTCCTTGAGCTTCAGCTAGCCAAGGCAGACCCAAAACTACCTGGACTCAGTTACCTTTACACTGCTAGAGGGGTAAACCCGATCGTCTCCAAGCTCCCATATGGTTTTGCTAAGGACTGTAATATGCCCATCAAGTGCATAGAGTGTGGCTCAGAAGAACATGTGCAAGCCCTCCACCACTTGAGCCCAGCTCTGCACATCCTGTTAACTCTCCTTGTCACGGATCGCAAGATTGCCGCCACCAACATGCGACAATCCCACGACCGCTGCCACCAATATGTCACGATCGCGGCGTCAGACCCCAGACCTTCTCACCAAACTCGTGACCGAAGGACTGGCTGATCCAAACCGCGATGTGACATGCGTAACAATACCATGCCCAGCTGCACCCTGCACAAATATTTTCCAGCTAATGGACTACAATCTATGTACCTGCAACCTGAGCGATTGTTACAGGGTCGGGTTATTTACGCAGCTAACCCTCCACACTGCCACCACCTCCTTTTTGTACAGAGAAAGAGGAAACTCGCGTTATCAGTTATAACACTATAATGATTGAAATAATCGTCAGTATAAAACGGTCCGCAGGCCGGTTATACAGAGGTTTAAACAAACAGTAGCGTCTCTTCAAAGGCAGGGATTCGTAAATTGCAATTAAGAACTATAGAAACAGTTCAGCACTTTCAGAAAGAGAGATTTATTACTAAAAGGGTCAAACAGGGGCAATAAAATATTTACAGAGAAGATGTAACTAAGATATATATATAAATATACAGAGAACCATAGCACAGTAAAGAGATATCAGAGAGAGGTGAAAGGGTTAAAGTACTTGCCAAAGTCTTGGGTTTAGAAGATCCAAGTCAGAGCAGGAGGGTGCTTTGATCTCCCTATGTTACGATGGAAAAATGGGAGAATTCTTCAACTCAACCCCCTTAGGCTTGACAGCCTGCTTTAAAGTTTCCCAGCAGGGGGTGGTTCTGAAGTAAAAAGACCAATCCCCTGTTGAGGGAGGGATCGTCAGGCGGAACCCTAAACTGGAGCCAACATCTTTCTTAATTCATATTCTGGTCCATAACTTTCCAGCTGCACAAGTGACAAGTCTGAGGATTATCTAGATATGATTTATGAAATTATATGTTGCACGGTTCACGAGTTCTATGTTTCGGCTTCCCTGATGGTCCGAGATAATTCGAATGACCCATTAAACTGTTCGCTTGCTCCTAGCCAATCTGACGGGATGTCTGGTTTTTATGTAAGTCTCTCATATTCCAAGATATGAAACATAGGGGAAAAATTGATCTTTTAAAAATGTTATCTGGTGTGGGCTTCTTGGGAATGCCTTGAACTCCGGGGAATGCTCAGTTATCTTTTTACGAGGCGTGAAATTACACAGGTTCTCAGGACAGTGGGGCTCCAGCTCTCCTGAGGGGGGCTTTGTAGCTCTGGGCTCCCTGCTGCTCTAGCCTGCCAGTGACCCACAACCAGGTGTCACGGTGGCTGAACAGAGAGGAAGGGGGAGGATGAAGGAAAAAGATATTTCAGGACGGTTAATTTCTTTGCCAAGATGGAGGTTGAAGCCAAAATGGTTGAACCGCGTCCATCTCTGATGCTCGCGTTTGCGACACTCCTCCCAGGTCAAGACAAGGCGGGGAGAATACAGATCAAGTGCCTGATTCCACCATAATTTCTTCATCCTGCACTGAAGTTTGTGGGGAAGACTGCTGTGATAAGTCATGTGCTAAGATATGCCTTGTGAACATGTACCACAAAAATCAACCAGAAAAGACTCTAAAGGTGTATGCGATCTTAGATGATCAGAGCAACAGATCACTTGCAAGATCTGAACTGTTTGATCTTTTTGAAAAACTGATGAAGCTCATCCTTACACCTTGGGTATTTGTAGTGGAACTACAGAGGTTCTTGGAAGAAGGGCTCGTGGATTCATGGTATCCCCTCGCAAAGATAACCTACAATTACTCCTGCCTACACTTGTTGAGTGCAACCAGATACCTGCTAACAGGGAAGAAATCCTTACACCAGCTGCTGCCTTCCATCACCCTCACCTGAAGGTAATAGCAAGTGAGATACTACCATTTGACAAAGATGCACAGATCCTTCTTCTGTTAGGAAGAGACATTTCTAAGGGTTCACAAGGTACACAGACAAGTCAGTGGAGCCCCAGATGCCCCATTTGCCGAGCGCACAGATCTTGGTTGGGTCATCATAGGCAATTTCTGTGCAGGCAAAATGAAGAGACCTACCAACATTTCATCATTACCACTTGCCCTCGAGAGGATTTACCCCCCTTAATGACCAGGCCTCTTTTTGCTACTCGGCGCTGCACTAATTCAACTGATAATTGTGCGGTCATGCAGTGCTGTACCCAAATGAAATTTACGTCCTTTTTTTCACACAAATAGAGCTTTCGTTTGGTTGTATTTAATCACCTGTGCGCTTTTTCTCTATAAACAAAAAAAGACTGAAAATGTTGAAGAAAAACTATATTTTTTACTTTCGGCTAATTAAAATATATAGTACACTCAAAGTTAGTTATAAATTTAGACCAAAATGTATTCTGCTACATGTTTTTGGTAATAAAAATCCCAACAAGTGTATATTGATTGCTTTTTGTGAAAGTTATAGCGTCTACAAACTATGGTATACAGTAGATACTGCAATTTACGCCATTTTATTTGCTATACAGCGCTGCACTAGTTTAACGGACAATTGAGCAGTCATGCAATATGGTACATAAATTAAATTGATGTCTTTTTTTTTACACAAATAGAGCTTTCTTTTGGTGCTATTTGATCACCTGTGCGCTTTTTATTTTTGGCACTATAAACAAAAACATTTTGAGAAAATGTATTTTTTTTTTAAAAAAAAACAATATTTTCTAATTTCTGTCATAAAAAATATCCAAAAAAACTAAAATTTCCCTCATAAATTTTGGCCAAAATGTATTCTGCTACATGTTTTTGGTTAAAAAAATCCCAATAAGTGTATATTTATTGCTTTGTGTGAAAGTTATAGCATCTAGAAACTATGGTATAGATAATGGAATTTACACAGCTTTTACTTTCTGACTGCTCATCACACTTCTTGAGCTGCTAATATACCAGGACAGTACAAACACCCCCAAATGACCCCTTTTCAGAAAGTAGACACCCTAAGCTATCTGCTGAGAGGCATATTGAGTCCATGGAAGATTTATTTTTTTTCTACAAGTTTCTGGAAAATGACAAAAACTTTTTTTTTTCTTACACACAGTTGTCAATTAAATGATATATTTCTCCCACAAGCCATGGGCATATGTGGAATTACACCCTAAAATACATTCTGCTACTTCTTCTGAGTATGGGAATACCACATGTGTGAGACTTTTTGGGAGCCTAGCCAAATACAGGAGCCTGAAATCCAATGACCACTTTGAAAGCCTGAAGGTGCATAACTTCCCCATTTCACTTCCTCACTACATATCACAGTTTTGAAGGCCCTGAAATGCCGGGATAGCACCAAACCCCCTTAAATGACCCCTTTCTGGAAAGTAGACACCCCAAGGAATTTAAAAAGAGGCATGGTGAGTATTTTTCAGATCTCATTTTTTCTCACAAGGTTTTGAAATATAAAAAAAGAAAAGAAAAAATATATGTTTGTTTTTTTTCTTCATTCCGGGTTGGGCAGTGAATGGGGGAATTACAAGTGCTGCAGAATTTATGGGCTGCCAAGCACATCTGGAAGGATACTAGGGGCTCTACGTGCCTGTGTGCGAATTCTTGGTGGTTGCGGGACAATACTTGTGCTAGCCACCGCACCAGCTTGTACTGCACTTATAGGACTCACCATGTCGCCAAGTCATACTGCAGTGCTGGTATTATTATTATTATTGTTATACAGGATTTATACAGAGCCAACAGTTTGCTCAGCACTTTACAATATAACGGGAGACAATACAGCAACAATGCAGTTCAATACAGGAGGGTTAGGAGGGCCCTGCCCCTTGGAGCTTACAATCTAAGAGGTATATGAAAGACCAGGATGTACTAGAACGCTGGTGCTCGCCAGTTCACCAAAAGGTAGAGCGGCACTAGTACTGGCACTCTGCTGCATATGAGAGTCATCAAAATTTACCAGCAAGTGCTAACAGAATCAGGCCTGATTCTGCGAACGCTGCGGTTTTGTGTGCAATAGACCAAGTGACAGTGACCTACTGGCACTGCACTTGCTGGGGGAGAAGGGGGGCGGGTAAGCGTAGGGGCTAAATGCAGGTGCTGGCAGGCGCTGGGGCTGATCCCGCTAACGCTGCATTTTTGGAGACGCTATATTAATGTGAACGCTGGTATAGTGCTGATCTGATCAAACATATTGATCCGTTCAGACACTATACTAGCAATGGAGGTTTATTGTGTATGAGCGTCTTCCTGGCAATCGAGGGGTTAAATGTGATGACTGGTGTACTGAGGGGCAATCTGACACTATCTGGGAGGGGCGTAAAAACCACGGGAGCCCCAATCATGTATATATATGTGATTTTGTGCACCTGTGCCGCCCTGTAGCAGTATTTCTGGATTTCAGGAAGTGGTTACAGAAGCGGTTTGTGTTATGGCGCTGCATCACTTTAACTGACAATTGCGCGGTCATGCAATGCTGCACCATAATTAAATTTACATCCTTTTTTCCCCACGAATTGGGCTTTCTTTTTGTGGTATTTGATCGCCTGTGTGGTTTTTTTGCGCTATTAAAAAAAAAAGACCAACAATTTTGAGAAAAAAACAATATTTTGGACTTTTTGCTATAAAATATGTCCAGTAAAAAAAATTACAAATTTCGTCATAAATTTCGGACAAAATGTAAAGGCACTTTGTGGACTTTATGCAAAATATCTTTGACAGAGATCATGCAGAGCCTGCACCCCCACTAAAGGAGGGAGAAGAATGCTGGTACCTTCCATCCTTTGGTGTGTATCACCCACGCAAACCAGACCAAATCCGAGTTGTCTTAGATTCCAGCACTCAGCATGAAGGTGTTTCTCTTAACAACATGCTCCTTACTGGACCCGACTTGAACAACAGTCTAATAGGAGTCTAATAGGAGTCCTGATCTACTTCAGACAAGAGCCCATAGCAGTAATGGCCAATATTCAACAAATGTTTCACTGCTGCATTGTCAAAGAAGACAACAGAGACTACCTCAGGTTTCTATGGCACAAAGACAATGACATCAGCAAGGAAGTGATAGAATATTGAATGAAAGTACATGTCTTCCCCTGCAGTTGCAACTTATGGGCTAATGAGAACGGCTCAGGCTGAAGAAAAGGAATATGGATCTGATGCCCGCCAATTTGTTAAAAGAAACTTCTATGTTGACCACGCACTCAAATCCTTTCCATCTGCTAAAGAAGCAGTCATTCTTCTCACCAGAACAAAGGAAATGGTGTCTGTAGCAAACCTTAGAATTCACAAGATTATATCTAACAGCCAGGAACTTATGAATGCTTTTCCCTCTGAGGACTATGCCACTAGTCTAAAAAACCTTGATTTAGGTGCAGATGTGCCTCCCATACAACAAAGTTTGGGTTTGCTGTGAAACAAGACACATTCACCTTGCAAGTGTCAACTTGTGACAAACCCTTCGCTAAGAGAGGAGTCTTGTTGGCGGTGAACAGCATCTATGATTCAGTGGGTTTCATTGCTCCAGTTACCATTCAAGGTAAGGTTCTGCTAAGACAGTTATCTACTGAGAACATAGAATGGGATACTCCTTTACCTAGTGTGAAACAACACAAGTGGAAAAGGTGGAGATGTTCTTTGAGGTCATTAGAAAAACTTCAGATTTCACGTTGCTATGTTAAAATTTTCATTTCAAATACTGACCATAGAGCAGGGGCGGACTGACCATTTGGAAACTCGGGCACTGCCCGAAGGCCCGGGGTCAGTAGGGGGCCCCATGAGATGCCCCTGGTACCTTTTTCATAGGCTTTTTTGAGTTTGGGCAAGGACACAGGGGCCCCATGATCCTCTATTACCCTGGGGCCCCATGAGTTGTCAGTCCGCCCCTGCCATAGAGTGATTCAATTTTCTCTGGTGCATCAGTTAAAGCTATTGCTGCAGTAGCCTATTTAAAGACTTCTGGAATTAATGGAGAATCACACTGTACTTTTACTCTAGGCAAGGCAAAACTCAATCCCAAACCTGTACATATCATATGAAGACTTGAACTCTGTGTGGCTGTGCTAGTGGTAGAAATTACCAAAATCATACGAAGTGATATGGACACTAAAATTGATTCTTTCACCTTTTACAGTATACAGACAGAAAGGTAGTACTTGGTTATATATACAACCAAACAGTTTTACATGTACGTCAGCAACAGGGTAGAATGTGTAAAGAGGTTCTCTCTACCAAGTTAATGGCATCATGTTCCCACTGAACTCTACGCTGCTGACTGTGGGACCAGAGCTGTGTCATCAGCAGCTCTTCAGAACAGCTTATGGCTTTCGCCTCCAAGGGTTTTGTGGGAGAGCTCCTACTCACTCCTTACTAATGACACCTATGGACTAGTAAGTCCTGAACATGATAAGGAAATAAGAACTATGAACATCTCACTCCACACATCTGTGAGTAAAAAACAGAAACTGCAGTCACACCATTTTGAGCCTCTTTCTACCTGGTCATCTGCTGTAAGAGCTATTACGTGCCTAATTCACATTGCTGATTGCTTTGTGAAGAACTCTACATCAGTGTGTCATGGCTGGCACGTTTGTTCTGGATGCCCTACAGCAGCAGATATTACATGTGCAGAAGAGGTAATTATCCTTTGTGTGCAACAAGAGGTGTATCAGGAGGAATTTGAGAGAGTCAGAAATGGAACTGAATTGTCCAAAAACAGTTCACTCTTCAATCTAAACCTTGTAGTTGACGCCAATCAGCTGTTGAGAGTTGCTGGTCGTATAGGGAAATCTGCAAACCAGCAAAGAACAGAATCCTATAATCATACTATATCAACATCATGTTGCTACTCTTCTGGTTCTTCACCACCATTAATGGGTGAAACACCAAGGCCATCAGTTTACAGAAGGTGCTATCAGAGCAGCTGGCTTGTGGGTTGTTGGTATGAAAAGGTGCGTCTCCTCCCTGCTCTACAGGTGTGTCAAGCGTCACAAGTTAAGAGGAAGACATCAACAGCAACAAATGGCGAGTCTCCCAGCGGATCGCCTAAATACAGATCCACCCTTCACCTATGTTGGAGTAGACGTTTTTGGTCCATGGTCTGTCATCACTCGGAAAACTCGTGGTGGAGCTGCCAATAGTAAAAGGTAGGCTGTATTGTTTATCAGTCTTAGCCTCCGAGCAATACATATAGAAGTGATTGAGTCTATGGATTCTTCTTCCTTCATCTGTGCCCTACGAAGATTCTTCTCTGTTAGAGGACCAGTCAAGCAACTGAGATCTGACTGTGGTACCAACTTTGTTGGAGCATGTAAAGAGTTGCAATTAGACAATTTCCTGGCCAACAATGGATGGACTTGGTTGTTTAACCCTCCACATTCTTCACATATGGGAGGATCCTAGAAGCAAATGATTGGAGTAGCATGAAGAATTCTTGATTCCATGTTGCAGAATCATTAGTTACCACTCACCCATGAGACATCGTACTTGCTCTACATATGAGTTTATTCATTGAGTTAAACTGTCTGACTCGATGTAAGAGATAAATTCAACACGTCGTATAGCTGTATACATCGCTGGAGATAAAGTTTATAGACTTGTAGTTGAGTCAGAACATTAACCACTTGCCTACTGGGTACTTATACCCCCTTCCTGCCCATGCCAATTTTCAGCTTTCAGCGCTGTTGCACTTTGAATGATGACAATTGCTTTGTCAGGCAACATTGTACCCATATGAAATTTTTATAATTTTTTTCACACAAGTAGAGCTTTCTTTTGGTGGTATTTAATCACCACTGGGTGTTTTATTTTTTGTGCTATAAAAAAAAATAGCAAAAAATTTGGGGGAAAAAAGTTTTTCTTTGTTTCTATTATAAAATTTTGCAAACGGGTAATTTTTTTCCTTCACTGATGTGCATTGATGAAGCTGCACTGATAGGCAGCACTGATTGGCACTGATAGGCAGCACTGATAGGCAGCACTGATGATGCTGCACTGATATGCAGCAATGATGGGCACTAATAGGCGGCACTGATGGGCAGCACTGATGGACACTGATGGGTGGCACTGACTGGCAGCACTGCTGGGCACTGACTGGCAACACTGCTGGGCAGCACTGATGGGTGGCACTGCTGAGCAGCACTGAAGGGTGGCACTGATGAGGGGCACTGCTGGGCACAGGTGGGTGGCACTGCTGGGCACAGGTGGGTGGCACTGCTAAGCACAAGTGGGTAGCATTGCTGGGCACTGATGGGCACCGGTGGGTGGCACTGATTGGTACTTGTGGGTGGCACTGCTGGGCAAAGGTGGGTGGCACTGCTGGGCACTGATCATCAGTGTCCTGATGATCAGTGCCGATCTGTTTTCTGACAATTGCCGGTTATCGTTGTCACAACCCGCAGTCGCCGCCACCAACAGGCGACAATCGCACAGCCGCGACTAACAGTAATACGTCACGCCCACGGCGTCAGACCCCAGACCTTCTCACCAAACTCGTGACCGAAGGGCCGGCAGATCCAAAACCGCGGTGTGATGCGCGTAACAAGGCCCCACCCAGCTGCACCCTACACAGCGATTGCCCAGATAATGGACTACAATCGGTGCCTGCAGCCTGAATGCACTTGTTACTGGGTCGGGTTAGTAACACAACTAACCCTCTACTGCCACCACCACTTTTGTCGGAGACTGGGAAACTCCCGTTACCAAATATACACTATAATGATTGAAATATTGATCTATATAGCACGGCCCGCGGACCTACTATACAGAGATATGACAAACCGTAGCGTCTCTTCAAAGGCAGGGATTTGTGAATTGCAAGTAAGCGCTTAGAAACAGTTTAACACTTTCAGAAAGAAAGATTTATTTCTAACAGGGTCAAACAGATGCAAATAAATAGTTACAAAGATGTCACAAAAATATATATGACTCTCTTAAAGGTCCCTCTCAAAGGGGAGGGGGGGGCTCTGACTACACGTTTTGGGAGTGGTCATTTGGAAACTCTACACTAAATTACCAGCTTCATATCCCGTGATATGAACCATACAGTTGACCTGAGGACTGTGCACTTACTCTGGTCAGTTTGATAATGAGTGGGCTTACATAGTTTTGGGTGATAAAAGTGACACCTCCGCAGACGGGCTGGCTCCACTTCTCATGTCTTCCTGGTTGTTCCACACCATCTGCCAGGAGATAAGGTTTGCCTCTCAGGAAGGGAGGAGGGTAGGAATGAGGCTGAGGAATGCCTAGAATAAACAGACAGAACACGAAAAAGAGAGTGTAAAGGGGGACTCCGCTCCAACAAGGATGAGCAAGTTTGCCACACCTCCCCCTTAAGTGGTTGCCAAGGAGTGAGCTACAAGTTCTCTCCTGACACAACTGACCTCTGTCCCGAGGTTTCTCTTGGGACGTCCTGGTACTGCTGTACTGCGGGAGAACCAGTTTCCGTCTGAACCGGAAGCCGTTCTCCCCAGCAGCACTGCTGGGCCGACCAAATGAGTGGTAACGGGTGGGTACCAGTCGGCTGTGGCTATCCGAATCCTGTGGCAACTGCCGGGGTGCCCACCTGTTCACAAAACACTTCGGCTCAGGGGTGTCATTTGCTAACATATTAATATGTAGCTTCTTGTCGAGGTAGAGAAGAAGATTTCCCTCTCCTACCTTCTTCCTCAGGCTTAGGACTACATCTGGCCTGAAGGTAGTAGCGTCCGTGTGCACTGAAACCGAACAGGTGAATTCTGGGCCTCGCCTCCCAGTGGTGTCCACAGGTACCTTCATCCAAGATGGACAGTCCTCCTTACCTGCTAGCATCCAGGACACCAGTTCCTCCAGTTTCCTGTCTGCTAGGCCAGTCACAGGTTCAGCTGAGCCATGATCATCGCGTCCAGGCATCTTACCGTAGCCAGCAGTACCTGCGACTGACATAACCTGCTTCTTGGCCTGGGGAGCAGACCAGGCCTCAACTGCCTCAGTCTCCCCACGCCCAGACCTCTGGGGGTCTCTTTTTACTGATGGGTTCCTAAACTGAACCATTGACATGTCCCTCTGACAGTTACCCTTCTTGGCTGTCGGACTGGGCACAGGCGGTTTGTTCCAGCCTAGTGACAGGGGCCCAAGTGGCTCTTCCCAGACAGGGCCGAGCATCGCGAGGCCCCTAAAGTGGACAACTGCACCCAGGTCCACTGCGCATTGCGGGCCACTCCTGACCGTGGGAGTGGCGGTCAGTGCCTTCTCAACCCCAACTAGCTTTCCCGTGGATTCAGGCAAGCCACATGGGGTAGAGAAGGCTGGCTCGTCTGGAGCTTGCTGGGTTAGAGATGGTGGCCCATGCTCCTTGCTCAGGTCCATGATGGCAAAACATTAGGCACCTTCCAGATGCTCCATTACCTCATGGCTCCTGGGCATGGGGTAGGCCACAAACACAGGACTGGCGTTCAGTGTTGCCCAGACTCTCACTGACCTCTGGATTCCTGACTGTGCCATTTCCTTTGCCTCTGTGGCCCAGTCAGCCGGCACCTTCTGAATCCAGACACCATCTATCAAAGGCCTGGGCAGCAGCTCCGGAACTCGAGTACCAGGGAAGGGTGATTGGGTCTGGTCCCGGCGGCCCTCTCTTTGTAACCCAAGCATCAACCTTCCTTCCACTCGTAATCCAGGCCTGCTGCCTCTGACCTCTGTCTGTCTGTCTGTGAACACACCTTGACAAGTGAGATTAACTGTCAGGCTTTCAGGCTCTCAGCCCCCAGTGACTAGGCCAGTCTCTTGTTTACCTTTCACAGCAGGGGGGTCCAAACCTAGCCCTGGACTAAAATTTCCATATGAATGGCTTTCCAGAGCAGTGTTCCCTGTGGGACTACAAATCTCAGTTAGCTTACCTCTGAAGGTCCTTTTAGACTCACTTTTCAGGGCTGCCTGAAGTGTGGAACTACAAGTACCCGCCAGCTTACCTCTGAAGGTCCTTTGGGACTCACTTTTCAGGGCAGCCTGAAGTGTGAAACTGCAAGTCCCAGCCAGCTTACCTCTGAAGGTCCTCTGGGACTCACTTTTCAGGGCTGCCTGAAGTGTGGAACTGCAAGTTCCGGCCAGCGGTGGTGTGCCTTCCTTAGCAGGGCAACTCACAGTTAGCGGGCCTCTGAAGCTCCTTTGGGAATCGCTTTTCAGTGCTGCCTGAGGCGTGGAACTACAAGTCCCAGCCAGCTGCCTAGTCCTATGCAAGGCCAACGGCTGGGCACTTATCAAGGCACAATCTTCTGAGCCTGGGCAAGGGACAGGCCTATCCAAGTCATCCCCTTGCTCAGCCCCCCAGAGATTGTACCTCAGCCCCCAACACTGAAAATGCATCCTTTGTTTCATCACAAATCTCATTGTTAGCATTACCAACATTGCCGTCAACAATACAAACATTATCAATGACATTACCATCAATGCTACTGATTTTATCCATGACATTCCTATCAATGCTACTGATATTATTACTGACATTCCAGACTGTATTCCCAATGTTACTAACATTAGTAAGATCACCCTCAGTGTCACCACAACGATCCTCAACAGTCATGTTCATAATATCAGTGACACATGAGTTCAATACCTCCCCAGGCAAGGGGATTTCTTCTTGTTCTCCAGCTAATGGAGACTCCTGCAGCCCCACACCATTCCCAGCCCCCTCGCTCTGTCCATCCACCGGTGGCCCAGACATTACCCCAATATCTGTCCACAGTACCTTGGCTGGTCCAGAGAGTTCCAGAGGACCCTTCCGGGTCTTCTCGGCAGGAGCATAATACGAAAGAAGAGCGCCTAGGTCAGCACCCAACAAAACGGGTGGCCAGTTCACCTGAGACCCCCACTTCTCTCATTCCCCTCCCCGCACCCCAATCTAGGAATACCTTTGCACAGGGTATGCAAACGGGTCCCCCCAACTCCTGAAATATGCACCACTTGTTTCTAAGGATTGTTTCCACAAAGGATACAATCCTTCAGTGCAGAGCCAACTTTTAACACTGCCCTGAAGCTCTTAATGCAATTATCCCACGTACGCTGCCAACAATATGTCACGACCCGCAGTCGCCACCACTAACAGGCGACAATCGCACAGCCGCGACTAACAGTAATACATCACGCCCACGGCATCAGACCCCAGACCTTCTCACCAAACTCGTGACCGAAGGGCCGGCCGATCCAAAACCGCGGTGTGACGCGTGTAACAAGGCGCCACCCAGCTGCACCCTACACAGCGATTGCCCAGCTAATGGACTACAATCGGTGCCTGCAGCCTGAATGCGCTTGTTACTGGGTCGGGTTAGTTACGCAACTAACCCCCTACTGCCACCACCACTTTTGTCGGAGACTGGGAAACTCCCGTTACCAAATATACACTATAATGATTGAAATATTGATCTATATAGCACGGCCCGCGGACCTACTATACAGAGATATGACAAACTGTAGCGTCTCTTCAAAGGCAGGGATTCGTGAATTGCAAGTAAACGCTTAGAAACAGTTTAACACTTTCAGAAAGAAAGATTTATTTTTAACAGGGTCAAACAGATGCAAATAAATAGTTACAAAGATGTCACAAAAATATATATATATGTATATAAAGACACAGCAAACATAGAATAGTGAGGGAATTACAGGGTAAGTTACTTGCCTTGCCTGGTTTTAGCAAATTCAAGATGCAGAGCAGAAAGGTTCTTTGATCTCCTCTGTTACGATGTTACCTCGGAGATCTGTGTGTGTGTGTGTGTCAGACTAACTCACTTGACTCTCTTAAAGGTCCCTCTCAAAGGGGAGGGGGGGGCTCTGACTACACGTTTTGGGAGTGGTCATTTGGAAACTCTACACTAAATTACCAGCTTCATATCCCGTGATATGAACCATACAGTTGACCTGAGGACTGTGCACTTACTCTGGTCAGTTTGATAATGAGTGGGCTTACATAGTTTTGGGTGATAAAAGTGACACCTCCGCAGACGGGCTGGCTCTACTTCTCATGTCTTCCTGGTTGTTCCACACCATCTGCCAGGAGATAAGGTTTGCCTCTCAGGAAGGGAGGAGGGTAGGAATGAGGCTGAGGAATGCCTCGAATAAACAGACAGAACACGAAAAAGAGAGTGTAAAGGGGGACTCTGCTCCAACAAAGATGAGCAAGTTTGCCACAATCGTCAGTACTTTCCTCAAGCTGTGACAGCATGAGGAAAGTGCAGCCAAAAACCGGCAACTGCATTTACCCAGTGATCTGCTGTGTCATTGGATACAGCTGATCATGTGGTAAAAGGCTGCTGTGATTGGCCTATTACCACATCACGTGATCAGCTGTGTCTGTAGGACACAGCAATCATGGAAATCTCCGGGTGCGCGCTGCTGGAGACGCGAGAAGGGGTCGCGTTCTGGGAGGACGTCATATGACGCCCTCCCAGAACTGGACAACCACGTTGCAGCCATCATTCGGCTATAGCGTTGATGCCAAGTGGTTAACTGACAATTGTGCGGTCATGCAACGCTGTACATAAATTAAATTTATGCTCCTTGAGGGTTAGGGACTGATATGAATGTACAATATATATGTTAAGCGCTGCGTAAATTACAGCGCTATATAAGTACCTGAAATAAATAATAAATAAATATAATGGCCTTTTTCCCCCCACAAATAGCGCTTTCTTTCGGTGGTATTTGATCACCTGTGCATTTTTTATTTTTTGTGCTATAAACAAAAAAAGACCGACAATTTTGAAAAAATATATATATTTTTGACTTTTTTCTATAAAACATATCCAGTAAAAACATTTTAAAAATCAAATTTCTTCATAAGTTTAGGCCAAAATGTATTCTGCACCATGTCTTTGCTAAAAAAAATCCCAATACATGTAAATTAATCAGTTTACGTGAAAGTTATATCGTCTACAAATGGTGGTATATATACTGGAATTTTTATTTCAGCGACTTATAGCGGGACTGCCGGACTGCGGCAGGCATTTTGACACTGAGTGGGAACTCACTAACTGCCACTGACATACCAATGACACTAATACAGTGATCAGTATGAATAAAAAGCACTGACACTACTAATGACACTGGGCAGGAAGGGGTTAACATCTGCGGTGTTCAAACGGTTAACTGTGTGCTGTTTTACATCATGTGCTGTGTGCGTTTTACTAGGGAAACATGCTGCTGTGTATTTCTCTGCTGTGCAGAAAAATACACAGCAGCATGTCCTTGGTGGAAGTAGCCACCAGTGGTGGTGTGGGTATGGAGGTGCGTGCACGCATCCCCCTACCCAGAAATGCAATTCACATATATACATGATTTTGCACAGACCTGCCACCCTCTAGCAGTAGTTCTACTATGGGGCAAGCGGTTATACTACATCTAAAGTCAAAACCTTTTTGTTTTATACCAGCCTTTCTCAAGCTTTTCAACACAGAGGAACCCTTGAAATAACTTTACGGTCTCAAGGAACCCCTGCTACAAAAATTACTCATGTTATTACCCCCATACACATAGCTAAAAAGATCAGTGGTGTCAGTCTGAACTTATTTGAGAGGCAAAAATTGCTCATTGCTCAAGAAACCCCTAGCAACCTCTGGAGGAACCGCAGTTGAGAAACCCTGTTTTAGATAGAATGGGGATGTTTACATGGCATTTATATAATTACTTTCTAATGATTTTTTGCAATAAGACTTCTTTCATGCTAATGTGATTTGTTATGCATCGTTGCTGTCTCGTTGCAATGCACAGCAGTAGAAATCACATTATTCTTTATGGTGCTGGTTCACAACAATGCAACAAGGTGCGGTGCGATTTTCAAAAAGGTTCAGGTGGTAGTTTTGGCTCTGTAGATTTCATGGAATCACATGCATAATTCATGTACAGTATATGCATTTTGGTATTCTATTGGCTAATATATATATAATTTGTTTTTGTTTATATTAAAGCTAAACTCCAGCTTTGCTATCACTTTAAATAGTTCATATGGGCCAAGCTGTCCTGAACCAAGTATTTCCTTAACTAACACAATCACAAATAATATAAAACAGCTACATACAATAGCGCTCTGTTTTAGCAGCGGTATGAGGACTTTCTGTCCCATTTCTGGAGCTAAACTGAGTAGGGCTAAGTGCTGCTCAGTCATTCTGTTCTGTTAGTCGATCCTGCTCAGATGCTCACACACTGTAGTTAACAGGAGACATTTTATTAGGTGCTCCTAGCTGCCATTATACATGTGTCTGCCTTAGAACTACAACCAAAGAGAGGCAATAACACAGTTGTACCAGTATCTAAGTAGTGAGACCCCTAGAGGCCATACACAGCATATAACATATTGCTACATCCTTTCTCTTTTAAATAAAAGAACAATGAAATATAACACACACAAAATGGTGAAGTAGAACATAGCTATAAGTTAGATATAATCCTTGAGGTGAGCCGGCTTTCTGATTGTTCTGCCAGCTCGCGTAACATATGAGGTTTCTTCAGAGAAATCTTGGTGTTCTTCTGATTCTGGCAGTCTATTTTCTGGGACTGTCTCTCTCTGCCTAGAGACCTCCCTATGCTCCTCAGCAGTCCCTGTTTCTTTGTTGCTGGTATTCATAGTCTCATCGCTTTGAGTGTCCATATACTGTTCCCAGGGCCCTGTATCATCTCCTTCTTGTGTTTTTCTCAGATGTCTCCAATTTCTCCTCCATCTTCTTCCTTCCTCTGTTATAATTTCATAGGACCGCGGTCCCAATTTCTGTACAACCTTCGCTTTTTTCCAGTGTTTGTCATATTTGCCTATTGGCTGAATCCGTACATTTTCATTGCTCCGGAGAACAGGCAGATCTTTTGCAGATTTATTATAATAGAAAGCTTGCCTATCTTGATTCTTCGTTAGTTTGGCTTTAACATTGCCCACAAGCTTTGGCTTTAGTAGTTGACCTGCAGTTGGTAAGAGAGTCCTTGTACGTCTACTCATAAGCCGCTGTGCTGGACTGGTGTCTAGGCCTTGTGTGGGTGTGTTTCTGTGGTCCAGTATAGACAGGTATATCTCTATACCTGCCTGTTTTGCCTTTTGCATGAGTCTTTTGGCTGTTTTTACTGCTGACTCCGCTTTACCATTACTCTGTGGATATCCAGGAGATGATGTCTGGTGCTCAAATTCCCACCTCTCCCTGAATTTTTTGAATTCTTCCGATGTAAATTGAGCGGCGTTGTCAGAGAACACAATATCCGGAATGCCATATCTGGCAAAATGGGCCTTGAGTTTTTTAATTACTGTTTTGGCCCTTGTGTCCTGTAAGTAGTCTATCTCCCAAAAGTTGGAAAAATAGTCCACAGTTACCAGATATTCCTTGTCGTTCCACGTGAACAGATCTGTTCCTACTTTTGACCATGGTCTGTTTGGAATTGTATGTGGTTGCAATGTCTCTTTCGGTTGCTTATCATTGCACGATGCACATATTTCACACTGTGCTATAAAGTTTTTTATGTGGTCATTCATTCCAGGCCAATAAACATATTCTCGTGCACGACGTAGACATCCTTCTACACCTAAGTGAGTCGAGTGCAATCTTTCTATAATGTCTCTTCTAAGGGATTGTGGTATGACAGCCCTTTCTCCTTTAAAGATGATTCCATGCTGCACAGAGAGTTCATCTCTTATATGAAAAAATGGAGAAACCTCCATTGGAGCATGCTGCTTGTGTTTTGGCCATCCCTTCAAGATGACAGTCTTAGGATCTGTAGAGTTTTATCTTCCGCTGTGCAGGTCTGTATTTGTTTCAGTCTGTCTTTTGAGACAGACAGATATTCACACATATTGATGCTTTCAATGTCTTTTTCTTCTTCATTTGTGATGGGTAAGTAAGCTCTGCTTAGGGCATCTGCAATCAGTAAATCCTTTCCTGGACAGTAACAAATGTTAAAATCATATTTCTGAAGCCTTAACAGCATACGCTGCAGTCTTTTTGTGGCATTCAGTAGTGGCTTCTTTGTAATACTTTCTAAAGGCTTGTGATCTGAATGCACCACCACTTGTCGACCGTAGGTGTACTGGTGAAATTGGTCTAACCCAAATACTACCGCTAGTAGTTCCTTCTCGATTTGAGCATAGCCTTGCTCTGTTAGTGCCATGCTGTCTGTGAGCAGGGTCTCGGCTAGTTCTCTGCCTTTTTCCCCAATCAAGTAGTAAAACAGCTTTACTTCCCTCTGCTCATCTCTGGGTGCCACTGTCAGGTTCACATACAGAGTAAACTCTTCCTTCCAGTGTCTCCATGTCTGTGAGAGATTGGAAGAAGTGACATCCAGTCTCTGAGGGGGTTTCAGGCCACTCTCCATAGTGCAGTCTGATAGGGACTCTGTACTTACAGTTGCTGATTCTCTGTACAGTTCTAGTGTCACACAATCTGTATTTGTAGACAGAAGACATGCTATTCAGAGGTCCAGTGCCCAGCTGCCACCATGTTCTGTTAGTCGATCCTGCTCAGATGCTCACACACTGTAGTTAACAGGAGACATTTTATTAGGTGCTTCTAGCTGCCATTATACATGTGTCTGCCCTAGAACTACAACCAAAGAGAGGCAATAACACAGTTGTACCAGTATCTAAGTAGTGAGACCCCTAGAGGCCATACACAGCATATAACATATTGCTACACATTCGACAAAGCCTTGTATTTTATGAATGTTTACGAAGCTTTCTCTAATTAGCAGAGGTGGATGAGATTACAATCTTTAGATTTTAAGTTCTCCTCCTAGCAACATTTATTATAGCCAGGCTACAGATAAAATGGAGAAAACAGGCCAGAACATGCTGGATTCTGAAGAGCTCATACAACTGGTACATGAAAGGTCACCACTACACAATTCCAAGGACAGTACCTACAAGGATCAGGCAGACAAGAGCATGACTTGACACTGCCCACAGAGTTTATGTTAATTGTGACGCCTACCCAGCATCACTTTGAAAACCAAATGTTTCTAATAAATATTGGTAACCAGGGGACATTTGCTTCTATGCCACACATTACATTCAACATTCCTACTACCGAACTGTAGAGAAAATGTTGAATTTTTGAATGAAGGCTAGCCAAAACTTATATTTTTGGATACAAATGAAAATAGTTAGATCCTCTATCAGGTTTTGGCTACTGTCTCTGTTTTTTCTACAACATTTTCTAAAAATGTCCCTCATTTCCTGTTGTAGACACTGATACTACTTAAAGTGGTTGTAAACCCTTACACATACCCACAGAAGTGACTAGCCTTGGGTGATACACAGAGATGAAACAAATCCTTCTATATAAGTTGTACTTGTTTATCTAGAGCCCTCTCTCCTCTACAGTTTCCTGCAACACACATTTTTTCATGGCTCCAGAAGGCAGGGGTGAGGATCTGACATCACACACTGCACAGCATAGAGCAGGGAGCTAAGTGTAATCTGGGACCTGAGTGGAGGAAATGGACACACCATGCTCTACACAATCTTATAGGGAAACATGCACAGCTGAGGCCGTCAATCACTTGCTGTGGGCTGGAGGGCGGGGGGGGGGGGGGGGGGGGCATCTCCCAGAATTGCCTTGTGTCAGCATAGACTGTCAGAAGTGATTCCTACAGATAGCACAGAAATGACAGAGCAGAGGGAAACCACAGTATGTACTTTGGATCAAGGCAAGTACACACTATAGAAGGATATGCATTTTTTCATTTTTTTGATTTCAGAGGTTTACAACCTCTGTGATACAGGGAGTGAGTGGGAAAGTCTCCAGGGGAAGTAGCCAGCAATACCAATGCATTCTTATTAAGCAGAGGAGCACACAGAGCAAATGTCAGCCAGTTTGCTTAGTTGGTGGCACTGTTGGCCACCTCCTGCCAGACTGTCAGTTGAAAAATCAAAGGAGCTAAGCAGAAATTTAACCAATCAGATGCAGGTACTGTTCAGGTAACCTCACTGCTGGCAGGGTCAGCTGTCAAAATACAATAGCTGTAGCAGAATGTTCATCCATCTTTGATGTGTCAAGTGGATAGGGAAATCTGTCTGCAGGCTGAATGAAAAAGTCTTTATATGTATGGCCAGCTTAAATTCTAAAGGTTCTTTTTTTTTTGTAAAATAACAAACACGTCTATACTTACCTGCTGTGTGCAGTGGTTTTGCACAAAGCAGCCTGGATCCTCCTCTTCTCGGGTCCCCCCTCAGGCTCTCCTGACTCCTCCTGTCTGTCAGGTGCCCCCCACAGCAAGCAGCTTGCTATAGGGGCACCCACTTCTCCGTGTGTCCATTCACACACAGAGCTGCAGCTTGGCCCCACACCCTCTCTCTCCTCATTGGCTGACTGGCTGTGATTGACAGCAGTGAGAGCCAATGGCTCCTGCTTGCTTTCTCAGCCAATGAGGAGGCAGAGACCTGGAACAGCTGAGGCTGTTGTTCACATCACTGGATCGCGATGAGGGTCAGGTAAGTATTGAGGGGGCTGGGAGCACTGCTGCACACAGATGGTTTTTTACCTTCATACAGAGTTCACGTAGGTAAAACACCTTCATCCTTTACAACCACTTTAAGTTACTGGTTCCACTTGACATAGAAAGTGAAGGAATATGTCTATAATATGGGCCAGACAGTATTTATTTCAGTTACTTATATAGCGCTATCAATTTATGCAGCGCTTTACATATATCTTGTACATTCACATCAGTCCCTAACCTTCAAGGGATGTACAATCTAAGGTCCCTAACTTACATTCATACACATATTAGGGCCAATTTAGATAGGATCCAATTAACCTACCAGCATGTCTTTGGAGTGTGGGAGGAAACCAGAGCACCCGGAGAAAACCCACGCAAGCACAGGGAGAACATGCAAACTCCATGCAGGAGGCGCCATGGTCGGGAATCAAACCCATGATCCATTTACTGCAAGGCAGATGTGCTAACCACTAAGCCACTGTGCTGCCAGTAATAAAATGTATTTAAAAAATCTCAAATAGGAGAACAAGCCACCTAGGGAGCATGTTGTATTCCTGAGTGGGTGTAACCTGAGCTGAAAAGTTTTTTTTTTTTTCTTTTATTTGAAAACTCACATACTTTTCCATGTATATACTGTATAGAGAAAGGCAGACACATCCAATGTGCTGTGCTTCTTACATAGGAAGTTCAGCATGCACTTGTTATAAATAAATATACCATCTATGTAGCAGATAAACATTAAAAACTGCAAACAGACACTTCATTATTGTCCCCAAGATAATATATATATCCATTTAAGGATTGGTCTGAGGCTAAAATGCATTCGCATGTTACATTAGCCAGATATCCTCAAAATGAAGCAGTTAAATATTCAACTTGGGAGGTAGAAAAAAAGTCTTGGCGAGGATTTAAGATGTTAACTGTAGAATGAATATAATTGTTCTCTGCCCTTAGTGCTTAATTTCAGACATTGTTTCATTATGAAACTTGTATAAAAGAGGAGAAAAAAGGCAATACAAAGCCTACAATAGGCTAATTTGCTGAAATTATCCATTTAATTAACACATTTTAACTACTGTCACTTTAGAACTGTGTAGGTCATTACACAGGCTGAGCAAGACTCTGTGTTCTTTGTAAATTGGAATGTTCTATTGTGTGTTTATTCCGGTCTCTGAAGCTGAGAATTATGTCTCCATTTGTACCCCTGTGGCTGCTGTACTGTCAGTTATTTCAGTGAAGATTAGCTGTTCACTAATTATTGATCATTCTGTAGTGTCCAAAACTTACGTTTGTTATTTTGCATATTGGGAAACACTGTATGATTGTTTAATAACACGGTTGAAAGAGCAATGAAATGCTGTTAGCATAAAAGAACTTGGTTTTAGTAGTTACCTGTACCAGAGTATGAGAGCTGATTCTATCTGGTCATCTTCATTGTTGTACTAAGTGCTGGATTTGTTACATAATTAACAGTGATCTGAGTGCGAAGTATGACAAAGATGCAGCCTGCAGTGTCTGTATCCAGAGCAGAACAGAAAACACGTGTGCTCACTTGCTCATTCTGAGTTTAATGTGACAAACATAAATTAATAACATTAGAGAGTTACCGCTATCAATGTGTGTTAAAGAGTATCACTAACATATAGCATACTAAACAGAGACAGTAATGTCCGAACAAACACGAAACTGAACAAAGCATACACAAAGCGTGACTAACCTGTATCAAGCGGAGAACAGAAAACACATGTTGCTCACTTGCTCATTGCGTGGATTGCACAGCCAGCCTATACAACTGACAGGCTGGCTAAAGCTGCATCTGTTTGGGTATATATGCATATGCATAGTTTACATGCCGACAGGGACATATGCACTACCCTAAAAGCAAACGGCCTGCAGTTGGGGCAGTGCATAAGTCTTGGTAAACAATGGAATTGGCATATACACCCAAACAGCAGCAGCTCCAACCACAGCCTGTCATTGATCTGTCACTGATTTATACAGGGTGGTTGTATGAGGCTGTACACTCCCAGGCAGAGAAATATGCTTGAATGTATGCTGCACAGCTCTGTTGTGGCCATGTACAAGAGGCCTTAAGCAAATATATGAAAAAAAATGCAGCTCAAAGCCCTCTTTAAACTAAAAGAAAGCTGTAAAAAATGTGTTTAATAGGATAAGTTCAGATTTCGTAGGTAAAAAATGTGCATTTATTAATTGTTTTATTAGGAGCCGATAAGGCATTGCACCTGCAATCAGC